>NW_027362765.1:139372961-139820461 GCF_046119375.1 Phyllobates terribilis
AAGTCGGAGTCGTGGAGTTGGAGTCGGTGTCTATTTTGTACATGCTCAGTAGTGAGGCACTGCTGTGGAGTCGGAGTTGTGGAGTCGAAGATGGAGTCGGAGGTTTGGCTCACCGACTCCACAGCCCTGTTTTCAACCATATCTGCATCTTGGATGCAGATACCGTTAAAACCAATGATGGAACAGGGAGCCATCAGCTCCCTCTTTCATTATTCTTCCTGGGTGTCAGAGCAGTTATGTCTATGATGCGGGCATTATACAATTTAGAGGTCTATGTGGGGGCCATTATACTGTTGGATGGGCTTAGTGGGGGGGGGGCATTATACTGTTTGGAGGGCTATGTGGGGCGACATTATACTGTAGTAGTAATGCTCCTCTGTGCCTCCTTACAGCTATACAGCACCATGCAGTAATGACTCCCCTCTGTGCCCTGTATAGTAATAGTATCTGCCTTTTGTGCTCCATGCAATAACATTGCTCCCTTTGTGCCCATACACAGTAATAATAATAATGCTTCCTCCATACTGCCTTGCAGTAATAATGCTCTCCTGTGCCTCCTTATAGCTATACAGCACCATACAGTAAAAATGTTCACCTTTGCCTCCTTATCATAATAATTCTCATGTGCCACCTTCAATAAGAATCCCCCTTAACATCTTAGGCTATGTTCACACTAGGCGTTATTACAGCGTTTTTTTATGTGTTTTTTCATGCAAATTTTCAGCTATGTTTTACAGTACCAGCAAAGTTTATGAGATTTTAGAAATCTCATGCCCACAGCTTGCATTTTTTGTCCTCATTGTTTTGTGCTTTGCATGTTTTTTTGTACAATAGAGCATATCACTTCTTTCAGCTTTATTTCAGCGTTTTTTCAGCGTTTTTCGCCCATTGAAAGCAATGGGTAGTGAAAAAAAACACTGCAAAAAACACATGTATCACATTTTTCTGTGTTTTTAGCAAGTACAGCAGTATGTGAAATCCATTATTTTTGTGATTTTTCCCAAGTTTACCATCTTGTCTTGGTCACCTGAGATGGTAGTTAAGATTAGTACAGTTTAATTAAATTAGTGATGTGTACAATGTAAACATTGGCAGAAAAAGTTGTGAGATTGAACAATACATGAGCAGCTCAATGGCCCACGAAAGTGTGAAAGTAAATAGTGTCCTACAAACTCAATGCTCTGCTAATGTCTTAGGTACACTATTCCTGAACAATTCCCCTCCCTCACTGTTACATTTGTAATCCTTGTTAATATGATTTCACATATGTCTTGCATTGGTAACCTTTGTTCATGCTTCTGTGGTGGAAACAAAGCTGAACTTTGAGATCCTTAAAAACGCACCAAAAACTCAGGAAAAAATCACCCTAAAAATGCACCAAAACCTACATTTTTGACGCTGTTTCTTTTCTACCAAGGGAGCAGGTTTTGCTGCAGAAAAGAAAATGCTGAAAAAATGCCTAGTGTGAACATAGCCTTTGTGGTAGATCAGCTCACTCGGATGCACATAGAGGTAGACACAAGAACACTATCTCTTTAAATATTCTGTTGTGGTTTATTAAAGGTAAGGCAAAAACCACAACAACGTTAGAGAAACAAACACGGCCTTCCTGGCCTAACAGGAAAAACAAAACATAATGTATGGCACAGTCCTTGTTGGTACGGGTAACCGACCGCTTCAGGAACAAACAACCCAATGTTTAGCTTTCCTTCACATGACAATACTGCTCAAGAGCTTTCACCTCCAGACTCACCCCACACCAAATGCTCTAATTTATCCTCTGACCTCCTCCCTCTCTACAGGTGCTTAATCACCCTACCACTAAACATAGCTAATTAACCCCTGATTAATTTGTGTGCTGGAACATTTTCTCTATGCTGATATTACTAGAGCTAACAATCTCAGTGCTACATATCTGTTCTCCAGTAGTGATGAGCGAGCACTAAAATGCTCGGGTACTCGTTGCTTGGGTCGAGCAAATTGGAATACTCGGGTGCTCGACCCGAGCAACGAGCCCAATGTAAGTCTATGGGAAACTCAAGCATTTTCCAGGCATCTCCCCCCGGCGGTCTGCAGAGGGCCTAAAAATTGCCCAAATCGATGGGAACAGTGCTCAAATGACATGGGGACAGCATGGGGAAGACCCCTGGGAGCATTTCTGACTCCCAGGTCACTGCTGTCAACAACATTGTCAGAGGTATTACGCCACTTTTACAGACTCACAATAAAACATACCAAAACGAAACCAAAATGGATCTTCCTGGGAAATATGTTAAGGAACATCCTTTCCATGACATGTACAATGTATATAAAGCAAAATAAATAGCCAAAAACAAAAATACTCCTCCACACCTTGGGCTATGTTGACACGTAGCATTTTTGATGCGTTTTTGCACTTTTGCATTGCTTTCAGCAAAGACAAATGCATTCACTGGGAAATGTCATTTTAACATTTTACAACCTTATCTGGCCATGTGGTGTGTGACACATCATCAGACACATGCATACAGTGCTGAAAAGACATGGGAACAGCATGGGGAAGACCTCTGGAAGCATTTCTGACTCCCAGGTCACTGCCTAAAAGTGTGCCCATCATAAGTGATCCCTGGCGCATGCGAAGAAGCCTCCTGCCATGCACCTGTAGTTGCAGGCTTGCAACAATCACAGTCCACGTCCTTGTCCCAGTGCAGCGTTCAGTTGTCCCTACCCCATTCCTTGGAATGCAAGCGCAAGTATGCAGCCAGCCACCCACACTCCCACAGGCTACAATACTATACTGCCAAATTTTTGACAGCTGCTTGCACTTGAAATGTGGCCTTTTAGGCTTGTGGAGGCGGAAGCTTTTCATAACCTCACACCGGCAGCGGCCGGGTGTCCATACTCGGTCCCCAGCCGCCACTGTTTCTCCCGGTGTCGCCTCTGCCTTCCACAAGCACGGGTCCCGCAACATTACCCGTGTCCTCCCCAGTGCACTTACTGGGAAGAACCGCCTAACCCCAAACACGTGGACAGGTGAATGTGGCCAGGGACGGTACGGAGCCAGTCCACAACTTATTTAGCTCGGTGAAAGGACTGGCATAGAGGGAAACCGTATCTACCCTGGGTGTCATTTCTCCCAGGAAGTCCTCTAATACAGCTTGTTGCAGAAGCAAAGGCAGCCCATCCAACATCAACTCGCACTTGTCGGTGGTGCTTTGACACACACACATCTTTCTTTGCGCATTTAATTTCATGAATACAGAGTTGGACAATGGCCTGATCTGCTATGCGGTTTAAGAAATAACATGCATTAGCATGTCCGATCCACATTAAAAAAGAAGCCATAGAGTGTCCGGGAACCTTCCCCCATGCTTTTTTAGCCAGGGCTGCTTCTCGGCAGGGTTGGACGGGCCCACCAGAGAACCGGAGACTCCTCCGGCGGGCCCTGGCTTCTCCTTCAGGAGAGTTCATAGTGCCAAGGTGAGGCCATGATGATGACAGAGGCCACCATCTGCTTAGTTTTCTGTTACTTGGAATGCAGGTGCAAGTATGCAGCCAGCCCCCCACCCACAGGCCGCAACACTAAACTGCCAGATTTCTGGGCAGCTGCTTGCACTTGAAATATGGCCTTTTAAGCTTGTGGAGGCGGAAGCTTTTCACAACCTCATGCTGGCGGCGGCCGGGTATCCATACTCGGTCCCCAGCCGCCACTATTTCTCCCGGTATCGTCTCCGCCTTCCACAAGCACGGGTCCCACAACATTACCCGTGCCCTCCCCAGTGCACTTACTGGGAAGGACCGCCTAAACACAAACATGTGGACAGGTGAATGTGGCCAGGGACGAAACGGAGCCAGTCCACAACTTTTTTTGCTGAGAGTTGTATTTAGCTCGGTGAAAGGACTGGCATAGAGGGAAACCGTATCTACCCTGGGTGTCATTTCTCCCAGGAAGTCCTCTAATGCAGCTTGTTGCAGAAGCAATGGCAGCCCATTCAACATCAACTCGCACTTGTCGGTGGTGCTTTGACACACACACATCTTTCTTTGCGCATTTAATTTCTTGAATACAGAGTTGGACAATGGCCTGATCTGTAATGCGGTTTAAGAAATAACATGCATAAGCATGGCCGATCCACATTAAAAATGCAGCCATAGAGTGTAAGGGAATCTTCCGCCACACTTTTCTTAGCCAGGGCTGCTTCTCGGCAGGGTTGGACGGGCCCACCAGAGGACCAGAGACTCCTCCGGCGGGCCCTGGCTTCTCCTTCAGGAGAGTTCATAGTGCCGAGGTGAGACCATGATGATGATAGAGGCCACTATCTGCTTAGTTTTTTGTTACTTGGAATGCAAGTGCTATTATGCAGCCAGCCACCCACAGATGCTTGCACTTGAAATATGGCCTTTTAAGCTCGTGGAGGCGGAAGCTTTTCACAACCTCATGTCGGCGGCGGCCGGGTGTCCATACTCGGTTCCCAGCCGCTACTATTTCTCCCGGTATCGTCTCTGCCTTCCACAACCATGGGTCCCACAACATTACCCGTGCCCTCCCCAGTGCACTTACTGGGAAGGACTGCCTAACCACAAACACATGGATAGGTGAATGTGGCCAGGGACGGTACGGAACCAGTCCACAACTTTTTTTGCTGAGAGTTGTATTTAGCTCGGTGAAAGGACTGGCATAGAGGGAAACCGTATCTACTCCGGCTGTCATTTCTCCATCACCAGGTTCCGCCCAGTGTCACACACGACCATGCCTGGCTGTATGTTCAGCTGTGAGAGCCACAGATCAGCCTGCTGTGTTACAGCTTTCAACAACTCTTCAACACTGGGCGGTTTGTCAATTAAGCATTTAGCATGTTATCTTCAGCACAGCCTGTTGCCGCTTGCCAAGGCAGTGCTGCAGTGCTGTCAGCTTGTGACTGATGTGGTCATTTCGGAGATGGAGGAGAAGGTGCATGAGCTGAACAATGTGATTACATTGAGGTTAAATTGGTGACGCTGCTTTTTATATTAAAGAAAGATCCTATTGTTTTGGTTTTTTTACGTTATTTTTTAAGACAAATGCATTCACCAGGAAATGTCATTTTAACATTTTACAACCTTATCTGGTAATGTGGTGTGTGACACATCATCAGACACATCCTGTTTTATTTATGATGGAGGGACTTTGAAAGTCATAAAGCCTATTTTTATATGGACATCAGACGGCCCTTAATATTCTTAAAAGGTCAGCAGTCGGCCCTCGCTATATTTTACTACTGTATAAAAAAAAATTTTCACGGGCATCATAAACACCCTTTAAAAAAATTATGTGGGTGTTGCATCATGGACCACGGTCACACTGGTGATATGGTGGTGGAGGATAAGGAGAAGGAGGAGAACACGAGCAAATAGCCAAAATCAGGAAGCGTATACCCATGTGTGGGTGTGAAAAGGTGCATGGGAATACACCTCCCAAGAAAAGACACTGGATTTGAGTTTATGTTACGCTGCTATCATTCGGTGGTGTTGAGAAGTCTGGCCCAATCCAGCCCTTGCTCAATTTTATAAGAGTCAGCCTGTCAGCATTTTCAGTTGACAGGCGGATGCGCTTATCAGTTATAATTCCACCAGCGGCACTAAAAACCCGCTCTGATAAAACGCTGACGGCAGGGCAGGCCAGGACCTCCAAGGCATCGAGAGCCAGTTCATTCCACGTATCCAGCTTGGATACCCAATAATTATATGGCACAGCGGAATCACGGAGGACGTTGGTACGGTCGGCAAGGTACTCCCTCAGCATCTTCCCAAACTTTGCACTCCTTGTGAGAGTACCCCACGCATCAGGGCCTGTGCGATGGGAGTGTCTGAGAAAACTCTCCCAGAACTTTGACAGTGTTCCCCTGCCTCTGCTGGAATGAAGTCTCTCTCACCTGTACTCCTTGGTTGTCCAACGAAGTGTGCCCTCTGCTGTCAGCGTTTTCAGATGGAGATTTTTTAACAGTTCCACAACAAGGGCCTTCTGGTACAGCCCCATTTTTGTAGACCTGTCCGCCTCAGGAATAAGAGATATAAAGTTCTTTTTGTAGCGTGGGTCTAAAAGTGTCACCAACCAGTAATGGCTGTCACCCAAAATTTTGAGAACGCGAGGGTGATGGGAAAGGCAGCGTAACATAAACTCAGCCATGCGTGCCAGACTACTAACAGGCAAGACTTCCGTGTCCTCACCAAGAGGATGACTGACCATGCTCTCCTCCTCCTCCTCTCTGTCCTCTGGCCATCCACGCTGAACAGACGGTATGACAGCTGTGCAAGTAGTACCGTCTATAGTCCATGAAACTAGCTCCTGTCCTTCCTCCTCCTCTTCCTCATTGTCACCCAATCCACGTTGGGATGAGATGAGGCATGGCGGTGTGTAATCACCCTGTATGGTTCCTTGCTCCATCTTATTGTGCTCCGCCTGCACTGTATCCTCTTTGATTGTGAGCAGAGAGCGTTTCAGAAGACAGAGAAGCGGGATGGTGACGCTAATTATGGCGTCATCGCCGCTCACCATCTTGTTGGAGTCCTCAAAGTTTTGGAGGATGGTACAGATGTCTGACATCCATGTCCACTCCTGAGGTCTTATGTGTGGAGTCTGAACTGAATATCGACGGCCTTGTTGATGCTGGTACTCAAAAACTGCCCTCTTCTTCTCACAAATCCTTCCCAACATCTGCAGTGTAGAGTTCCAAGGCGTGGGGACATCACACACCAGTCTGTGAGCCGGAAGCTGCAAACGCTGCTGAAACATTGCAAGGGCTGCGGAAGCTGTAGCTGACTTTCTAAAATGGGCACACAGGCGGCGTACTTTAACAAGCAGATCCGGCAGCTCCGGGTATCATTTGAGAAACCGCTGACCCACATTTTAAGCACATGGGCCAGGCATGGTACGTGTGTGAGCTCGCCTCGCCTCAGAATCGCCACCAGGTTCCCACCATTGTCACACACGACCATGCCTGGCTGTAGGTTCAGTGGTGTGAACCACAGATCTTCCTGCTCTTTCAGAGCTGTCCACAACTCTTCAGCATTGTGCGGTTTGTCACCTAAGCATATTAGCTTCAGTACAGCCTGTTGCCGCTTGGCCGAGTCAGTGCTGCAGTGCTTCCAGCTTTTGACTGATGTGGTCATTTCGGAGATGAAGGCTGAAGAGGAGGGGGAGGCTGAGGAGGATGAGGTGCAGGAGCTGTAGACCGTGGGGGCAACCCTGATTAACATAGGGCCCGCTATCCTTGGCGTCGGAAGGACGTGTTCCGTCCAAGGTCCGACTGGGTCCCGGCTTCCACTATGTTAACCCAGTGTGCCGTCAGCGAGATGTACCGTCCCTGCCCACAAGCACTTGTCCACATGTCTGTGGTTAGGTGGACTTTACCGGTAACTGCGTTGTTGAGGGCACGGCTAATATTTTGGGACACATGCTTGTGTAATGCGGGGACGGCACACCGGGAGAAATAGTGGCGGCTGGGGACCGAGTACCGAGGGACGGCCGCCGCCATCAGGTTGCGGAATGCTTCTGTCTCCACGAGCCTAAAAGGCAACATTTCGAGCTCAAGCAGTCGTGAAATGTGAGAATTTAGTAGGGTGGCCTGTGGGGCATTGGCTGCATATTTGCGCTTGTGTTCCAAGGACTGGGGTATGGACAACTGAACGCTGTGCTCGGACAAGGACATGGATGTGCTTCCTGATGCTGCTACTTGAGAGTGTGCAACGACAGGTGCAGGGCAGGAGACATCTTCGCATGCTCCATGGACAGGGAATTGGCTTGCATGCACAACAGCGGAAGAAGCAATGGTGCCCCCCGCAGACACTGTTCCTGGAACCTGGGGTTCGGCCCACAAAGTCAGATGCTTTGCTGCCATGTGCCTGATCATGCTGGTGGTTGTCAGGCTGGTTGTTTAGCCACCCCTGCTTGCCTGGCAGGTGGTGCAAATGGCCTTTTTGGGGTTATCGGCAGAGTCTTTAAAAAACAACCAGACTCGGGAAGACCTAACAGTTGTACTGGCAACTTCCTTCGTGTTGGTGTTATGGGGAATGGTTGCCTGCCTTCTGTCTGCGGCCACCACAATGCTTCTTCCTGCCTGTTGAGGTGCTCTGCCTCCCTCCCCCTGTGTGCTTCTGTCCTCGCTCTGCATGTCCTCCTGCCAGGTTGGGTCACTAACTATATCATCCACCACCTCGTCGTCCACTTCCGCACGCTGGTCCTCCTCCTGACTTTCTGGCAATTGTGTCTCATCATCGTCCACCTCTTGTGACACTTTCCCACCGTCGCCTTCGTGTGACGATGGCTGCTCAAATATTTGGGCATCGCTACACGCGATCTCCTCTTGCCCCGCTTCAAGTGGACCGGGCGAGAGGCCCGAATCTATAAATGTAAAAGTGAACAGCTCTTCAGAGTGTCCAATTGTGGGATCAGTTTTCTCTGGGTACTCGGCATGGTGAGAGGAAGGAGAATCAGGGTGAGGAATATGCAGTCCAGACTCATGGCTACTGAGACTTGACCGTGTGGAAGACAGGGTGGTGGTGGTGGTGGCTAAGTGACTGGAAGCATTATCCGCTATCCAACCAACAACCTTTTGACACTGCTCTGGGTTCAATAGTGGTGTGCTGTGGTCCCCTAGAAATTGGGACAGGAAGGTCAGGCGAGAAGATGTGGGTGTTTGTTGTCGCACAATTTCGGCTTGCCCACGGCTTTGTCCTCGGCCTCTGCATGCACCATTACCATCACGTTCAGTTCCCCGTCCCTTGCCATGTGCCTTGCCCATTTTAAGTGGAGGACAGTATCTTCCACGCTCACTACAAATGACTGAGTTTGGAGCGAACTTGTATGTGATCAGTGTGACGGAGAAAATAGAGTTTTGAATACCTGGTCTGTAGGTAAGTAGTTTGAATAGCAAACTGCTGTGAATTGCTTCACTGACACACTAAAGGAAATTTTTAATGGAGGCCAGAAATGGCAGCATTTTCTGACAACGTATATGTGATCTGTGTGATGGAGAAAACAGAGTTTTAAATACCTGGGCTGTAGGTAATTAGTTTGAACAGCAAACTGCTGTGAATTGCTTCACTGACACACTAAAGGAAATTTTTAATGGAGGCCAGAAATGGCAGTATTTTCTGACAACGTATATGTGATCCGTTTGATGGAGAAAACAAGGTTTTAAATAGCTGGATTTCTAGCACTGTAATATGGAAAGGACCTGGCTGTATTCTGCAGTGCCAACAAGCAAATGGCGCAGAAAAACGGTGTTCTCTGGATTCCTTTTTAAGCAAATAATGAGGATTAAGATCCAAAGAAAAGTATTCCTGGCCCCTGAGACCTGGGCCTTTGTTTAGAAATATCTAACAGCAGCAGAAGGCAGAATTGGAATGGAGCCTCTTGTGCTATATGCACTGCAGTCTGCTATGTACACAGCCTGCCTATACACCCTGCCTGCCTGATATCTCTGCAGATGGATTAGTCCTCAGAAGGACTGTTTGTTAAGATGGATATGTGTAATGCATGGTTTTTCTCCCTACACTACCTAATACACAAGCAAATCTCTCCCTGACACAGCAGCACCTCTCCCTACACTGTCTGATTTCCGGAGTGACTGTGACGAGCATGGCGGCGCCAGGTCTGATATAGACCTGATGCAGCTTCCCATGCCTGTGTTCTACATGAAAGTTGAAGTCCTGTAGCCCTGAGTTTCAACACTTGGAATGCCATCTCTGACCGTTTGGCCATTGACGTTTTCATGCCCTTAAGCAGGTCGGTCAGGGGTGTGGCTATCATGGTGAAATTCCGGATATACCACTGATAGTATCCCACCATTCCCAGAAATGCCTGAACCTTCTGCAGATGACTTTCCCAATCCGGGCTGAATATCGTCGAAGTAACCTGTGGCGTACTTTTTGTGAGAGGTAAGAATTGGTCTTTGGCCCTTTGGAAGGTACAGTGGTGGCCAAAAGTATTGGATCTTTTTGCAGCCCAAATGGTTTCATGGTATACTGGAAGCAACCGCCAGGTATAAAAGAGCCCGTCTTCTTTTATGTACTTTGAGATAGGAGGATTTGCCAGTAACCTTTCGTTTGGTCCAGGGAGGTGATTTGGTCGAGGTAGGTGATTTATCTGGCTGACCCTAGTTTCTCTATGAGTTCATCATCGCAGGGTATTGGATACGCATCAAATTTAGCCCCCTCCTTCGAAATCACCTTGTGACGGGCTTCGGGGATTCGCCTTTTGGTTCACCTGCACATGTGGTTCCGTCAGGATTGCATGTTCACCAACCTGCGTTCATCTTGGCAACTCCAAAAACAGGTTTCTGGGCCGGTGATAGAGTCTCTGTCACAGTGACACCCTTAGTGTCCCCTTCTGCTCTTTCCAGCCAACATGGAGTTTCAATGGGGTTTCTCTGTGGTCCTGCCTTGATGTATGGCGGCACGAGAGGATTTTGGAATGGAGAGGTGGGAGCGGTTAACTGGTAGGTGGGACAGGACTTGCAATAGCCTAGGATTTAACTGTCACATCTGGGCCAATAGAACCTCCACATTACTTGTTCTTGAGTTTTGTCCACCCTTAGATGGCCACCCAAGACATGTGAATGAGCCCTGTCCAACACCCTTTGTCTATAGGGTCCTGGTACCAACAACTGATCCACTATCTCCTCCCTCACCTTAGTAACCGGGTACAAAAAGTCCCCACTCAACATGAAATAGGGAAACCTGGTGTCAGCCCCCGACTCCTGTGCTATGCCGTTTATGACTGTTACCTTATTGAATGCTTCTTTTAGAGATAAGTCCCTATGTTGGGTGAACCCAAATTTTTCTCTGGTCACCCCTATATCAGGAATGTCTGCCTCAGGGGATATTACTTTCTCCTCTTCCCCCATTACACAGAAGGAAATCCCGTCAGACTCTGGGGTTGGCGATACTTTTTTAGGGCCAACCTGTTTCTTACCCCAGCAATCGAGGTCCCAAAACAACACAAAGTCCCGGCCTATGATAATTGGGTGTAATAAATCCGGGACCACACAGACCTCATGGAACTCAGCACCTCAGGCTGTTTCAATGTCCACTATGGCCACCGGATAGTCTTTAGCATCCTCGTGAATGCAGCGGACGCCAACCTTCTTCCCAGGGATCAATTGGAGAGGGAGTGTGGCCCTCACAAGGGTCGCTAAACTCCCTGAGTCTAGTAGTCCAGTTATTTGCAGTCCATTCACTTTTACAGGATAAGTTTAGGTCCCCTTGCTGGGTGGACAGTCCACACTGCAAACTGGATATGCATAGAAGGTACACCGACGTCCCATGCTACAGTCTATTTGCTCGATGGTCAGGGGACAATGGGCAGCTATATGACCTGGGCCATGACATCTCCAGCAATTTACATCCACTGATGAGGCCCTTGGCATGACCTCTGCTGCCCCTTTGGACTTTGTATGCCCCAGTCTTTTTTTAATCTCCACCCCCCCAGTATGGAGTAGGCTGCCTCTCCAAGGACCCGTCGACCCCCTGATACCTTTTGACCATTCCGACCAAGTCATCGGCATTCCAGGGATCTTCTTGGGCAACCCAAATCTGCATCGGGCTTGGAAGGGAGTGCACAAACTGGTACATTACAACATGCTTCACCATCTGCACCGGGGTAGAGGACTCTGGCTGTAACCACTTTTGGACGAGGTGTAGCAGATCAAACATTTGGGAGCGAGGGGGTTTGTAATGGTGATATTCCCAGCAGTGGACTCGTTGTGCCCTGACAGACATTGTCACTAACAAGCATGCCAAAATTTCTGTTTTTCATTTTTCATATTCTTTGGCATCCTGTAGGGCTAAACCATAGTGGGCCTTTTGTGGCTCCCCCATTAAGTATGGTGCCAGGACTTACGCCCATTGCTCTGGCAGGAGTTTCTCCCTATCGTCAACCCTTTCAAAAACGGTTAAAAAGGCCTCTGTGTTATCACCCGCTGTCATTTTCTGCAAGACTCTCCTCACTGCCTTCCAGACAGAGAAATCATCAGCTGACATTGGAGTCAGAGCTGCCGCTGTGCCACGAATCGCTTCTGTGAGCACATCAATCTGCTGCTGCTCTTGTCGGCTCTGTTGCTGAGTTATTGAACTCCTGTTGTGTCATCTGTTGCTGTTGCTCCCGCTGCTGCTGCAGCTGTTTCAGGTGCTGCTGGTGCTGGCTTTGGACCAGGTGCTTGATCAGATCCTCAATTTTGTCTGACCGCTGTTCCATACTTACTGCCTCCTTGACCCAGGATATGCAGTCTGTCCACAGCCATCACACTTGCTTCCTGGGGATCTTGACCGCACTTCTACCACCAACTATAGTAGATTAGCTCACTTGGATGCACATAGAGGTAGACTTAGGAGCACTGTCTCTTTAAATCTTCCTTTGTGGTTTATTAAGAGTAAGGCATAAACCACAACAATGATAGAAAAACAAACACGGCGTTCCCGGCCTAACAGGAAAAACAAAACATAAAGTATGGCCACTAAACATGGCTGATTGACCTTTGATCATTTTGTGTGCTGGAACATTTTCTCTATGTTTATATTACTGGAGCTAACAATCTCAGTGTTACATATCTCCCCTCCAGTACTTTGCCAGTGACTTTGTCACACCTTATAATAACAACCTGCACCTCTTTGTAATAATAAATATACCCCCCTGTGCTTTCTTATAATAAGAATAATAATGCCTCCTGTACTTCCTCTATAATACTAATGGTCCTCCACTGTGCACTGTGCCTCCTTATAATAATACCACACCCCACATTGTGCCTCCTTATACTAATAACCCACAGTATTTCTTTGTTGTAATAATGCCCCTGAGCAGGGGTGTACATAGAAATCACAGGGACCGCTTAGCAAAAGTCCTATCACGGCACATAGGCTCAGTCACTGAAGGATATACCTCCCAACTTTATAAGAAATGGAGAGGGATATGTAGCGTGACGGTTACAGTTATATTGCCCCTACTGAAGCCCTTTAGTGTTCTCTTCCACTATGATACCCCTTTCATGGCCCCACATAGTAAGATGCCCCCACGCAGTATTATGGCCCCACAAACCCCATACAAAGTCTCACAACAACCCACACAGATTGATGTCCCCACAAACGCTACGCAAAGTACGGTGACCCACAGCACCAGAGACAGTAAGATTGTCATCACAATCTCCCAACACAATATGATGG
The DNA here is from genome assembly GCF_046119375.1 of Phyllobates terribilis. Taxonomy (NCBI): domain Eukaryota; kingdom Metazoa; phylum Chordata; class Amphibia; order Anura; family Dendrobatidae; genus Phyllobates; species Phyllobates terribilis. Next base: position 139,386,138 of record NW_027362765.1, read on the forward strand.
TCACCACAGCCTCCCATATAGTATGGTATTCATCACAGCCCCCCATAAACAACCTGATGTCCACCACAGACCCCAATACAGTATGATGTCCACCATAGCCTCTTATGATGTCACCTACAGTTCCCATAAAGTATGATGGTCTCTACTGCCCCCCTCACATAGTATGATGGTTACCCCCCACAGCCACTCCACATAATATGATGTTACCCCCATACAGTATGATGGTCCTCACACAACTACTCCTTACAGTATGATGGTCCCACTACAGATTCCCCACACAGTATGATGATCTACCGCAGCCATCCCACACAGTATGATGGTCTTCCCACAGCTCTTCATACAGTATGATGGATCCCCCACAACCTTCTTTTATTATGATGTTCCACTCCACAAGCCCCTATACAGTATGATGTTCCCCCTACCACAGCCTCCTATACAGTATGATAGTCCCCTCACAGCTTCCCATACAGTATGATGGTCTCCCCACAGCCTCCCATACAGTATGATGGTCCCCCACAGCCACCCCACACAGTATGTCAACCACAGCCTCCCCACACACTATGATGGTCCATCCACAGCCATCCCACACAGTATGAAGGAGGTCAATCCATAGTCACTCCACACAAAATAATGATGGTTTCCCCCAAAGCTATCCAACACAATATAATGGTACTCCCATAGCCTGCCAAACAGTATGATGTCCCACCCCAGTCAATACACACAGTATATTGGTCACCCCACAGCCACCTCACACAGTATGATAGATCCCCCACAGACCCCCATACAGTATGATGGACCCCCCACAGCCCCCTATATTGTATCATGGTCCCCCACAATCTTCTATACAGTATGATGGTCCCCCTCCAATAGCCCCCAATACAGTATTATGGTCCCCCACAGCCCCAATACAGTATTATTGTTCTCCCAGATAGTATGATATTCTCCCCCACAGCCCCAATATAGTATGATTGTCCCCCCGCATTGTATGATGGACTCTCCCATGGCCCCAGTATAGTATGATGGACCTTCCACAGCTCATCATCTAGTATAATGGTCCCAAACAGCCCCCCAAAAAATAGCAAAGAACACTTTATACTCACCTAATCCAGGCTCTCCATCTCCACAGCCTCTGTCTCTACTAGCCTGTCTTGAATTAGACATGGGAGCCGGTGGCTCCATGCTCTATAACAAATGTTAACAGTATTGCAGACAATGCGGCCGACGAATGGACCAGCTCATCTGGCATCAAGCAGATTTGTCCAATTACCAGTCCAGCCCTGGCTGAGTCCCAAATTTGTGAGAATTATACTAACTATTCTAAAATAATCCTGGTAAATTTGAGCATGTCTTGGTACAAAAAATGCACCCCAAAGTGGGAGGTCCTGGTGATGGACTAGAAAGTCCTAATTTTACCAACCCACTTGTTATTATCTACTATACTGTGTTTATAGGGAGAAAGCTGTCAATCAATGGAGGTGCAACTCAAGTGTTAAATCATATATAAGTAGAAATCAGCTAACCTATTAATGTGTTTTTCCAATATTTGTCCAACCATTCCCCTTTAAAATGTTTCTTTTTTTTTTACCATCGGTACTACCCATTGCCGCATTTTACCTCTACAATTTTCTGATATTTGAGAAACTATTTAGTCTGACTCTTAAGAGCAGAGAGCTGCACTAATACCAGATGATGGCTCATGCTGTGCTCCATTTTGGAATGTTCTATAAATCATTCACCATTCTCAAGTGTTTTAAAAGGATGGGATGTTGCTTTCTCTACCTGTTGTGACCGAGGATGAACTGCTTGATTCCATTCTTCTCTATATAACAATTATAATGAAGTTTTAGGGTTAGGTAGGGTTATCAGCATGTCCAAATAAATGTCCAACATTCATACAGTTTTGATATTTTGTAAAAGCATGTGCCTCTTTGTGCCATGGTGGTCCCAACAAGTAACCTTGAGATAGCCAGGATATTTAAATACAGTGTTGGAGCAGTAAAATGACTCTTTGCCTCTAGTTAAGGCTCCATAAAACGTAGTTGGGACATGACTATATATAATCGTGTTGAGGAGTCAGGGTTGACTCATTTGCGTTTGCATATATGTGGTTCCCCTGTGGGTTCAGTCACCACAGAGGTACTGCATCTCACCCAGAGGTGTGGTATCCCACTCTCAGGTAAGGATGGAGTACTACCCGGGACCCACTCACTTGCATCCATTACACTCCACTTCAGAGGGAAGGGCGAGATTGCTCCTAAGGGAGAGCACAGTCCCTGGTCCCTAGCTGGAGGGTGGAACCATGTAGTTGTTAGAACTCTCCTGTTAGTTTTTTTCTATTTTGGTCACGTGACCTGCTGCCTATTTATTCCAGCTCCGCCCTTCTGGCTTTGCTGGACTTCAGTGTTATTTGACTCTCTATCTAGCCAGGTGCTTTTGTACCTATCTCTCTAGTTCGTTTGGTCCTTTGGACCTCTAAGTACTTTTTGTCTGTTTGTCCTTTTGCTCCGCTACAACATCTGCTAGGAGGTGTCCAATTTTGTCCCAGTCCTTAGTTCTTTTAGGGACCCCTCCCTTTATTCTATAGGTCTGCATTCAGACTAGCTGAAGACGAAGGCGGGTCTGTTCACAAGGAACAGGTCGCCCGCTGCAACGTAGGGAATCAGCTTAGTCTTATTGTAGGGACAGATTCCCTTTCTTTCCTTAGTTCTTGTAGCAGATCATAACAGTAGTGGGTGTGGGTGGAGGAAGAAGTTTAGGGGAGCACTTCAGCAGTAGTATAAGAAAGCAAGGAACCATCTAAAAGCAGCCAGTCCTGCTCAGGAGAGCAGTGGAGGAGGTCCAGGATCCTGGCTCCAGTGCTTGAAGCAGGAGTTGAGAGGAGTGGGGCCTAGTAAGAGAGGCCCAGGAAAGAGAGTGAGAGAGGACGGCAGCAGAGGGAAGGCTCCAGAGACAGAGGGGATCCCAGGGGCACGGGAAGTGCAGGAAGCCACCCATCCGCCCGAATCTGCAGGAACGTGGAGGGATCAGGCCGCAGAGGGGAACGGCCCCTAACTAGTGGAGAACTACAAGGCTCAGCTAGAAACCGGAGGCTGCTGTACTTGCAAGATGCAGCTGCCAACCACCACAATTAAATCGCCGAAAAGGTGGCCACAGAGGGTCCAGGGGACTGCAAGTTGCCCCACAAGATCCGAGGCTACCGGCTTGGGACACTGATTGTGAGGCGCAGGGCAGGAGGGAGAGACCGAGAAGACGACCGAGGAAGGAACATAGAACGGGGTCCCGTTTAAGTACTCCTGAGTTACTTGAGAGATTGCTGAGCCCCTTCCTTGGTGAACGCAGGATGACGTGGGAGGTTACCCTGGTACTGGTAACCTGGAGTTCAACAACTGTGAGTAAACCTTGAAGACTGCACCCCACTGTGTCCTGGAATTATTATCTGCGCCATCACCAGCCCTGCACTACACTCCACAGCAACATCTACCTCATCTATAACATCACAGCACCGCCCTGCAGCTTAATTCTGCCTGTGGAGAGCTGAACCAACTCTGCTGCGTCACCATCAGCTCCAAGGGATCTGCACCGCAGCGGCGACCCCATATATTCCCATACCACAGATGGCGTCACTAACATTAAACTATAAAAACTTTAATCCCCTTTTATTGACCGCCCTGGGTCACGGACCGGGTCACTGCCACTGTGACACCCCCAGCACCAATCGGCCTGGATACCGAGTACCCCACGGCCCAGGGGGCGCGTCATTTTCAGGGGGCAATATAGTTGTCTTGTGTAATTCTTAATCTTCCCCTGTTAATTACGTGACAAAGATTACTGTATTTTTCGGACTATAAGACCACATGACGCACCTAGGTTTTAGAGGAGGAAAATAGAAAAAAAAAATTTATGCTTATTTCAGCGCACATTATCTCGTATCATCCACCCTGGTCAACGACAAAGCCATATATAAGTCCTGGTCAGAAGACCTGTGAACAGTCCGTGCATTGTGGTCCTTGTGGTCCTTACTAGGGCTGTGAATGTCAGATGTATGAAACAGACCTAAATCGTAATGCAGCATAATCAGTGCCTGGTGGATCTGGGGCTAGAACTGATATGTCCTGGTTAAATGCATTATTTTAATTAAAAAAAAACACAAATAATTTAGCACTTTGTACTCCAGGACTTCCCCGGATATTCCTAACAGCAAGCCAAATATAATTTTAGAAATTAACTCAACAAATGTTTGATTTTAAAGAATATTTGTCCTCATGGAGTTTAATACTTCTCCGTACAAACCAAGGCTGAATACAGAATTACTTAGAGAAACCAAATGATCAATTAGTGTTGCAATGTTAAAAACATTTGACCTCCTGTCATATCCCTGAGGTGACTGCCGCTTCTTAATTAGATTTAATATTGGATGAGAAATGCAAGGACATTTGTAGGATTAGCTGTTCTCTTTTCTTCCGATCATTTGATTAAAAGTTGTGAGATATTTTTTTGGTGATTTTAGACTGCACAGTTTCACAGAATTTGTTCCCCACCTGTCGTAGATCTTTTTATTGTCGTGTAATCACATAAGGTGTTTACTGTTTCACGCACAAATTGCAAATGATATTATAACTTTTCTCTGCCAGTGAAATCCCAGGGTATTATATATTGCCCAAAATGTTCTGTCTAGGTTTCGAAAGTCTGTTTTCCCTATTCTTATAGAGTTATGAACTTTGACTTTTTATTTCAAGTGGTGTAGTGTTCTCTTGCAGGTCTTTTTCTGGTGTATTTGATTTTTGTAAGTGGTGTGTTTTCTGTTTTTTTTTGGGGGGGTGAGGTATTTTAATGGTGCTTTCTGGGCAGAGAGATTCACAGGGATTTTCTGTCGGCGACCTTCACAGATATGGATACCGCTAATGATGTTCTCTGGTGTTGATGATTTCTGGTGTTTCAGTTCTCCGGTATGGATCTTCTCTGGTGGGGTTGTTCTCTGCTGAAGATATTCTCATTATTTTTTTTATGAGTTAAACTGTAAATTCGAGCATCTTACAGACACTATTACGAAGGGGTTTGGACAGGCCCGGTGCCAGCACCCGGGCAAGTGCCGGGGCCCTGAGCAGGCGGGGGGGGCCCACTCACCGTCGGGCACCCCGCTGCGCTATGGGACCTGTGAGCGGAAGAGAACTGTGCCAGCGCCGGCTCCCCCCTGCTTGCTCAGGGCCCTGGCCACCCGGCACAATACTTACCTCTCCCCGTGCCTCCGCAGCAGTTCCGGTCTCTTCAGCATCCTCTCACTGTGACATCTTAGGCCAGAGGGCGTGGTGACGTCTGACGTCTTTCCACTGCTCCCTCTCCTGAGCCGTCACAGGCAGCGCAGAGCAGGAAGACACTGGTGATGCTGGAGTCCAGAGCAGCGTCAGCAGGTGAGGAGAAGTGAGGTGAGTAATTGATTTTTTTTTTAATGTATGGAGGCATGGGGCATTATAAGGGAGGGGGGGTGACATCCTGCATGGGGCGTTATAAGGGAGGGAGGGGTTGACATCCTGCATGGGGCATTATAAGGGAGGGTGGGGTGGTTGACATCCTGCATGGGGCATTATATGGGGGGGTGACATCCTGCTTGGGGAAGTGACATGCTGTATGAGGCATTATATGGTGGGAGAAGTGACATCCTGCATGCGGCATTATAAGGGTGTGTGTGACATCCTGCATGGGGCATTATAAGGGGTGTGTGACATACTGCATGGGGCATTATAAGGGGGGGTGACATCCTGCATGTGGCATTATAAGGGGGGGGGGCAGCCTGCATGGGGCATTATAAGGAGGGAACAGCCTGCATGGGGCATTATGTGGGGGGAACAGCCTGCATGAGGCATTATGTGGTAGGGAGAGCCTGCATGGGGCATTATGTGAGGCCACAGCCTGCATGGAGCATTATATGGGGGCCAGTATTCTGTACGGAGCATTATATGGGAGCCAGTATCCTGTATTGAGCGTTATATGGGGGCCAGTATCTGTATGGAGCATTTTATGGTGGCCAGTATTCTGTATGGAGCGATTCTGGTTTCTGAGCTATTGTGGAATTTACAATAGGTATCGCTCATGTAATGTAAGAAGTGAAATCTTTGGTCTTGTACTATATATATATATTTCTCTGCGGTATCTGTGCATCATTAATGGTATGTGTTAAAGGGGCCAACTGAGACTCTGTTTCGCAGGGCCCACAAAAACCTGGAGCCAGCCCTGGCTGGGTTTGGAGATCAGTGGTATAGCATAGAGTGGGGCCACACTGTTAAGATGATGAAAGGGCAAACCCCTTGCTTCTTCTTATAGCAGAGTGAGTGCAAAGTGCTCAGCAAGTAGGAGGAGTAGTGTAATACAGCCCGCTCGCTACTGGCAGCAGTGTCTTTGCAGAAGGGCAGCGGCTGAGATAACAAAACTCTCATACAATATTGAGACATACCAGGTCTCGTACTAAGAGCTTTTCCATCTAAGTCACTGCCTTTGTAGACTGTAGTAGTCAATAAAAAAATATTCTTGAGGGCTGTGCTCTGCATAGGCAGAAATGGAGGTAACAAATGCTGCACTGAACTCTCTGACAGCTCACCTCCTCTCCTCTCACTTGTAATTTTTGAGACCTGCTGGGGAAGCTATCCCAAATTTAAAAAAATGTCCCTCCCCTATAACTAAATAAATTAATATACAGTGAGTGAAATACATATTGAACATGTCTCCAATTTTCTAAGTAAATAGTTTTCTAAAAGGTTCTATTGACATGAAATTCTCACCAGATGTCGGTAACAACCCATCCAATCCACACAGGCAAAGAAATCAAACCATAGATGTCCATAAATTATGTTATGTGTAATAATGAGAAATGACACAGGGAAAATGTATTGAACACACTTACTGAAATTTATTTAATCCTTAGTAATCCTTGTTGGTGTTGACAGTATGAAGAAACTAGTCGCAAACATTACTCAGGTGTGATTTTGTCCATTCTTCTACACAAATACTATTCAAATCCTGAAGGTTCCGTTGACTCCTTCTATGAATTCTGAGCTTTGGTTCCTTCCATAAATTTTCTACTGGATTCAGGTCAGGTGATTGGCTGGGCCATTCTAGTATATTTATTTTCTTTCTCTGAAACCAATTGAGAGCTTCCTTGACTGTATGTTTGGGATCAATGTCTTGCTGCAATGTCCACCCTCGTTTCGTCTTCATCATCCTCGTAGCTAGCAGCAGATTTTTTATTAAAAATGTCTCAGTACATTTGTCCATTCATCCTTCCTTCTTTCAAGTATATAAAGTTTGCCAGTGCCGTATGCTGAAAAACAGCCCCACACCATGATATTCACCCCTCCAAACTTCACTGTGTGGTTTTTGGGGTGGTATGCAGTGCCTCTTGTCCTCCAAACATGGTGTGTATTATGGCATCCAAAGAGTTTAATTTTGGTCTTATCTGACCAGACTGTATTCTCCCAGAATTTCACAGGCTTGTCTAAATGTTGTCGAGCAAACTTTAAATGCGATTGAACATGCTTTTTATTCAGCAATGGAGTCTTGCCTGGTGAGCGTGCATACAGGCCATGAAGGTTGAGTGCATTGCTTATAGTTTTCTTTGAAACATTGTACCTGCTGATTCTGGGTCTTTCTGTAACTCTCTACAGGGGGTCTTTGGCCCTTGGACAACTCTTATGATAACTCTTTTCACTCTTCCATCTGAAATCTTGCGGGGAGCACCTGATCGTGGCCAGTTTATGGTGAAATGCTGTTATTTCCACTTCCGGATTATGGCCCCAACAGTGCTCACTGGAACCTTCAGTAGTAGTAGTAGAAATTCTTCTGTAACCAATGCCATCAGTATGTTTTGCAATAATAAGGTTGCAAAGGTCTTGAGACAGCTCACTGATTTTACCCATCATGAGTTGTTTCTTGTGTGGCACCTTGGTAATGAGACACCTTTTTATAGGCCATCAATTGAATAAACTGATAATATTTTTCACTAAGTGGCAGGATTGCTTACTAATTACTGATAGATTTCAGCTGGTGTTGTGACTTTTCAACGTCAAACCTGCAGAGGCCAGATGTTACAGCATAGTGGATGGGATTTATAGAAATCCCATGTCCACTATGCGTTCATCTGTGCCTGCGGATCACCTGCGGAAACTGACATGTGGCGCGTCTTTCCAAGAGAGAAATCTAAACTGTACAATGTACTGAATGCGGTGAATGCCCATAGTTCAATGAACACCTCTTTATTCATTGTCGCGTTTTGTGTCGTGATTTTGATGCGTTTTTTCAATGCATTCAATGCACAGAGAATTGAAATGCTGAAGATTATTTTCTATTTTGGCTTTTGGTGCGTTTTTTCAGTGCATTCAATGGGTGAAAAACACAGGCAAAAAAGCGGCAAAAACGCACAGAGAATTGAAATGCTGATGGTTATTTTCTGTACCAAATCTGCAAGTCAAAAATACTCAACGTGTGCATGTCACTTCACGTTTCTCATTCGCTTTGCTGCAGAGTTTTGGGTGCGTATTTTTTGCATGCGTTTTTGCACATCAATGAATGGGTTTTGGAGCTAAATAAAGATATTTGAAAAAAGAAACTTGGGACATTGCTTTAAGGGTATGTGCACACAATCAGGAGCTGCTGCGGGTTTGACGCTGCGTGCTTATGCAACATCAAACCCACAGCACCAGATGTTACAGCGTGGTGGATGGGATTTGTAGAAATCCCATGTCCACTATGCGTCTCCATGCACCTGCGGATCACCTGCGGACACGGACATGCGGCGCGTCTTTCAAGACCGCACCATGTCAATTTCTCGTGCGGAGTCGCTAGTTTCTACAAGAGAAATCTGAACTGTACAATGTACTGAACGCGGTGAATCTGCATGGTTCAATGGACACATGGGGATTCACCTACGTTAAATAGAATGCAGTGCTTTGGACGCAGCATAAAGTATACTGCGTCCAAAGCGCTGCTTGTCTGGATTGTATGCACTTACCCTAACCCTTGGATTACCATCGGACTAAGGGTGAGTATTTTCGCTGCATTCAAAACACTGCATTCTAATGCCACACTTGTTTTATCAGTACATGTGGATCCACCGCATGTAATGACATTTTAATCGATCAAAATCTGCAGCGGAGACTTGTGTAGCACCCTGAGGACTCGGCTGCTACAGGGGTATTGCACCTCACTCCAGAGGTGTGGTATTCCACTCCCGGGTAAGGATGGAGTGTGGGACTGAGCTCAGTAGGCTGCATGCACTACATATGTAGCACCCCGAGGGTTCGGTTGCTACAGAGGTATTGCATCTCACCCAGATGTGCGATATCTCACTTCCAGGTAAGGATGGAGTGTGGCTCAGGACCCTAACACCCACATGCACTACACCACATTTCCGGGGGACAGCTCGACGGTGCTCCCATTAGTTATGCAGGCACGAGTGAGCATGTCCCTGGCTGGAGTGGGGGGAGGGAACACCTAGAGAAGGGAACCCGGTAGTGTGTGCGTGGGGGAAGTAGATCCTGGGTGCACTCTGTACAGGAGTATAAAGGGAGGCACCATCTTGGAAAGGGAGTGAGTTGAGAGAGGAGAAGACAGGGAGCAGAGCTGCTTTATGGGCTCTGCTCCACAGGCAGGCCCTGTCAGGAGGCCTGAGCCTGGAGGAGGGAAGAAGGAGGAAGAGGAGCAGACTGGGCTCCAGGAAGGACAGAGGGGACCCCAGGGGTGTGGACTGGCTGGTAGCCACCACACGCCTGCCGCTACCTGAGTAGGGGGGTCAGGTCAAGATGATGGGAACCGGATCCCAAATTAGTGGAGGAGAGAAACTACCCTCAACTAAGAACCGGAGGCTGCGACATTACATGTGGAGCAGCCCCTCACCACACCCGCTAGGAAGGCACCACATAGGACCTGGGAAACGCAGGCCAACGTTTGCCCACCAAGAAGGTCCGAGGCAGCTGGACATAAGCGTGGTCACTAGTGGGGTTGAAGACCAGAGACAGGGGACATAAAGGGGGTCCTGCAAAGCACTCCAGAAAGACCTGGGAGTTAACCGAGCCCCTCACCTGGTGAGCACAGCGCGACACAGGCGGCCACCTCTGCAGCGGTGGCCTGGAGCAGTAACCGAGTAACCGTGAGTAAAGACCCTGAACTGCACCACCAAGACTCCGAGTTGTCTTTGTTGCGCTCGTGTACCACCATCACCCCCATCATCTATCCCTGCTGCCCTGAGGCCATACCCCTCCCATTGGGGGTTATACCACCACGCTGCACATCCTCATACACCTGGCCTCAGTGGACTGTTCTGCAGCGGCGGCTTCAAAGCCGCACTCAACGGGTGGCGTAGTCGATCAAGTTAACATCTACTGCCATAGACCGCCACTTAGTCTGACTCCCTGGGCACGGACCGGATCACCGCCACGAGACTACAACCCTAAAGAGATCCGGCTCCGGGTAGGCTCCCGTGTGCGCAACGCTGCGCGACAGAAGGCCCAGGGGCGCGTCAACTTTTGGCGTAGTCGGCAGGATTTCGTGCCCGCAACCACCGGGTACTGCGTGCCTGAAAAATAGACTTTTAAAACTTACCATCCGTGAAGTTTTCCCGCCATCCGGCGCCATCTTCAGCCTTCTTCCCGCCATCCGTGAAGATTCCCGCCATCCGGCGCCATCTTCAGCCTTCTTCCCGCCATCTGTGGAGTTTTCCCGCCATTGGGCGCCATCTTGAGGACGCCGCGCGGGAAGAAGAGGGGCGTGGACTCCGAAACCGCGCGAGAACTGAAGCCCCGCCTCACGTCCGGACGTTGCGTAAGGTCCTGGAAGGAGCCCAGCAGACGCCGACGTCACTGGAGCGCGACGGAAGGTCCTCGACCCTGATGATCAACTGCGGAGCCGCGGCCTACGGAAGAGGATCATCGCCAGGTAGGCCACGGTCCACCAGGGGGGAGGAGGACACCAGGAACGGACAGCAAGATGGCGGACCGGCAGCAGACTAAGCTGCCCAGCATCGGCAGCGCCCCAGCCGTCGCGGGCCCCGACCAGCACCAGGAGAAGACGCGTGACGCAGGAGCGGTCGCGGGAGCAGGTAAGAGGAGTCTCCCTGTCCCGGACGCTGCCAGCGTCAGCCTGCTCCCGGGCCACCCGGTGGAGCCGCCGATCCCGGGCGCTGCAGACGCAGACCTGCTCCAGACCCCGCAACAAGCCCTGCAGCCGAGCCCTCCAGACCTGGGCACTGCCACCACTAGCCCGCGCCCAGGCCCAAAGTCGCACCCCCTGACCCCGGGCGTCATTAACAGTACCACTCAGACCCCGAGTACCAAGAGGGCCCGGACGGGTCTGAACCTGAGAAAGAGAAAGGAGCGTGTGGAGCACACCGTTAATCGTAAACGGTAAAAGAGGAGATGTAAATAGTTACCCGACCGGGTATAAGGACTGTTGTGGGACTGTTTCCACTAAGAGTGTGGTCCCCGTTGGGACAGAAAGAGAACTGTTTCCCTGACCCCCTACCTGGCTGGGGACTGAGAACAGCCACCCCTTTTTCCCTCTAACTGGCTGGGGACTGAGAACAGCCACCCCTACCTGGCCGAGGACTGAGAGCGGCCATATCCTGTAAATAATTATGTGTTTCTAGTAATGTATAGGAGTCCTTGGTGGATTTACCGGGAATCCTTTGTACAGTTAGTGGAGCGTAACCCAGGATGGACTAAAAGACTGTTAAGGACTCGGGGCAGGACAGACCCCTACCTGGTTACGTCTCCCTGTTTTAGGAAAATGGACACCTGGTTGCAGAATAAACTGTGACCTGTTATAAAGAGACTTCTTCGTGGATCTGCTGCTAGAAATGTTTTATATGAAAAATTTATATGCTAGAATGTGTTACTATGAAAAAGAGTTCCAGAACAGTACATATGCACTTATACCGTTTAAGAAAGAGCCGTTCCCATAAAGGGAAACTGAATGTTGATACCTGTTATACTTGTTGTTTATGAAAAATTTGCATGTTCTAATGTATACCCTGTCTTTTGCTCAGTTCCAGCCCGCGGACGTGCTGGGTTTTGCCAGGGGGGAATGTAGCACCCCGAGGGTTCGGTTGCTACAGAGGTATTGCATCTCACCCAGATGTGCGATATCTCACTTCCAGGTAAGGATGGAGTGTGGCTCAGGACCCTAACACCCACATGCACTACACCACATTTCCGGGGGACAGCTCGACGGTGCTCCCATTAGTTATGCAGGCACGAGTGAGCATGTCCCTGGCTGGAGTGGGGGGAGGGAACACCTAGAGAAGGGAACCCGGTAGTGTGTGCTTGGGGGAAGTAGATCCTGGGTGCACTCTGTACAGGAGTATAAAGGGAGGCACCATCTTGGAAAGGGAGTGAGTTGAGAGAGGAGAAGACAGGGATCAGAGCTGCTTTATGGGCTCTGCTCCACAGGCAGGCCCTGTCAGGAGGCCTGAGCCTGGAGGAGGGAAGAAGGAGGAAGAGGAGCAGACTGGGCTCCAGGAAGGACAGAGGGGACCCCAGGGGTGTGGACTGGCTGGTAGCCACCACACGCCCGCCGCTACCTGAGTAGGGGGGTCAGGTCAAGATGATGGGAACCGGATCCCAAATTAGTGGAGGAGAGAAACTACCCTCAACTAAGAACCGGAGGCTGCGACATTACATGTGGAGCAGCCCCTCACCACACCCGCTAGGAAGGCACCACATAGGACCTGGGAAACGCAGGCCAACGTTTGCCCACCAAGAAGGTCCGAGGCAGCTGGACATAAGCGTGGTCACTAGTGGGGTTGAAGACCAGAGACAGGGGACATAAAGGGGGTCCTGCAAAGCACTCCAGAAAGACCTGGGAGTTAACCGAGCCCCTCACCTGGTGAGCACAGCGCGACACAGGCGGCCACCTCTGCAGCGGTGGCCTGGAGCAGTAACTGAGTAACCGTGAGTAAAGACCCTGAACTGCACCACCAAGACTCCGAGTTGTTTTTGTTGCGCTCGTGTACCACCATCACCCCCATCATCTATCCCTGCTGCCCTGAGGCCATACCCCTCCCGTTGGGGGTTATACCACCACGCTGCACATCCTCATACACCTGGCCTCAGTGGACTGTTCTGCAGTGGCGGCTTCAAAGCCACACTCAACGGGTGGCGTAGTCGATCAAGTTAACATCTACTGCCATAGACCGCCACTTAGTCTGACTCCCTGGGCACGGACCGGATCACCGCCACGAGACTACAACCCTAAAGAGATCCGGCTCCGGGTAGGCTCCCGTGTGCGCAACGCTGCGCGACAGAAGGCCCAGGGGCGCGTCACATACATCCCATTTCCGGGGGACAGAACTACGGTACTGTTATGTTCTGCTACCAAAGCTAAGGAAAGAGAGGAGATCTGTCCCTACTATAGGACTCAGCTGAATCCCTACGATGTAACAGGGAACCTGATCCTGCGATCAGACCTGCTAAAGTCCTAATCTAGTCTGTACGGAGACCTATAGATGTGGGGAGGGAATCCCTACAAGTACTAAGGACTGGGAGGAATATGGGACACCTCCTAACAGAAATAGTAGCAGACAGACGAACAAACAAAATAGATAGAACATAGAGGTCCGTAGACCAAGCAAACTAACAGAGTTAGATACAGAGCACAGGCTAGCTAGAAAGTAGATATACAATGAAGTCCAGCAAAGCCAGAAGGGCGGAGCAGGATTAAATAGGCCAACAAGGTCATGTGACCAGCAAAGGAAAAAAGACCTAAGAGCAAGGTTCTAACAGTACCCCCCCTTCTAAGAGGATCCTCCGGATCCCCTAGGACCAGGCTTATCAGGAAATCTCCTGTGAAACGCTCTGATAAGTCTGGACGCGGAAACATCATCTGACCTCACCCAAGAGTTATCCTCGGGTCCGAAACCTTTCCAGGCCACAAGATACTGCAAACTACCTCTATACCGTCTAGAGTCAAGGATGCGAGAAATTTCATATTCCCCGTCCTCCACCACCGGAGGAACAGAGGCAGAGGCGTCACCATCCGACACAACAGCTTTTTTTAACAGAGAGACATGAAAGACCGGATTAATTCTCTGTACAGCGAACTCACATTTCTCCAGCTTAGCAAAAAGCGAATTGTCCATTAATAACTGTAATACCTCACGCACGCTCCGCCAATGAGACTCCAGATCTGGCGAATAAATCAAAATGTCATCCAAATACACAACCACATTTTTACCGATCAAAGGTCTAAGGATGTCATTAATCAGATTCTGAAAAAATGCAGGAGCATTAGTAAGACCAAAAGGCATAACCAGATTCTCAAAATGACCCACAGGAGTGTTAAAAGCAGTCTTCCATTCATCACCCTCCTTCATGCGCAACAGATTGTATGCCCCCTTAAGGTCAATTTTAGAGAACCACTTGGCCCCCAATAACTGGTTAAACAGATCAGGAATCAATGGCAGTGGGTAAGGATTGCGTACCGTAATTTTGTTAATCTCACGAAAATCCAGACAAGGACGTAAACCGCCGTCCTTTTTTTTTACAAAAAAAAATCCAACCGCCACAGGAGACTTAGAGGGCCTAATGTGACCGGCGGCCAAACTTGTCTGTATGTATTCCTCCAAAGCCTTCCTCTCAGGAATAGTAAGGTTAAATAAACGACTTTTAGGAAGAGTCGCTCCAGGGACAAATTCAATAGAACAATCATAGTCTCTATGGGGAGGCAAAACCTGCGATTCTTTCTCAGAAAAAACTCTCCAAAAATCCTGAATAGGAACAGGCAATTCTCCCCTATCCAAAGCTGCAATACGCCCGTTACAACACTTGTCATAACATTTATGGCTCCAGGATTTAATTTCACTGGTAGACCAATCCAGTACAGGATTGTGAAATTTTAACCAGGGCAAACCCAATATTACTGGAGAAGGCAAGTTATTCAACACTACCAAATCCAATTTCTCATGGTGAACACCATTAATAGTGAGAGGAAATTCACTGACCTTGAGAGTAATATTCTTCAAAGGGGAGCCATCCACAGAAACCACAGAAATGGGGGATGATAAAGGTTCAGGTTTTAAATTGAGTTTTTCCACGAATCCCCCATCAATTACATTCAGTGTAGACCCGCAATCAACAAACACCCGAAATTCCATTAATTTTTCCTGCGCAATCGTGGAAGCAGCTAAAAATATACCCTTGGAATTTAAACAGGCAATACGGGCGTGACTGACCATTTTTTTTTCTTTCTTCATACGAAGCTCACAGCCTTTAATCAAATGACCAGATTTTCCGCAATAGAAACACAAGCCTTCCGAAAAACGACGGTCTTTTTCTTGAGAGCGAGGTACCACCGATCCAATCTCCATCGGTTCACCACTGTTAGTACACACATTATCATAACCAGAAACTGACATAGCAGAGGATTTGCTCTCATTAACCCTAGCACGCAGTCTTCTATCCACCCGTATAGCTAATTGCATAGCCTGTTGCAAATCCTCAGGTGTAGGATAAGCAATTAGCAGGTCTTTAACCCTTTCACTGAGCCCAGCAAGAAATAGACTTTTCAGAGCAGAATCGTTCCACCCTGTTTGAGTGGACCAACGACGAAAATGAGTACAATATTTTTCCACATTACCTGATCCTTGTTTTAAACGTCTCAACTCAGTCTCAGCTGATGTCACACGGTCAGGATCATCATATAATAGTCCTAAAGCAGAAAAAAAACTATCCACTGATCTGAAGCATGTATCACTAGGTTGCAAAGAAAAGGCCCACTCCTGAGGCTCTTTGCGCAAAAGTGACATTATGAACCCTACGCGCTGGGATTCATCCCCAGAGGACTTGGGTCTCAAACGAAAATACAATAAGCAAGCATTTTTAAATGAAAAAAATTCTCAATGTTCACCAAAAAATAAATCCGGCAAACATACCTTAGGCTCCAAGAAATATGCTCCAGGACAGTTACTCACGTGCTGACGGAGCTCGGCCACTTCCAGAGAGAGTCCCTGCAGGTGTTTAGCCAAATCCTGAACCGACACCATGATGGAACAAAAAAAATCTTTCCTTAGAGAATTTGCAGGCTGGACTTACTGTTATGTTCTGCTACCAAAGCTAAGGAAAGAGAGGAGATCTGTCCCTACTATAGGACTCAGCTGAATCCCTACGATGTAACAGGGAACCTGATCCTGCGATCAGACCTGCTAAAGTCCTAATCTAGTCTGTACGGAGACCTATAGATGTGGGGAGGGAATCCCTACAAGTACTAAGGACTGGGAGGAATATGGGACACCTCCTAACAGAAATAGTAGCAGACAGACGAACAAACAAAATAGATAGAACATAGAGGTCCGTAGACCAAGCAAACTAACAGAGTTAGATACAGAGCACAGGCTAGCTAGAAAGTAGATATACAATGAAGTCCAGCAAAGCCAGAAGGGCGGAGCAGGATTAAATAGGCCAACAAGGTCATGTGACCAGCAAAGGAAAAAAGACCTAAGAGCAAGGTTCTAACAGGTACTCCCACCAGTTTAATGTGCAGGTACGACAGCGTCTGTCCCTGGCTGGAGTGGGAGGGGGGGTGGAACATCCCAGTAGTGTAGGGGCAGATAGGGGGAGTACTCTGGGTAAAGCTAGGAGCCCATTGGGTGCTGGTCACCTGGGCTCACACATAGAGGGAGTATATAAGGTGGGCACCATCTAGAGACAGGGTCTTTTTAGTCAAGTTCAGCCTGAGGAGAAGCAGAGCAGAGGAGCTCAGCCAGGAGGGCTGACAGGGAGCTGTGGCTCCGGCTGGGCCCAGCTCCAGGGCCAAGCATGAAGAAAGAGGAGGAAGAAGGACCCAGGGAGGCAGAGCCAGAGGGAACCCTAAGATCCCAGAATCAGACCAAAAAGGGTGAAGGGTTGGCAGAAAAGGGCACCGGATCCCAAGCTGGCGGAGGCAAAAGTAACCCTTAGCCAGGAACCGGAGGTCGTGGGCAAGCATTGCCACGACCCTCACCACATCCACCAGGAAGGTACACCAAGAGTAGGGTCAGGAAAGCCAGAGAAGGTTTTGCCATCAGAAGGCCCAAGGGAACCGGACAAAGGTGGATCCCTGGTGGGGACGGCCAGCAGAAAGAGAGAGAGAGGGGAGCTCAGGACCACGCTCCGGAACTGCCTGGGGGTTAGCCGAGCCCCGCACCTGGTGGACGCAGCACGGCTCGGGTGGTCACTCAAGGCCAGAGTGACTAAAGCAACATCAGTGAGTAAAAACCCTGAAACTGCATCCCACGTCTCTGTGCCTCCTTACCGCACCATCACAACCTCCATCATCTACTCCTGCTGCCCTGAGGCCATACCCCTCCCGTTGGGGGTTATACCATCCCTGCTGCACCCATACCACCGGCCTCAGCGGACTGTTTTGCAGCGGCGGCCTTGTGACCGCAAATCAACGGGTGGCGTAGTCGACACACATTCTAACATCTACTGCTAATAGACTCGCCGCTTAGTTTGACTCCCTGGGCACGGACCGGGTCACCGCCACGAGACTACTACCCCCATCTGATCCGGCTCTGGGTAAGCCCCCGTGCGCGCGATGCCGCACAACACAGAAGGCCCAGGGGCGCGTCAACTTTGGCGTAGTCGGCAGGATCACGTGCCCGCAACCACCGGGTACTGCGTGCCTGAAGAAAAGTTTATCTGTACCGTAAAAAGAAGTCTCCCGCCAATTCCGGAGGGTCCCCGCCATCGGACGTCGTCCGGAGTCGTTTCCCGCCGGTTGCCCGCCATCTGCAGTCTTTTCCCGCCATCCACAGAGTTTCCCGCCATTGGGAAGCGGTTCCCGCCATCTGAGACGATTTCCCGCCCTGGCAGAGCGGACGCCATTATGGGCGTGCCAGAGGGTGGCAAGAGGCCACCTCCCATCGTGGGCCAGGACCAAGAATGGCGCCAAAAACGAAGCCCGCCCCCACCAGCAGAGACTGCAATGATTGAGATGTCCGTCAGCGTGGGGGGTCTGCCCCTGGAACTGACAATCACCAAGTTGCCCCAGGACCGCCCTCAAAGTAGGCGGATCAAGAACAAAAGAGAGAGGATGGGTGCAGCCTGGAGGAGTCTGGAGAAGCCGTACCCGGAGATGGAGGGAGAGTCAGGCAGCACCGACCCTGTGGTCAGGAGCCTGTTGCAAGCTACCACCCCACAAGACCTGGTGGAGATCCTGGCACAGCTCCCCCGAGACCGGGAGCGTGCACAGACCGCGCTGGAGGGCCTCGCACGGAGGATGGCCCAGGTGCAGCAAGAAACGCTGACTGCGTGGAGCAGGGAGATGGCCCAGCAGGCTGGAACCCTCCCGCGGAGCACGCCACCCGAGACGAGGAGTCTGACCGCCTCTGAGGATGGTGCGGGAGGAATGAAGGCCGGAGACGACGCCGTGGAAGGAGCTGAAGAGACGGAGGCAGGTAAAGGGGACGTCACTATCCCAAGCCTAGAAACCGCGAGCCTGCCCCAGCTCCCCGTCGCAGAGCCCGAAATTTCCCCTACCGTGCCCGTCGCTGCACCGCCACCGCTCCAGACTAGGCCTCAAGCAGGAGCCGCGACCACGCCCCCTGTGACGTCACGCGCCTCAACTCCGAGCGCGACCAAGCAGGAGACGCCACCGGCCTGGTCGCAGGGCCGAGTACCCCCGGGCGCCGCCGTCCCCGCTGTGCCCTTTACCTTCAGGGTGCCCCCAGCCTGGTCGCAAGGCCTGGTGAACCCGGGTGCCGCTGCCACCACCGCGCCCTCAACCCACAAAGTCCTACCCCTGGGTGAAGACTTGTTCGCCCAACATACTTGCCCGGATGGGCAGCCCTTTGAGTGGCCACCGGAGTACTACCATCCCCGACTCCGGAAGGAAAGGCCCCTGGATGAGCCCCTGATTCCGGCTCCGGCGCCTGTCAAGATCGTCCCGCTCCCGCTGGAGGAGGCCCAATTTGAATGGGACCCCACCGGGGAAAACCTCATCGGCTTCACCCAAGAGACCCGGGCGGCCGCAGCCCAGCGAGCAGAGTGCTGCCGGCAACAGCTGGAGGTCTTCGACCGGGAGCGGCGACAGAGGCGGGTCCGCGAGGAGCGGCTGCAAGTGCAGAGTGCAGAACAGAAGAGCCGGACCCGACGGAACCCCCGTGCAGCCCACGGTCCCCGTGCCACCGGGACTGTAATCAAATTCCAACTGCAGCACGGATGGGGCTTCATCCGGGATCACCGCACCCCCGGCGACGTCTTCGTGACCCGCAGAGATGTCGAGTCCCACCTGCCGGAGGGACACAGAGGACGAGATCTGTACCTGGTTGATGAGGTCACTTTCACCCGGCATCAATGTGCCAAAGGTCCATATGCTCTCCATGTACACCGACTGACCGAGAGAGAGCTACAGTGCGAGGAGGAACAAGAGAACCCGGACGGGTTTGAAGGTCACCCGCGAGAAGGAGCAGGAGGATGCCGTTACTGAAGTACGGTAAAGTGGAACTGTACATAGTTACCCGTAAGGGTACAAGAACTGTTACAAGTACTGCTGCTAAGTAAAGTATAGTCCCCGTTGGGACCAGCAAACTGTTACCCGTGTGTCCCTATCCCTTAACAGGCTGAGGACTGTGAGCAGCCATCCCTTATCCCCACTGGCCGAGGACTGAGAGCGGCCATACCCCTTGTAAATAGTTGCGCTTCCTAAAGCGCCCCCTACTGGTTTTATAGAAGAACTGTTTTTCTTCAAGTGACTGTTGCACTTTTACCTGGTCACAAGTGCACAGTGGCCAGAAGAACAAGGACATTTTATAAGAAGAGTTTTATATCAAAAAGTCTTATAATATAAGAAGTTACCCGTAATGTTATGTTGCTGATAATGTTTATAATGTTTTATATATTCGTGTATGGTTTGAAAAAAATTTTGTATGTTTGCATGTTTTGCTCTTTTACAGCCCGAGGACGTGCTGTGATTTACCAGGGGGGAATGTAGCACCCTGAGGACTCGGCTGCTACAGGGGTATTGCACCTCACTCCAGAGGTGTGGTATTCCACTCCCGGGTAAGGATGGAGTGTGGGACTGAGCTCAGTAGGCTGCATGCACTACATACATCCCATTTCCGGGGGACAGAACTACGGTACTCCCACCAGTTAAATGTGCAGGTACGACAGCGTCTGTCCCTGGCTGGAGTGGGAGGGGGGGTGGAACATCCCAGTAGTGTAGGGGCAGATAGGGGGAGTACTCTGGGTAAAGCTAGGAGCCCATTGGGTGCTGGTCACCTGGGCTCACACATAGAGGGAGTATATAAGGTGGGCACCATCTAGAGACAGGGTCTTTTTAGTTAAGTTCAGCCTGAGGAGAAGCAGAGCAGAGGAGCTCAGCCAGGAGGGCTGACAGGGAGCTGTGGCTCCGGCTGGGCCCAGCTCCAGGGCCAAGCATGAAGAAAGAGGAGGAAGAAGGACCCAGGGAGGCAGAGCCAGAGGGAACCCTAAGATCCCAGAATCAGACCAAAAAGGGTGAAGGGTTGGCAGAAAAGGGCACCGGATCCCAAGCTGGCGGAGGCAAAAGTAACCCTTAGCCAGGAACCGGAGGTCGTGGGCAAGCTTTGCCATGACCCTCACCACATCCACCAGGAAGGTACACCAAGAGTAGGGTCAGGAAAGCCAGAGACGGTTTTGCCATCAGAAGGCCCAAGGGAACAGGACAAAGGTGGATCCCTGGTGGGGACGGCCAGCAGAAAGAGAGAGAGAGGGGAGCTCAGGACCACGCTCCGGAACTGCCTGGGGGTTAGCCGAGCCCCGCACCTGGTGGACGCAGCACGGCTCGGGTGGTCACTCAAGGCCAGAGTGACTAAAGCAACATCAGTGAGTAAAAACCCTGAAACTGCATCCCACGTCTCTGTGCCTCCTTACCGCACCATCACAACCTCCATCATCTACTCCTGCTGCCCTGAGGCCATACCCCTCCTGTTGGGGGTTATACCATCCCTGCTGCACCCATACCACCGGCCTCAGCGGACTGTTTTGCAGCGGCGGCCTTGTGACCGCAAATCAACGGGTGGCGTAGTCGACACACATTCTAACATCTACTGCTAATAGACTCGCCGCTTAGTTTGACTCCCTGGGCACGGACCGGGTCACCGCCACGAGACTACTACCCCCATCTGATCCGGCTCCGGGTAAGCCCCCGTGCGCGCGATGCCGCACGACACAGAAGGCCCAGGGGCGCGTCACTTGTGTCTCCACTACAGAAATTGACATGCTGCGGGTGAGTTTACACAGCATCAAAAACAAGCACAGTGGGCATAGGATTTCTTATAAATTAAATAAAATGAAGAATTAAATAAAAAAAAATGTCATGGGCTCCCGCGTCATTTTCCTAACCAGCAGAGGGAAAGCCGACTGCGGGGGGCTGATATTAGTAGCCGGTAGGGGGCCATTAACCAAAGATGTTCCCTGTCTATTAATAACAGCTCACAGCCTTTACTGGCTAAATTACAGAGAGACCCCAGAAAAAAATTGACGTCCTCCTATAAAATCTAACCAGCAAAAACTAAACAGACAGCTGTGAGCTGATATTAATAGCCAGGGAAGGGGCCATGGATCCTGGCCCCCTCCAAGGCTATTAACATCAGCCATCAGTGGACCCAGAAAGGCACATCCATAAGATGCGCCAATTCTGACGCTTAGCCTCGCCCTTCCCACTGCCGTGTAGCGGTGGCGAGTGGGGTAATAAGGTTGGGGTTCATGTCAGCCTTGTATTGACGGCTGACATAAAGCCCAAGTTAGTAATGGAGAGGCTTCTATAAGACGCCCCCATTACTAACCGCGTAGTAAAGGTTTACAACGCTTTTTCAATAAAGACACAGGCAGAATAAAGTCTTTTATTTAAATAAAATTCCACACGGTTTTAATAATTTATTTATTATTCTGCAAGTCCCCGAATCCCTCGTCTCCTGTAAAAAAAGAACCATATCCTTCACCTGTCTGACGTCACGATGTAATCCGAGTGTCCCACCGCGATCCGGGTCACTTCTACAGCAGGGACATCAGCAATCACTGATGTGACTGCTGTAGAAGACAGCACTATACACTGACAGGAGTATAATCACTTCTGTGAATGTATAGTGCTGTGCTGCAGGGGTGAGGTCACTTGAGGTCAAACAGCTGATGATCAGCTAAGAGCTCCGGTGATCTCATATACTGCATCAGTGCTGGTGGGAAAATTCATGAAAAAATTCCCACACAGCACTAATGCCGTGAGTCAGGTCCCGAAACTCTCAGCTGATCATCAGCTGTTTGAACTCCTGTGACCTCAGCCGGCAGCTTCTCGCGATACACTGCGGGAGGCACAGCTCCTGTCAGTGTATCGCTGGCTGCCAGGTAGGATGGTCACATCTCCGGATGTGGCTGTGCTATCACTGAGATCTTCGTGGGACACTCGATATATGTACTACGGCCGACAGGTGAGGATGAGGTTGGTTTATTATTTTACCTTTATTGCAGGTGACCATGGGCTTTGGGGATTAGCTGTAAGGTGAGTATATGGTGTTTTTTATTTTTTACAGGTGATGAGAACATCATGGTCAAGGTGCAGGTAAGTGTAGGTGAGTATGATGTGTTTATTATATTTAAATATTTATTTATTTTAACTTTTTTTTTACTTTCACTTTTACTGTGCAAGCACGCTGATGAGAGATTACTTCTCCCATCAGCAGCGCTTGTGTACAGTGACAGGAGGCGCCGGATGATGGGGCTAGTAGTCCCATCAGCCAGTGCCTTTGACCTGCGGTAAGCTTTTTACCACAGGTCACTGTCACAGCTGCGAGATTACGCTGACAGCATGATTCCCGCAGCGCTGTGACCGGCGGTAGCGATATTACCGCAGGTCACTGTCACAGCTGCGGGGATCACGCTGACAGAATGATCCCCGCAGCACTGTTACCGGCGGTAACGATCTTACCGCCGGTCACAGCCTCTGATTCCCTCGCTGTCACACAGATCACAGCGCGGAAACCAGGGATACTCGGAGCCATGTTCGTGTTCGGGTTCGTGATCGGGAGCTCGAACACAAACTTTTTTTGATGTTCGGGTTTATTCGCCAAACCCGAACATCAAAACATTTGCTCATCTCTAGTTGTTGCCGACATCTGATGAGAATCTCATTTCAATAGCACCTTTTATAAATGTACGGTATTTATTTACTAAATTTATTATTATTTATTATTTATTAATATATTTCACCTGCTGTATATAGGGAACATAGAATGAGGTTAGTGAGATAAGACACCCCTTTAATACAAAGCAGACATTCCAGATGGAGGTATTGTCTACCTTGCTCTAATGTGATGCTGCACCTTCAGGAAAAATCAGCAAATAACTTTATTCTTCCAATGTCATCCGAAATTCATGGACAACTGGAAATTGTGCAATCTGTTTTCTGCTTCCTGAAGGCGACACAATATTTCAGGGTTAGTCAGATGCTTAGAGGTTTATTAAAATCCAACAGCTTTTGTTTTAATTAATGCATTCCAATGCAGCAAGCAGTGCCACCGAGTCCTCACACTCCTTATTGCTCCCTCGCCAGCAGTCGATTAATAGACATATTGCTTGTAAAACTCTGACATTTTCCGTGATTGACACTTCAACAGCTGTGTCCAACTCTGCAGGTCGAGAACAAAAATGATTCAACTTCACGTGTGATGCTGAGAGCCTTCTATAAATTGTGCCAGAACAAAGCAATTTTCATAGGAACGGGGTTTTCTCAGGTGGGCACCAGATCAATGTTGGTAGAAAGAGTGGAATTGTTTAGTTTTTTTAAGTACATTGTTAATGATTGATGGAGGCCAAATAATGGAAAGATCTGGTACTAATGTAGACAATGATTAAGGGGGTTGTCCATGTTGATGGCCTATTCTTAGAAAAGGTCATCAATGTGTTATCAGTGGGTGTGCGATACCCTGCATACCCGCCAATCCGCTGTTCCCAGTGTCATCGGCAGCCAAAACTGCTTAGTTACGGAGCGGCATAGTACAGCTCCGTGGCTGTGGCTTGCTACTGCACATCTGCCCCCAAATCAATTGGGGGTGGATGTGCAGTACCTGGCAGTGGCTACTATTTCTTTGACGGATGGAGCTGTGCCCTGCAGCTCCATAACTGAGCAGTTACGGCACCGGGAACAGATGACTGGCGGGGGTGCAGGATATCGCACCCCCACCGATCAGACATTGATGACCTATCCTAAGCATAGGAAATGAATGTTAAAGTCCCAGACAGCGCCTTCTAAATATTTTGCAAAATAAAATAAATTTGAAGTGTGGGTTTACCTTATGCAATGGGTGTCTGAATTATTAAATGTAACCTCTCAGCAGGATTTTGCTAAGTAAACTACAGGCATTGTCATGTTAGGGCTGTTACACTGATTAAAATAATACCTGGGGTGAAGAAATCCCTCCTGTGGTTCTTGTGTAATCAGTGTTTGCCGTGTTCTGTTAATAATATGCTCGTGCTCCAGGGCGGGACTGTAGGCAGGGTCTTATCCTGGTTCTCTAGGCAAGATCAGCAAGATAAGACCTGCCCACAGGCCCGACCCCAAGTACAAGTATGTTTCTCATCATAGAGACAGACAAAGTGACAGACAGACTGTCTCTCCCTCTGTCTTATACATAAACCACTTAAACCTACACAGCCCCCTCCAGAGACCCTGCCACAGCAGCACAGAGTATGTCAGCGACTCCACCACAGCATCTCTCTTTCTGTCTGTCTCTCTTTGTTTGTCTCTCTTTCTGTGTGTCTCTGTGTATCTGTCTCTGTGCATCTCTCTCTCTCTTTGTCTCTCTCTGTCTGTGTATCTATCTCTCTTTGTGTGTCTCTCTGTCTCTGTCTGTCTCTCTCTGTCTGTCTCTCTTTGTCTGTCTGTTTCAGACATGGGTCGCTGACATACTCTGTGCTGCTGTGGTGGAGTCATTGACATATTCTGTGCTGCTGTGGTAGAGTTGCTGACATACTCTGTGCTGCTGTGGTGTAGTCGCTGATATACTGTGTGCTGCTGTGGTGGAGTCGCTGACATACTCTGTGCTGCTGTGATGGAGTGCCTGACATACTCTGTGCTGCTGTGGTGGAAGGATCTCTGGAGGGGGCTGTGTAGGTATTAGTGGTTGATGTATAAGACAGAGAGAAACAGTCTGTCACTGTGTCTGTCTCTATGATGAGGAACATACTTGTGCTTCAGGGTGGGCCTGATCTGGCCTAGAGCACCAAGATAAGACCCTGCCTACAATCCTGCCCCAAAGCACGAGAATCTCATTAACTCTCATTAACTCAAAATTGCAAACACTGATTACACAAGAGCCACAAGATGGATTTGTTCACCTCAGGTATCATATTAATCAGTGCAACAGACCCAACATGACACTGCCTGTAGTTTACTTAGCAAAATCCTGCTGACAGGTTCCCTTTAAGGCTCTTGCTTTCTAGCAATTTGGAGCCTCCAATCATGCTCCTGTGTAGGCACACTTCTCTCTGCCCTGCTAAGAATACTGTAATGCGCATGTGCCGGCTTTACTTCTGGGTCACTGGCGCTCTTTGACCTTTCCAGGAGCATACACATTACAGTACTTTGCACTACCCTCAACAGGGCAGAGAAAGTGCACCTGCGCAGAAGCACAATTGGGTACACTGTGTGGGTAATGTAGGACACATCATCCACATGACGCACGCCAGGAGGAGGACAATTATGGGAAGAGAGGAGGCTCTGAATCAAGACTGGAGATGTTAACCGGACTCACTATATGTGAGTATAAAAAAGGTATTTTTTTGTGCTATGCAGATGGGTTGGGAACTTGCATACAACATACTAGAATAATGTAAAAAAGGCCTTAAAGATGGTGGCTGTACTTTATATTTGGAAAACCTGGTGGCAGGTTTCCTTTAAAAATAAAAAAATCTTGCAATTTTCACACTGGATCTTTTTCAGACTTTAACTTCCTGTTGTTTCAGGAAACAACACATGTACATAGCCAAAATGGTCAGAACCTGAATTTATATTTTGCATTGAAGTATCTTATGAGCAGGTGCAAACATCATTGTAAAGGAGCAAGAGCAGGGTTAGCCGTACCTGCCTATTGTGAATGGTGAAACCTGTGTTATCAGCTGTACATAGAGGTTTTATCAGTCATTGTAATTAGAGATGAGCGTTGTTCTACTCGAACTGTTCGCCAATCTCAAATTCGAGCTGTTTTGGGCGGTGTTCGAGCCGGTCGGCGAACACGAACAATTTGAGAAAAATTCGGCTGTTCGAGGTTATGTTCGATAACTGTTCGTGCACCAAAATCATAACTGGATTTTTTCTCAGTAATGATGAAAATTAATGTTAATACGCAGTTTGAGTGTACAGCGGGGCGGGGGGAGGGGCAGGGGATGGATCTCTGCAGGAACAATGAAGATCTCCATTTTTTTTTCTCTTTCCCGCATTTGCAGTGGGGAGGTGCGATCTGTCAGCCTATCAGCAGCGCACACACGGAGCGAAGTGCTTTTTTTCACACAAGCAAGGGCATGTGTGATTGGCAGTGTATGTCACATGTCCTTGCCCTATAAGACCAAGCCATTTTCCCCGTCGCCACCATTTTCTCACTGCTGCAGCTGCGTGTTAGACGCACCGCTGTTGCTGTGTGCGCTATACCTTGTTAATTTCAAGCCAATTTTCGCACAAATATACAGATAGCTTGGGAGTAGGGAATAGTTGTGATTGCAGTCCTTTTAAGGACTAGGTTACAGCATTTCCTACGACTTTTATCAGGCAGGTCTGTGCTCTTAAATAGATAGATTGTGGGAGTAAAGACTAATTGTAATTGGAGTCCTTTTCAGGACTAGGTTACATCAGTTCCTATCAGTTTTTGCCAGGCAGGTCTGTGCCAGTGCTGTGCAAGTTTTTTTCACAGCATTTGGCTGAATCTAGCAAAGCTAATCCTTTTTGGCCTATTGCAGAGTGTGTTAGTCAGTGGAGTAGCCTATCTGTGTTGCAAGATATACCACCTGTGTATAGAATACCAATTTTTTTACTGCACCTAGTGAAGTAAAATCTTTTGGGCATAGCATCATTCTATTAGTCCATCTATACTGACCTCCATCAGGTTGCAAACTGAATATAATTTTTTTCTGCATCTAGCTCTGAAAAAATATTTGGGCTTCTAGCGGTGTGTGGGACTTGGTCTATTAGTCCATCTATACTGACCTCCATCAGGTTGCAAATTAAAAATAATTTTTTTCTGCATCTAGCTCTGAAAAAATATTTGGGCTTCTAGCAGTGTGTGGGACTTGGTCTATTAGTCCATCTATACTGACCTCCATCAGGTTGCAAATTAAAAATAATTTTTTTCTTCATTTATCTCTGAAAAAATATTTGGGCTTCTAGCAGCGTGTGGGACTTGTTCTATTAGTCCATCTATACTGACCTCCATCAGGTTGCAAATTAAAAATATTTTTTTTCTGCATCTAGCTCTGAAAAAATATTTGGGCTTCTAGCAGTGTGTGGGACTTGGTCTATTAGTCCATCTATACTGACCTCCATCAGGTTGCAAATTGAATAAAAAAATTTTCTGCATCTAGCTCTGAAAAAATATTTGGGCTTCTAGCGGTGTGTGGGACTTGGTCTATTAGTCCATCTATACTGACCTCCATCAGGTTGCAAATTAAAAATAATTTTTTTCTGCATCTAGCTCTGAAAAAATATTTGGGCTTCTAGCAGTGTGTGGGACTTGGTCTATTAGTCCATCTATACTGACCTCCATCAGGTTGCAAATTAAAAATAATTTTTTTCTTCATTTAGCTCTGAAAAAATATTTGGGCTTCTAGCAGTGTGTGGGACTTGTTCTATTAGTCCTTCTATACTGACGTCCAGCAGGTTGCAAATTGAATATAATTTTTTTCTGCATCTAGCTCTGAAAAAATATTTGGGCTTCTAGCGGTGTGTGGGACTTGGTCTATTAGTCCATCTATACTGACCTCCATCAGGTTGCAAATTAAAAATAATTTTTTTCTGCATCTAGCTCTGAAAAAATATTTGGGCTTCTAGCAGTGTGTTGGACTTGGTCTATTAGTCCATCTATACTGACCTCCATCAGGTTGCAAATTGAATAAAAAAAATTTCTGCATCTAGCTCTGAAAAAATATTTGGGCTTCTAGCGGTGTGTGGGACTTGGTCTATTAGTCCATCTATACTGACCTCCATCAGGTTGCAAATTAAAAATAATTTTTTTCTGCATCTAGCTCTGAAAAAATATTTGGGCTTCTAGCAGTGTGTGGGACTTGGTCTATTAGTCCATCTATACTGACCTCCATCAGGTTGCAAATTGAATAAAAAAATTTTCTGCATCTAGCTCTGAAAAAATATTTGGGCTTCTAGCGGTGTGTGGGACTTGGTCTATTAGTCCATCTATACTGACCTCCATCAGGTTGCAAATTAAAAATAATTTTTTTCTGCATCTAACCCAGCCAATAGTTTTGGCCTAATACCACAGTTTGGCCACTCAGCTCTGCTCGGTTACCATCCATTGTTTTTTTGTGCAAACAACTCCAGAGTTGTGAATTAGTTAACCACCAAAATGAGTGGAAAAAGGCCTGCTGCTGGTGGAAAGGGGAATAGGCGTGTTGGGAAGGGGAAAAAAGGTTGTGTCCGTGGGGTAGGTGCAGAAGAAAGACCATCTTCCAGCCAAACTAAAATGTCTACTTCTTTTAGCGGACAATGTGATAAGATCCCTTTCTTACGGCCACGCCAATCGCTACAAATTCCAGATGAGGCACAAAAACAGCAGGTGCTTCAACGGATATCAAGTGCTCCTTTAAGTGGGCTCTCCTCCACATCAACTTCAACATCACAAATACTCCAGTCCTCAAAGGTGTCACCCAAATCGCACTTGCTTCCTCACAGCTCCCAAATCTCCAGCTGCCCGTCTGAGTATGAGGTAGAACAGATGGTTGAGTCTGCAGAGCTGTTTACTCATACTATAGCCTGGGAATCAGAGGTCGACTCCAGCGTTTCTGTGAATCCAGACGAGGAAATGATCTGCACTGATGCCCAGAATCTTTATGAGTCGGATCCAGGACCAGACGCAGAAGGTTCTGACCATAATGTAGACCCTCATTCCCAAACTGTAACTCCTGTTGGTGGAGACAATGAGGAAGACGATGATAAGACTCAAATACCTGATTGGAGCGACAACTTTAGTTTTTTGTCAGGGCAGGAACAGGTTGGCTCTGAGGACGACGGGTGTGATAACGCACAGGGTGATGATGATGAGGTCGGAGATCCCACTTACTGTCAACCCACAGTCAGCCAAGAGATGAGGTCAGCAGAGGAGGTGGAGGAAGATGCTAGTGACGACGAGGTCAGGTTGCGCCTTCCTGGACAGAGACGTAGTACTGGAAGCACGTCAACAACTGCATCCTCAAACACAACTCTGCCTCTCACCACAAGTCGTGGTGGCTCTTCAGGTCGCATGGGTGCTAAGCCTTGCATAGCCTGGGCATTTTTTCAGATCGATAAAGATGACCCAACTCGTGTTATCTGTAACATTTGTCAGCAAAAGCTAAGTAGAGGCCAAAAAATACATAGTTTGAGTACTTCATGCATGAACCGGCACATGGACATGAAGCATAAGTTGCAGTGGGAAGCTCAGTGTGCTACAATGCGGTCTAGCCGGCCGGGCCAACCACCGTCTGCCATATCTTGTGCATCCGCGGCCTCTTCATCCTCTGTGACTGGGGGGACAGCAGTCACACCTGTTTTGGGGCGCAGACCTGCCACCTCTTTACCCGCAACAGCCAGCGTGATTGGCAGGTCATCATTTTCTTTGGAGGTGGTAACACCAGCTGGTCTTGAGCGCTGTCCGACATCGATAGCACCACCTTTGGATCAAGGCAACCTAACATGTCCGCCTGCATCTTCCTCACAGACCGGCAGTTTGCCAGGGACACCCTTATCAACCCCGTCTAAGCACAATAGCCAGCCCTCGGTCCCTCAGATGTGGACAAGTAAAAGACCATTTCCTCCTAGCCATGAGAAAGCTAAGAGGTTGAATTTCACCATCTGCAAGCTCTTGGCTACAGAAATGCTGCCTTTCCGCCTGGTGGACACAGAGGATTTTCGAGACCTTATGTCCGTCGCAGTGCCCCAGTACCAGATGCCCAGTCGGCACTACTTCTCAAAGAAAGGTGTGCCTGCGCTCCACCAGCATGTCGCACACAACATCACCGCTTCTTTGAGAAACTCTGTGTGTGACAGGGTGCATTTCACCACAGACACTTGGACGAGTAGGCATGGACAGGGGCGTTACATGTCGCTGACTGGGCACTGGGTAACTATGGTGACAGCAGGACAAGGGGCTGCTGTCCAAGTCTTGCCGTCCCCACGAGTTGTGCGTCAATCCTCTTTATGTCATTTTTCCTCCACTGCTTCTGCCTCCTCAACCTCCTCTCGGTCTTCCACCTGCACCCAAAGCCTGTCTGGTCATGCCACAAGCTTTCTAACTGCGCAGAAGGGATCCTGCACACCTCCTTACTATGCTGGCAGTAGGGCTCAACGTCATCAGGCGGTTTTTACATTGAAATGTCTGGGAAATGTGAGTCACACAGCTGAGGAGTTGTGGTCAGCTCTGGAGAACCAATTTCATGAATGGTTGTCTCCACTGGACCTGAAACCAGGGAAGGCCGTGTGCGACAATGCTGCAAACCTGGGTGCGGCCCTTCGCCGGGGCAATGTCACACACGTGCCTTGTATGGCTCACGTGTTGAACCTGGTTGTGCAGCAATTTTTAGCCCACTATCCCAGACTAGATGGCCTTCTGCAGAGGGCACGGTCGCTGTGTGCTCACTTCCGCCGTTCGCATCCCGCAGCTCAGCGACTTACATCTCTACAGAAGTCGTTGGGCCTGCCACTTCACCGGCTAAAATGCGATGTGCCTACCCGGTGGAATTCAACTCTGCACATGTTGCAGCGACTGTGGCAGCACCGACAAGCCCTGGTGCAATACGTTCTGACGTATAGCCTGGGCCAACGAGATTCAGAGGTGGGGCAAATCACGCTGGAGGAGTGGTCTCAGATCAGGGACCTATGCACCCTTCTGCACAGTTTTGAAATGGCGACGAAGATGTTTAGTGCTGACGATGCCATTATCAGCATGACTATTCCGGTGATTTACATGCTGGAGCACATGTTAAACAGAATTCGGAGTCAGGTGGTGGCACAAGAGGAGGTGGAGGAAGTAGAGGAGGAGGAGTTGTATGCGGAAGGGCTAACATCTGCAAGGTCCAGACGGTCGGCAGCACCAAGGCGGCAGGCATGTGAGGGTGGGGGAGATGGTTTAACCAGGGCGCATGGTAGCAGCCAAACTAGTGAGGAAGGTGCAGGAGCCCAGGAAGAAGTGGAGGACGAACTGATGGAAGACTCATCAGATGAGGGAGACCTTGATCACATTTCTGTTGTGCGAGGTTGGGGGGAGAGGACAGAGGAAGGAAGCATGATTGTTACCTCGCCACCAACACAACAGGGACTTGGTGCTCCTGGATGCGCAACACACATGAGTGCCTTCTTGCTGCACTACCTGCAACATGACCCTCGAATTGTGAGAATTAGAAATAATCCTGACTACTGGGTTGCCACACTGTTAGATCCCCGGTACAAAAGTAAATTTGCAGAAATTATTCCTGCCATAGAAAGGGATGCACGCATGCAGGAGTATCAGCAGAGACTGTTGCAGAATCTTACATGTGCTTTTCCACAAAATACCAGTGGTGCACGTAGTGAATCTCACAGTTCCAACTTGCCAACCGTGGGACCGTCAAGTGTTCAGCACTCAAACCGTAACAGAACCACAGTATCTGCTGGTAACATCAATTTTGCGGAATCATTTCACCACTTTTTTAGCCCATCCTTTGCAAGGCCACAGGAGACAAGAAGTCTGACACATAGTCAACGCCTAGAGACGATGGTACAGGAGTATCTCCAAGTAAACATTGAAGCCACGACTGTGTCACTGGACCCTTGCTCTTTTTGGGCTTCCAATCTGGATAAATGGCCGGAGCTAGCCACTTACGCCTTGGAGATCTTGTCATGCCCCGCAGCCAGCGTTCTGTCTGAACGTGTGTTCAGCGCTGCTGGTGGTGTGCTGACAGATAAGCGCACGCGGCTCTCCACTGATAATGTAGACAGACTCACGTTCATAAAGATGAACAAATCATGGATCCGAAACGACTTTTCTACCCCTGTGTCATCCTGGGGAGAGTAAAAGCTTGATGATTGGTTAAAATCACCCTACCAACCGTTTGAAGCTTTCAAATTACTAATCATGTTTATCTGTATCTTGACTGGAAAATAATTTGGGCTTTGTAGCAGTGTGCAGCACTGATCCTATTAGGCCATCTATAATAAGCTTCACCAGATTTAAAATTAAAAATAATTTTTAGCTGCATCTAGCCCGGAAAATAATTTTGGGGCTCCGAGATGCGCAAGACACATAAGTGCCTTCTTGCTGCACTACCTGCAGCATGACCCTCATATTGTCAGAATTCAAAGTAATCATGACTACTGGGTTGCCACACTCTTAGATCCCCCAAACTTTTCGATCAACCTTTTCATTTTAATAAAGACCAAAAAAATGGTCATTTTTGAAATTATAAGCATTAGCAGGTTGTTAGAAACTGAAATCAAACAGTTTTCAACTCAAAACTTTATTCTAGGTGATGTTACATTTTCACATAGGACCCCTTGTTCGAAAGGAGCTTCTGAACTCTCTCGTCCATTGAATTTGTCAGGTTTTGGATGGTTTCTGCTTCAATTGTTTTGCATGAGGACAGAATACCCTCCCAGAGCTGTTGCTTAGATGTGAACTGCCTCCCGCCATCATAGACACTCCTTTTAATGATGCTCCAAAGGTTCTGAATGGGGTAGAGGTCAGGGGAGCATGGGGGTCACACCATAAGTTTGTCCCCTTTTATGCCCATATCAGCCAGAGATGCAGATGTTTTATGTGCAGCATGAGATGGTGCATTATCATGCAGAAAAATGATCTTGCTGTGAAATACACGGTTCTTCTTCTTGAACCATGGCAGGAAGTGCTGTTTGAGAAAATCCACATACATTATGGAGTTCATCTTTAGCGCCTTCAGGGATCCTAAAGGGGCCGACAATCTCTCTCCCCATGATTCCAGCCCAAAACATTACTCCACCTCCTCCTTGTTGGCGCTGTAGCCGTGTTTGCGTGGGGTGTCCATCAACCAGCCATCCTCCACTCCATTCATCTGGACCATCGAGCGCTGCACGGCACTCATCCGTGAACAAAACAGTTTTGAAATCAGTCTTCATGTAATGTTTGGCCCACTGGAGCCGTTTCTGCTTGTGTGAAGTGGATAGAGGAGGTCGACAGGATGGCGTATGCACAGCTGCAAACCTCTGAAGGACCCTGCATCTTGTTGTTCGGGGGACGTTGGAGGCACAAGCAGCTTCAAAAACTTGTCTGCTGCTATGACAAGGCTTTTTTGCCGCTGCTCTTTCAACCTGACGTAATTGCCTGTAGGAAAGAGTCCTCAATTTGCCCTTATCAGCACGCACACGTGTGTACTGTGAATCAGCTACATACTTCTTGATTGCCAAGACACTTCATCCTGATCATCGCACAATGTTGATTGTAGTCATGCCTTGACCTAAACACTCCACAATTTGTTGCTTCTCAGCAGCCGACACATCCTTTTTCTTTCCCATTTTGGCAGAAAATGTAGGCTGCTTAATAATGTGAGAGAGCCTTCTTAAGTAGTCTTGCCTTTATTGGACACACCTGCCAAACTAATTAGCACAGGTGTCTGCAATTGCTTACAGTGATATAAAGAGCCCTGACACACATCACCATCAATGAGTTTAACTGACAAACAAACAAATTCTTCCCTTATCACTCCTAAACACTTTTTGCATAATAATTTGGAACGCGGTGTACATGTGCTTTTCCACAAAACACCAGTGGTTCACGTAGTGAATCTTACAGTTCTAACTTGCCAACCGTGGTCTGTATGGAATTGTTCAATAAAGGGCCCAAAATTAAGATAACATAGATGGGAGAGGTCTCTATGAATAGGAATTCCTAAGTATTTGATACCCTGTGAGGGCCAGGCAAAGGGAAAGTTGGACTGGATGGAATCCTATATGGATTTAGGGAGGGAGACATCGAGGGCCTCAGACTTCGCTGCATTGATTTTAAAATTTGACCATGTAACAAAGTGATCTATTTCAGCCATAACAGCAGGGATGGATATATGTGACTGAGTGATATATACTAGGACATCATCAGCAAATAGAGAGCACTTGTACTCGGTGCCTCCCACCTCAATCCACCTAATATTGGGGTTATGGCGAATTGATGAGAGCAGGTGCTCCGTCACTAGGATGTATAAGAGAGGGGACAGAGGACATCCCTGCCTTGTCCCATTGGTGATTGTGAAAGGTGATGAAAATGTTCTGACGCACCCCCTGGGCCTTGGGACACCCGGAGCCGGACCCTTTTTGGTGGATGCTGGGGGTTGTAGTCTTCGTGGCGGCGATCCGGTTCCGTGGCTCAGGGCGGTCAAACCAGTGGCGGAACTATTTATGTGGTTTTGATGTTTAAATGTCCGACTACGCCACCCGTGGATTGCGGTCAGAGTGAACCGCCGCTACAGGGCAGACCGCTAAGGCTGGTGTTGTGGGTGCAGCAGAGCGTAGCATAACTCCCCACGGGAGGAGTATAGCCTCAGGGCAGTGTATGCGGAGGATGGGGGTGATGGTGCAGGGCAGCAGCAGTAACGACACGGAGTCAGTGATGCAGTTCAGGGCCTTTACTCACAGTTCTTATTATCCAGACCACGTCTGCAGGTAACGGCTGCCCACGTCGTACTGTGCTCACCAGGTGAGGGGCTCAGACAACTCCCAGATAACTTTGGAGCGCTTCACAGGACCCCCTTTGTGTGTCCTTTGTCTGGCCTTTCTTACCAACACTTCTGTCCGGCTGCCTCGGGCCTCCTCTTGGTAAACTTGGCGCCAGTTTCCCTGACCCTATGTGGTGCCTTCCTAGCGGGTGGAGCAAGGGGCTGCGCCACATAAAATGTCAAAGCCTCCGGTTTCTAGCTGAGGGTCGTTTCCTGCCTCCACTAGTTCGGGGACCGGTCTCCCCCTTTGGCCTGACCCCTCCACGCAGGTGGATTCGGGCGTGCGGTGGCGACTCGCCCGTCCGCACCCCTGGGATCCCTTCATTCCTCGTTCCTGGAGCCTTCTCCGCTCCTCTTCCTTCCTTCTCCCTCTTGCAGGCCTGGGCCTCTGTTACTAGGCCCGCCTCCGGAGCAGAGCTCATGCAGAGCCCCTGCTCCCTGCCACTTCTGCTCAGACTTCTCTGCACTGAACTAAGATGGTGCCCACCTTTTATACTCCCTTCTCAATGCACCCAGGAACTGCTTCCTCCCTGCTCCTGCACTGCAGGGTTCCCCTTCCTCAGTGTTCCCTCCCCCCACTCCAGCCAGGGACAGGGACTGTCGTGCCCATCTCAGGGGCATATTGGTCTCCCTGCCCCACGGCAATGTGGTGTAATGCATGCAGGTGTCGGGTCCTGATCCACACTCCATCCTTATCTGAGAGTGAGATATCACACCTCTGGGTGAGGTGCAATACGTCTGTAGCAACCGAGCCCTCGGTGCTACAGTTCCATTTATCTTCAGCCTAGGTGACGTATTGTGATACAGGGCCGTGATTTTGGCTATAAAAGGGTCCCCTAGACCCCTACCCCAAGCTTTTTAAGAGAATCATATATGGCGTGCCAGGAGACTCTATGGAATGCTTTCTCAGCATCCAACGAGAGTATCTACTTACAAATTTTTAACTGCATCTAGCCCAGGAAATACTTTGTGCCTAGTAGCAGTGTCTGCTAGTCAGCGGATTATCCCGGCTGTTAAGCAAGCTACACCACCTGTAGTTTGGACACTTAATTTTTTCAAAGGAAGTGCTTCGGGACCACGGGATACTTAGTGAAGAGCATCAGGAGGCACCCCAAGGCATAGGGGCTGGGACTGGCACTAGGATGCCTTGCGGTGGACAGCCGAGCTCGATCCTTATAAAAGCTTTTTAACTGCAGCAGCTTTAGTGGACGCTACTGGAGCTGGAATTACGCGGCTGCTGGCATGAGACTTGCCCTCCAATAGATCCTTGTAAATGGATTTAAAGTGTATTCATTCAAATTAGAGGGACAATTTAAATTAAAAAGCTTAGAGCTGCCTCCACCACAGGGGGGCTCTCTCGACCCACCAGCGGACAGGCACCAGTATTGGGAGAGGGGGGCTGGCCGTCAGGGTTCACCGCGGCTCTGGCACAAACCCGGCGACACGGAGGTGGCACGGGCAGGAGCGGACTGGCCGTCTCGGCTTCTCACTTTTTGGATTTTAGAAGGGCATGACATGCCTATATCTGTGTCTCCCCCTCCTTTTACTCCTCCACCTCTTTTCTTTTCGCATGACTATATGTACTTGTCACTTTTCCATGTGTTAGTTGTGTCTTCTGAGCAGTTTGTCAGCTTTTGGACACCTTTGAAGGTGTTTTCTATGTGTTTCTATGTGTTTTTGTTTGCCTGCCATTGGTTTTAACGGTGTTCGAAGGTGTTCGACGAACAGTTCGACGAACTGTTCGGCGAACACACGGGTGTTCGACGAACCGAACCGAACTCGAACACTACGGGGGTGGCTCAACACTAATTGTAATACTGCCTCTGATGATAAAGAGCCTGCTGAAAACTATTCTTAAAATTATATTAATTATGTGTCTAAAAATGCCTTAGTGGCCACTCCACTGATCATCTGTTCCCGATGTCGGCGGCTGCCAGAAGTGCTCAGTTACGGAGCTGTTCCGTCTACTGATAGTGGCCGCGGCCAAGTACTGCACATCCGCCCACTATTGATTTGAATAGCTGAGGATGTGCAGTACCCAGCCGCGGCCACTATCAGTAGATGGAACAGCTGTGCAACTAATCACTTCCGTCAGCCTCCAATACTGAGAATACTTGATCGGCTGAGGTGCTGCACCCCCACCGATCAGACATTGATGACCTATCCAGAAGATAGGTCATCAATGTTAAAGTAGTGTGGACAACTTGTTTAAGCAGATGTGCCATCAGAGACTTAAGGATAGCTGAGTGACTACTCATGTTTCATCAGTGATAGTAGCAATATTACTAATCTTCTAGCTTTCCCAGTAACCAGCATAAGGCTGTGTGCCCACGATGCATTTTTCAAGCGTTTATGCTGCGGAATTTCCGCAGCGTAAACGCTTGGGAAACGCTTGGTAAACCTTCCCCCATGGTCTCCAATGCAATTCCGCACTTTCAATGCCCATGCTGCGGATTTTTCCGCAGCGTTTATGCTGCGCTCAAAAATCCGCAGCATGTCCATTAATTTTGCGGAAGCGCTGTGTTTTCGCCGCCATTGACTTGCAATAGAACGCGCCAATTCCGCAAGACTGCATTTGTACTTGCGTAATTGGCGTGTTCTAATCTGCGGATGGTACCCGCGTGTGGAGGACAGGAGACTCTCCTCCACACCCAGGTACCATTAAAAGCTGTAAAAAAAGAATAAAATAAAAAATAAAGATTATATTCCCCTTCCGACGGCCCCCGGACTCCTTCTCTGTGCTTGCGGGCTGAATGCGGGCAGATCTGTAGGACCTGCGCTGACGTCACAGTCATGTGACGGCAGGTCCTTTAGTACAGGGCACCGCGATCTGCCGGCAGCCAGCACAGGTCTCGGGGGCCATCGGAAGGTAAGTATAGGTTTATTTTATTTAACCATTCTCTCGGGTCACACTATATAAATCCATGCTGTTTGCATGGTTTTATATAGTGTGACCTAGTTGTCAAGCACTTTCCAAGTGATGCTAAAATCGCTTGGAAAGCGCTTGACACCCGCATGCGGAAATGCATGTGAAGAACGCTTCACTTCTGCATGTCCCTGGCAGGAAAACGCATGTATAATCCGCATGTATTTTTTCTGCCAGGGAGATGCAGAAACGCTCAGGAAAAAATCCTGAGCATTTCTGCATCGTGGGCACATAGCCTAACTGTGGAACTGCTTAAGAATTTCAATAATTTGATACACTTTCTTCTTTTAGTTCACAGGGCTATGGTCTTAAAAAGATGATCTTGGATCAACCACCAAAGTTTAAAAAGAGCTTATCAGTACAACCTTCTTGGCTGGGATTTAGATGCATCACTCGATGGGGTTTACAATAACTTTCTTAAAGGGAAACTATACTTTCAATTGCCTTTTCAGAAGATGTCATGTCTGAGTATATGAGGAATAACACTATTTTTGGTTTTTATGACTTGTGTTCTACATTTTTCACCACTTTTCCCCTTTGAAGAGTCTATTTCCAATTTGCAATTGACTCTGAGCTAGTGGGTGGACACTAGCTGCTATGATGTCCCTCAAACTCAGAAAAATGGATTTGTGCTTTTTCCCTTTGGTAGCACACAGATGGGAGCAACAGAGGCATGGAGGAAATTCTATAACAATACTTAGAAGTGTACCTGTGAATCCAGCATTTTTGTGATAAACTAGTTGCACAACCTATTTTTCTGCCTCTCACTATTCTCCTCTTTCCTCCTAACCCTCATCTCTTTCCATAGACTTAGGTATGCTTTGTAAACTGATGCTTCACTGTACTGCCAGACCATCTTGTCTTGAGCATGACAGATTTGAGCTCAGAGTAGATGATGAGTTCAAAAGGCATGAACAAAGAAGAAGAGGCTCATAAGCGGAGAAAGAAGATATATAACAAAGTTTCTTATGTTCACTTGTACTATTGATTTATACAAAATAAAAGATTTTTGGAATTGAAAGAACAATTCCCATTTAAAAAGTCATAGAACTTGTAAGTTGATTTGTTCAGAGGTTTGTTTTTTGGCTGCACCAGGGCTTATGCTGCTATAGAAAGATATTTTCCACATAATAATGTTAAATACTAATGACTTTGTCATGAATTCCTAACCTAGTTTTACATGTGAAAGCAAAACATATCAAACAGACATCAGTTCTAATTTATTTTAATGCGTTACTTAGTGTGTTTTATGTTCTAGTAAAAGGCGGATTTTATTCAGACTATAATTATGGGTATTTAAAAAGAAAATTTGAAAACATAAATCTATAACTAATGCAAACACTGACTATTTTGCTACTGATCTGTTCTCTGCTGGAAAAATATGAAAGGGATTTTAATAGGCTGCAGACTTTGCCTAGCATGATATAAAAAATAGCTAAAAAGCGCTGTGTAATTAGAAGATATCTCAGCCATTTATCTGACATAAAAATTGGAAATTAGAGGAATTAAAGAGATATGTGTTGATAGCGTCTTCTGCATTTACTGTACATCTGAGACTCCGTATTTTTGTGTTATATTTAATTATATGTTTTAAGTGTTTATATTTAATTGACACTTTTTACTTTTTAGACAGCAAATAGGTCACACAGACTTTCTAAAAACAAAAAGGACAAGGGCCATTGAGCTTCTGGGTATACTACCATGAAAGTGTGTGACCTGGTGACCTGAAGGGTCATCTCAATAAGTACAAAATGGCTGAACGTAGTTAAAAGTCCTCTCCACAGTCACAATAGATGAATTAGCTATGAAGTTTAAAGGGTTTTTACCCTAATTTTTGTATAGGCCAAGGGAATTTTTTAAAAAACATACAAACAAAAGTGTACGCTCTTCCCAGACCAGTGCAGGTCCACCTTACTGGTTACTCTATCCCACACACTGGTCTCCTGACATAAACAATGCTAACTGATGACTGCAGCCAATCAGTGCCTTCAGATTTTGTTTATACAGGAAACTTGAAATTGTTTATGCCTAGAGACCAGTGGGTAATAGAGTGGCCAGTGTAGAGAAGTGGTGCCAATCTGGGAGTACAGGGTTTTTTTTTAATTCCCCATCCTGGTCACATACTCAGTGATTTTTACAGTCAGAAACAATCTCTTTAAATTGCAACTCAAAAACTTTTTTCTCAGGAGCAGAACTCAATTTGCAACTTTATTTTTCCCATGGCACATTGCTTCTAAGACTCTATGTCTGAATAAGAATCAGTCTTCCAACTTCTTTTTCAATAGAGTAGTGATTGAATTTGAATTCCCATTGAATTTGGATAGGGTATATGGTATCAGCCCACATGCTCAACTGATGCTCCATACAAAAATCTTCCTGACCGTAGCCAAGTAATGCAGTCTATCCATTTTCATCTTCTGGATAGTGTAAGATGGCTGCTGGACAGGTCCTTGAGGGGAGATGTATCATCGAGGTTGGTAGCTTTGGCGATGTAAGCCCGGAAAAGCATGCTCCAACACATATAGTGCTGTGAGGGTTAATAGGGCATATCAGGGCTGGGTTTTACGAACAGTCATAAGAGATGGGTGGGAGTGGCTGCTCACATATCCCCACCCTAGTGGCGTGGTTTGGTATATAAAATGGAGATCAAGTGTCTCATTGAGTGTCTGTGTCTGGAGATGTGTTGATCTCCAATGTGTTGGACTTTGCTAAGGACTTGAGAACTGGACACTAACCCGAGCTGGTGAACCTGCGATATTGTATGGGCTTTTTACTTTATGTTTCCACTCTGAGCAGTTTATGCTGTCTAAATAAACTAGCCTGAATATTCCAATGAAATCACTTTCTTTGCCTACCTCAACCGCAGCTGAGTAAGTACAAACCCTTGGTGCTAGAAGCACAGGCACGAATCCCAAGGAGCAGTGTGACTGCTACAGGAAACCATATATGTCCTGGGTGAAGGCTGCCAGCCAGCATGGGACATCCGGCAGCATGAAGGAGCTGATAAAGCAACTGGTGCAGGCTAATCTTCAGCTGCAACAGATATGGCAGCAGCAGCATCAACAGGAACAGTAGCAGTGGCAAGGGCAGTAGCAGCACAAGCAGCAGATGGAACTCCTAGCCAAGCCGATCCGTGGCAGGGAAACCTCCCGACCCCAAAGTCCAGGTGATGGCTCACGTGTGAGGAAGACGGTAAGAAGAGCCTTACAAAAGATGACCCCAGGTGATAACATCGAGGCATTTCTGACGATTTTTGAGAGGGTGGCGGGACAGGAGAAATTACCTCTGGAGCAGTGGGCGGAGATTCTGGTGCCATCTTTAACAGGGGAGCCGCAGAAGGCTTATTATGACCTGGCTTTCAGGATGCAAAAGAGTACACCAAATTGAAGACTGAGACTCTGACTGTCAGCGAGCAACGGGTGCACGACTGAGCCTATTGCAGTGGCAAATCTCCCTGGTCCCAAATGTTCAACCTCCTACACCTGGTCCAAATGTGGTTGCAACCTGAATCTTCTTCCCCAGTGCAGATGGTGGAGAGGGCCATCATGGACAGGTTCATACTCTCCCTTCTGAGGCCGGTGCAATCCTGGGTTGCCCCGGGGAGATCCCCATGATGCTGATGACCTGGTGGGGTTGGTTGAAAGGTACCAGGTGGACAAAAGCTCTTTGGGGAAGCAAGGGGCCTTTAGCATCTCCATACTGGAGTTCCCAAAGGGGCGCAGACACCCAAAAAAGGAGAACTAGAGCCACATCTGGGGGGCATCCAAGAGATCAGGAGGTGTCTGAGTTGCTGCCAAAGGCCCCATTCAATAACGTAATTTGTTGGAGATGTCACACCCCGGGTCACATAGCCACCCGTTTCCCCATGACCAACGAGCCAATGGACTGCAGCATAGGATGGAGCTGCTCATATTTTGCATATCCTGCCTGCAGTGCTGTCCCTCAACCAGGCGAGGGACCGCAGCCATGCCCCTTGTCAGTGAATGGAGTGCAAATGACTGGTCTGTTGGACTCGTGGAGTTTGGTAAGCCTAGTGATGGCCACAATTCCTCATCAGCTGATTCCGGGGAAAATGGTGGGGGTCCGCTGTATCCATGGGCACTCCAAGGACTACCCTGTGGCCCAAGTGGTCACAGACACACACTGTGGCGCCGAGTCCCATATGGTGGGTGTGTTCAAGGAATGATTGCACCCTGTTATAAAAGGACGGGCCTTGTTTTGGGACTTGTAGGGGAAAGGGAGGACGCCGGGTTGTCCAGAAAACAGCCAGGTTGCTCCTAAAGAAATCTCCTCACAGGCTGCAGCTGACGGGTTTCCTTTTTCGTGCTTGTTGACGATGAGGATGAGGCATCCCGGGAGGCCAACATCCCTGAGCTGGTGGTGTTGGGGGAAAATTTGGAACCACCCAACCCAGGTACTTAAATCTAAAAGGGGCGTTTGATAATGTAACTGTTTTTAATGGTGTTGCTCAAGGGCCGGCGAGCTGACACCCAATATCTGTACTTTGCCGTAAATGGGGAGTTACGATATCAGGTCACCAAGCTCAGAGGGGAGGTAATCGAGCAGTTACTAGTGCCAGGGCCGTACAGATACAGAGTGTTAGATATGGCCCATGCACATGTGTTAGGTGGTCATCTGGGGGTAGAAAAAACCCAGGAAAGAATCCTCCAGAAGATCTACTGGCCCTGTTGTCACAGAGAGATCGTGAACTATTGTAGGTCCTGCCCTACCTGCCAGCTGACCTCCTCTGTGGCTCACTTCCGTAGTCTCTTATTGCCACTGGCTATGTATTAACAGAAGAATACAGTCTAGATCACGTGAAGTCATTATCGGTCTTTACTCCTTTTTGGTCAGACCTCATCTGGAATACTGTGTACAGTTTTGGGCACCACATTTTAAAAAAGACATAGACAAACTGGAGCAAGTTCAGAGAAGAGCGACCAGAATGGTGACTGGTCTGCAAACCATGTCCTATGAGGAACGGTTGCAGGATTTGGGAATGTTTAGCTTGCAAAAAAGAAGACTGAGAGGAGACTTAATAGCTGTCTACAAATATGTCAAGGGCTGTCACATTGTAGAAGGATCATCTTTATTCTCATTTGCACAAGGAAAGACTAGAAGCAATGGGATGAAACTAAATGAGAGGAGACACAGATTAGATATTAGAAAAAACTTTTTGACAGTTAGGGTGATTAATGAGTGGAACAGGCTGCCACGAGAGGTGGTGAGTTCCCCTTCAATGGACGTCTTCAAACAGAGGCTGGACAGACATCTGTCTGAGATGATCTAGTGAATCCTGCATTGAGCAGGGGGTTGGACCAGATGACCCAGGAGGTCCCTTCCAACTCTACCATTCTATGATTCTATGATTCTATGATTCTATCATTGAGGTCCCATTCGATCGCATCGCCATGGATCTAGTAGGACCCCTGGTCAAGTCCGCCAGAGGACATCAGTATCTCCTGCTGGTACTAGACTATGGTACACGGTATCCGGAGGCCTTACCACTATGAAACTCCTCCAAGTGTATTGCCCGGGAGTTGGTTATATCTTTTCCAGGACTGGGTAGCCTAAGGAGATCCTAATGGACCAAGGGACTCTATTTATGTCAAAGGTGATGAGGGAGTTGTGCAAAACCCTGCAAATCACACAACTCAGGACCTCAAACTAACACCCACAGACAGACGGTTGGTGGAGAGGTTTAATAAAACCTTGAAGGCCATGTTGAAGAAGGTCATAGAGAAGGACAGCCGAAACTGGGACTGTCTACTGCCATACCTTCTGTTCTCCATCAGAGAAGTCCCATAGGCCTCTACTGGATTCTCTCCTTTTGAGCTGTTATATGGTCAACACCCCCGCAGACTCCTGGATGTAGAAAAGGAGACCTGGGAGGCAGAGTCAACACCCTTCAAGTGTCACGCAAGGTGTGGGAAATACTTAGTGCAACACAAAGAGAAGAGGGAAAGGAAGACCAGACTCTAGGGAAAGGGGGAAGTGGAGACCTCTTGGCTGATAGAATATCACCCTGTCTCCCCTAACATCCCTATATTGGCTCTTCACCAGTTGCTGCACGCATTCCTCCCCCTGGCTTTCCCTGGCGTTTGGCTAAGGCTAGGGAAGGGAAGAGATGAGCACTAGTCGATCCCCACTGAACACTAAAGACAACAAGGGAGGACAAACACTGGGAAATTGCTTAGCTTTAGATGACTCCAGACAAATGGGCACACATCCTCAGCACCAGAAAGGAAGAAGTACTACTCTTGCTAAAGCCTTCACAAGGAGTAAGGAATATTGCTGGCACCTCCCTCTGGAACACAGCAGGTATTTATACACCCAGGCCAGGGTGTTAACTAGCCAGAGGAAGGTAGCCGCTGGGTCCTAGAGACAGCCTCTAAGAAGGTGTCTGCAATGCCAAATGTAGAGATCCCCTGCAACCCACTGCAGGGTGACTGTCTGTCAGTCACTTCTGACACACCCATGACATCGAACATGTGGTCCAGATGCAAGAGAGGATTGCAGAGGTGATGCTCATGGTGAAAAAACACCTCCTCAAAGCACAAGAGGCACAGTCTAGAGTGTACAATAGATCGGCGTTGGTGAGAAACGTCAACCCTGGACATCAGGTACCTACGGTGGAGAGCAAATTCCAGGCCAAGTGGCAGGGCCCCTATAAAGTAGTAGAAAAGGTTGGTGATGTCAACTATAATTTTCACCAACTAGGGAGAAGGAAGACCTACCAGGTTTACCACGTCACCCTGATTAAGCCATGGCAAGAAAGGGTGACCATGGAAGCCCCGTGTTTGGTGGCGAAGTCTCAATCCAACGTAGAAGAGGTCAAGGTGTCAGAGTCGCTTCCACATGCCCAAAAAGCAACAATGCAGAGAGTTGCTACAGCGGAAAAGAGACCTATTCTCAGAACTA
Organism: Phyllobates terribilis; assembly: GCF_046119375.1. Taxonomy (NCBI): domain Eukaryota; kingdom Metazoa; phylum Chordata; class Amphibia; order Anura; family Dendrobatidae; genus Phyllobates; species Phyllobates terribilis. The sequence continues at coordinate 139,430,889 of NW_027362765.1, forward strand.
CCGGGGTGTACTTGTATCATAGAGCATGAGGTTCTTACGGAGCCTCATGTCTGAGTAAACATGAAGCCGTATCGGATTCCCGAAGCCCGCTGAGTCTGGGAGTCATTGAAGAGTCCAAGAGTGGCTGGTCCAGTCCCATAGTCTTACTGCTGAAACCAGATGGAGAATGGCGGTTTTGCAATGACTATAGGAAGCTCAACGAGGTCTCGAAGTTTGACGCCTACCCAATGCCCAGGGTAGATGAACTGATTGAAAGGTTGGGGCCAGCCAGGTACATTACCATGCTTGACCTCACAAAAGGGTATTCACAATTCTCATGTCTCAAGATTCCAAGAGAAGATGGCCTTCTCAACGCCAGATGGTTGTTTCCAGTACACAAGAATGTCATTTGGGTTGCAAGGAGCTCCGGCTACCTTTCAGAGAGCCATGGACCAGATCCTAGCTCCCCACAAGTACGCAGTGGCCTATCTGGATGACATTGTGATCTATAGCCAGGATTGAGGAAGCCATCTGAGAAAAGTCCAGGCGATACTTGATGCTCTACGGAAGTTGGGGTTTTCCATAAACCTAAAGAAATGTTCCAAGGGCGTGGAGGAAGATAAATACTTGGACTATGTCATAGGAAGAGGTGAAATAAAACTCCAAATAAATAAAATCGACGCAATCCAGAGTTGGCCACAACCCCTTTCAAAGAAACAGGTCAGAGCGTTCCTGGGCATAGTGGGCTATTACTGCTCGTTTAGGTTTATCCCTAACTTCGCCTTGATAGCCACCCCTTTGACAGACCTCCGTAAAAGGACAAAGTCAGCTATGGCTAAGTGGTCTCCATAAGCTGAGACGGCCTTCCAGGAACTGAAGCTAGCCCTGTGTAAACAGCCAGTGCTGGTGGCAACGGATTTCTCTAAGGAGTTTGTGGTCCAGACAGACGCGTCAGATGTCGGGCTGAGTGTTGTCCTATCACAAGAGGTGATATAATGTATTTAAGTCGAAACATGTTGTGTTTCCACTTTGTGCCGGAAAAGGCTGTTTTTTTTGTTTGGCTTCCTGAGTGGTTTATGCTGTCTAAATAACCTTGCCTGGATATTCCAATGAAATCGCTTTTTGTGCCTATCTCAACTGCAGCTGAGTGAGTACAAACCCTACAATAGGTAATAAATGCTTCTAGCAGGAATACCCCTTTAAGACTTATAGTCATAGGTCTTCTGTAAAAGATCCTATACATTAAAGAGGATTTCTTGGTACAGAAAACCATCTCCTTCGGCAGTGACAGTTTTTTAAAAAAATAAACTGTCTCTTACTCACCCTCCCTAGGTCCGTTGTAGAGTCTCCACTGCTACTCTTGCTGTCTGCTGTTGTCTGCAGAGCTGATGTCACTTTGATAGTGCCTTAGCCAATAACTGAGCTTAGCAGCTCTTCCCGAGTTGTGCTGCTCAGAGCCTCTGAGTTAATTAATTAGTAGCAGCCCTGTTGACAGTAACAGACACCAGCAGAAGCAGTAGCAGAGACTCAATGTTGGACCCTGCGAAGATGAGTAAAGAACTTTTTTTTTAAACAAACTGCAATTGCGGAAGAGGATTTTTTCCAAAAGTGGAAAACCCCATTAAAGGGAATTTGTCAGCAGGTTTTTGCTATGTAATCTGAGGACAGCATGTGGTACGGGTTAAAACACTGAATTCAATGCTGTGTCACATGTCAAGACATGTGGTGTTCTTTATTTGGACTGAAAGTTTAATCACCTGGTGATTATCATTGCTATCACTAGCTGGCGTGAGGGTTTTCATCTGAATCCGCCCCCTTCTGTGATAAGCAGCTCATTGTCTATAGACAATGTACATAGGGAGCCTGGTGTGGGAGGGGTTTGCTTTCTCAGCTCTGCTGCATTCTACATCTATGAACTCTGATTGTATCAGAACCTCTGCACCCAGTAAACGAAGTGAAACATCATTGGATTCAAGGCCTCTTTCTCTACATTATGCTGTTCTCAGATGAGGTAGCAAAAATCTGCTGACAGATTCCCTTTAAAGGATAGTGGGACTATAGAGCAATAAATGCATTGGAGGCATACCTGTAATAAAAATACTCCACATCGACAAGCAACGATGACAAATCCACACCCTTAATAGCAAAGCCACTATCATTAACAGAAAGTCGACACCTATGTAGGAGTGTTGGAGGTGTTGTTATGCTCCCTGACACCCCAAGTAGTTAAATGTGTTTTATATTAATTTATGTTTCCGAATATCAATCCCTTTGGGGCTGCAGTTTAGCCTAGATAGGGTTAACTGTATTGGGTGGCCCGATTAGGGAGGGGGAACTGATAGTTAGTGCCAAGTTCAGAAAGTGTAAAGTCAGTTGGGAGAGTAAGGAAAAGTGACAGCAGTGGTCGCAGGCAATAGGCTGCTAGGGACAATGTGAGCCTATTACTCGGGGCAATGGATTGCCAAAGAACCCTTCCATGCTAATCCACCTGTCGCCTGGGAACCTCGAGATGGACGTCGGGGCCCGTGGGCGCACTCAGCCTGCGAAGCTGCAGGGTAAGAGATGGACTCAAACTCTCAGAGGCGGAGGGTTATGGAATCCGGGTGCAATTCTAGAGATGGAGAAGAATTCCTAGTGCTAGGGAAGTTAGCAAGAGGGATGCTCTACACATACCGAGAACCAGGGCTGAAGTTATATCTGGAACCTGTGGGAAAGTTTGTAACCCATAGGGCCCTATTCTATATGTCTAATTGCACAGACTATAAACTGTCCAGTAAATGTTTGATTGTTTTTACGAATTTCGTGTCTCCTGGAGTGTTTGCTGCAAACGCTCTGGAAGAAGAAGCCCTGGAGCCAGAGAAGGCCAATAGGCCAGAAGTAAATGTGATGTACCCCACAACACAGCAGCACACCGTTAAGGGGACACATTTCGTCTGTAGGGTGCCAGAGCAAGCAGAAGCAGCAGCTCGCCCATGACTACCTCGCTCAGGTACCTTACACCTATATCATTCATCAGAATATTTTCATAGCCATGACAGTGCTACTTTTCTCTCTGAGTTTATTATACAATATTCATTGCATGTCTTTTCAGTTCATAGTTTATTGTTCCTTATTGCAGGAAAATACATGGTCTGACCTTTCGAAACGGGTAAAATAAATAGAGAAAATTGCTTTTGTGAATGTGTAGGATGTCAGCTCCTGCCAGGAACTGAATTTCACTGTGACATTGAGAGACGATGCTCCCCTCTGATTTGTGTGCTCTTGGACTAGTCCTTTTACCCCTGCAGCTTGCTGTGTTGTTGGTTTGAGCAAGAGGCAGGAAGTGTGTCTGTTCAGGAAGTGAAGACAGAGACTTGTACCTGTGTCAGGGAGACAGGACATTAAAGAAGTTGTCCACTACTATCCGCTGATGTCAAATTCCGGCTGCAGCCGGGCATGATCCAGTAATGCACTCCCCCCTGATTGATGGGCTGTGGGCAGGGTTTCACTGCACATCACAGCCCAGCATCCACCTTGTGCTTTTCCTCTGCATTCATTGGGAAATCGCGCTTTTGATGCTGGGCTGTGATGTGCAGTGAAACCTTGCCCACAGCCCATCAATCAGTGGGGAGCACATCACTGGGTCACGCTTGGCTGCAGCTGGAATTTGACGTGACAACAGCGGTCGTCAGAGCCAGCTTCAGCCAGGGTCACATGATGCCCAGTGAGCGGTCAATAATAGTGCTGCTCACAGGCAAAATCACAACAAAAGACACTTACAAAAAATCTTATTTCAACATTCTAAATTGATGGTGGCATTATCTATAGTAGTAAACAACCTCTTTAAGTGTGTCTTAACATTGAGAGACTGGTGAAGGAACTATTGGCTTCAAGGGAGCAGATAGTGTTCGGTTACCGCAGGATCGATCAGCAGGACCGTGTCAGAAGGAAAGAGTCGCATCGCACAGCCAAGGTGGTTTCCCCTGAGCACCTGTAACCTGGAGAAAGATAACGCCCGGTTATTTAAATTGTAGTATAAAACATTAAAACTTTCTAACATGTTACTGGCGCGACAGTTGCTCCCTTAGTCATAGCATGACTGCTATGACTAAGGGTGCAACTGTCACGCCAGAAATGCGTTAGAAAGTTTTAATATTTTATACCACAATTTAAATAAACTTGGATTTTACCTGGTTCGGAGTACCAACATCAATCCCTTTCTCCTTCTCCACATTTTGGCTGTGCTCACCAACGGGAACAGCACCCTCCAGAGATTCATTTTTACCTTAGTGTGGATTCAGCACAACAGCTCCCTGACCTTCCTCCTGTTAGTCAGTTCAGTTGATCTTCTGGAGATCTCCATCCTGAATTGTCTCAGCTGTTCTGTGGTGGTCACTCCCCTCTGGTATATATGCTCGCCATTAGCACTTGGGAATTTTCAGTGATAGTTCTTACTTCCTGGTTAGGTGTTGGAGGAGAAATTCAGTGTTTGGAGAGTAGTGATGAGCGAACATGCTCGAATAAGGGGTTAACCGAGCACGCTCGAGTCCTAACCGAGTATCTTTGGCGTGCTCGTATATTATGTTCAAGTCTCTGCGTCTGCATTATTTGAGGCTGTTAGACAACCTCAACACATGTGAGGATTACTTAACAAAAAGGCAATCCCTGCATGTGGGGGAGGGAACAGATAAGGTTTAAGATCGTCGTCTCCACCTTCCGGGGTAATCCGGGAGATAGGGATAGACTATGGCGCCCCCTAGTTCAAGGGATCAGGTAGGCGCCCTCCGTCCCTAGTTACTACGCAACATAGACCTTATTTAAAATGAAGGGGAGTGTTACCAGTGTGAGACATGTAGATCAGAAGAGCAGACTGTCTGTCAGTCATTACCTGCCTCATACTGGTAACGCTACCTTTTATTTATAATAATCTCTGGAGGCAAATTCCTTAGGGAGATCTATGTCCATTGCATAGATCTTAACAACTTATTTATACAGGGTGGTCCAAAAGTAGGTGGACAGAAAGTGTAATAAGGTTATGAAGGAGGAGATTTATCAAACATGGTGTAAAGTAAAACTGGCTCAGTTGCCCTTAGCAACCAATCAGATTCCACTTTTCATTCCTCACAGACTCTTTGGAAAATGAAAGGTGGAATCTGATTGGTTGCTAAGGGCAACTGAGCCAGTTTCACAGATCTAGTTTTCACAGATAGATCTCCCCCAAATCTGTTTTCTTTTCAGATAATTCAGATAACACATAATGGCAAATAATTTAAATACAAATCAAAGAAAATGGATTTTAACAGAGTATTGGAAATCTCAAAATGCTGAAACCGTTAAAGCAAATTGGGTTGAAACATTTGGTACTCAAGCCCTAAAGAGACAAACCATTTACCGCATTCGTGACAAATTCAATGCCACTGGCTCAATCCTTAATGCTCCAAAAACTGGTTGACCCAAAACAGTCTGTACAGAAGATAATAAACAACTTTTTGCAGAAACATTTGTTCAGAGTCCAAAAAAGTCCACCAGAAGAGCCTCTTTGGAATTGGGAATTTCACAAGCTTCTATCATGCAAATCCTGAAATCTATTGGGTGGAAAGCTTATCGTACATGTATAATTCATGGTTTATTGGAGTATGATCCAGACAGGCGGCTGCAATTTAGTGTTTGATAAATCTCCCCCTTCATAACCTTATTACACTTTCTGTCCACTTACTTTTGGACATTACTTTTTTAGGGTGTATATTAAAAAAACGTGGATTTTTCTGGAATAAGATATCAAATTGCAGATGTCAAAGAATCATTTTTTCAATTTTCTAGGACCTGTCAGCTCATCATACGGCTTATGAGGGTTGATCCTACTGACAAATAATAAATCAGTAAGCAGTAGCCTCATAAGCTCTCCCCAGGGGCAAGTGTAGGCAAACCGAATGTTATAGCTTAAATCTACTGTATATGCAGGAAATTTAGAGCATTGTTTCAGAAAACATCAAAATATTATGAGCATATATTAAGAAAATTTCTAAGAACAGAGTTTGGGGCTTAAATGATGAACATTCCTGTTAAGCATGTTAAAACACTTTCAACAAAATGGCAATACATTGTGTTATGCCTATGACGCACCCCCTGGGCCGTGTGTGTGGGGATACCCGGAACCGGACCCGTTGTGGATGCTGGGGGTTGTAGTCCTTGCGTGGCGGGGACCCAGTCCCATGGCTCGGGGTGCTCAAACCAGTGGCAGTCTATTTAAGTGTTTTTTACGATTAAATGTCTGACTACGCCACCCGTGGATTGCGGTCAGAGTGAACCGCAGCTGCAGGGCAGACCGCTGAGGCTGGTGTTGTGGGTGCAGCAGAGAATAGTATAACTCCCCACAGGAGGAGTATAGCCTCAGGGCAGGAAGTGTGGATGATGGGGGTGATGGTGCGTGGGAATAATGACTCAGAGTCTCTGTAATGCAGTCCAGGATCTTTACTCACAGTTCGTTACTCCACGTTACTCCGGCCGGCTGTAACTTCCCGCATCGCACCGTGTTCACCAGGTGAGGGGCTCGGCCAACTCCCAGATAACTTTGGAGCATTTCACAGGACCCCCTTTGTGTGTCCTTTCTCTGGCCTGTCGTACCCCGCCAGTGACCTCGCTTCTGTCTGGCTGCTCGGGCCTTCTCTTCTAAACCTTGGCGCCAGTTTCCCTGACCCTATATGGTGCCTTCCTAGCAGGTGTAGAGAGGGGCTGCTCCACGTGAAATGTCACAGCCTCCGGTTTCTAGCTGAGGGTAGTTCCCCGCCTCCACTAGTTTCAGGGACCAGTCTCTCCCTTTGGCCTGACCCTTCTACGCAGGTAGATTCGGGCGTGCGGTGGCGCCTCGCCGGTCCACACCCCTGGGGTCCCTTTGTTCCTTGTTCCTGGAGCCTCCTCTGCTCCTCTTCCTTCCTTCTCCTTCCTCCAGGCTCCGGCCGCTCTCTCCGGCCTGCCTGCGGAGCAGAGCCCATGCAGAGCCTCTGCTCCCAGCCTCCTTCTCTCTGTCTCTCAGTCCTGCAGGGCCTCACAGGCTAGGCCCGCCTCCAGAGCAGAGCTCCACAGAGGCCCTGCTCTGTCACTTCTTCCCTCTGACTGAACTGACTTCTAAGATGGCTCCCACCTTTTATACCTCTCTCATCAGTGCACCCAGGAACTGTACTCTCCCTCTTATGCACTACAGGGTTTCCCCTTCCTCGGTGTTCCCTCCCCCCACTCCAGCCAGGGACAGGGACTGTCGTGCTCTACTTGGAGCATATCGGTCGCACTGCCCCCCGGAAATGTGGTGTAATGCATGCAGGTATCAGGGTCCTGATCCACACTCCATCCTTACCTGGAAGTGAAATATCGCACATCTGGTTGAGGTGCAATACCTCTGTAGCAACCGAGCCCTCGGGGCGCTACACCTACTGCAGGTCCTAAAAGGAGTGGTGTGTGATACAGAGATTCAAAGAACGTCAAGGAGAGAATCTTTTGTTTCACGTATCAACCATGTTGCACTGCACTAGGTTTATAACTTGTCCATTGTTCCTTCTACCCTTTCTCAAGGTGCCCAAGACAGATAGGTAGCTAAGGGCCAGCAAATTTAGCATGAAAATATGGGAGGATAGCCCATCCACATTAGATAAGATTCAAATTAAATAACCAATTTGACCAAATCGATAATTTTCAGATGCTTTGATGAAACAAATAATCATTTATTTTGATTGACAACCAACAGACTCACTTTCGTAATCATTCAAAACACCAGTCAGACATGATGAGTAGAGATGAGCGGTGTTCGACTAGAACTGTTCGCCAATCTCAAATTCGAGCTGTTTTGGGCGGTGTTCGAGTTGTTCGACGAACCCGAACGATTTGCAAAAAATTCGGCTGTTCGAGGTTATGTTCGATAACTGTTCGTGCACCAAAAGCGTGTCCTGCATGTCTGGCGCTATTTAGAGCACCAATCATGCAGGGATTGTCTGCCACTCACTGTAATGCCACAGCCATGGTGGTTGTGGCATTACAGTGATTGCCCAAATCGATGGGAACAGTGCCAACAGTGAAACATGAAAAGCCGGCAATTCAGCAGCGGCATACACTGGTACCCGACAATTTAGAACCGAAAGAATAGAGCTTCACACATAGATTAGATAGATATAAACATGTCAGCCACATATATACGAAGTACAGTGAAAGTGCTGCTTACTGTACTTGTCATTTAGCGTAAAGGATTTATCAAAAAAAATAATAGTGTTTTCATGCACCGTCTCTTTAAAAAAGCTGGCCGGCAATTCAGCAGCGGTACCCGACAATTTATAACAGACAGAATAGAGCTTCACACATAGATTAGATAGATAGAAACATGTCAGTCACATATATATGAAGTACAGTGATAGTGTTGGTTACTGTACTTGTCATTTAGTATTAAAATAAAGGATTTATTATTAAAAAAATTGGCGTGGGGTTCCCCTTAATTTTAGGCTCTAGCGGAGGTTAAGCAGACGGCTGGGGCAGATGTTTGAAGCCTGGGAAGGGGGTAATACCCACGGAGCTTCCCAGGCTACTAATATCAGCCCCCAGCTGAATACATAGCCTTTACTAGCTATTAAAATGGGGGACCCCCCCAAAAAAATGACGTGAGGTCCCCCCTAATTTAATAGCTAGCAAAGGCTAGGCAGACAGCTGGGGGCTGATATTAATAGCCCAGGAAGGGAGCCATGAATATTGGCCCCCTCCCAGGCTAGAAACACCAGCCGTCAGCCGCCCCAGAAATGGCGCATTCATAGGATGCGCCAATTCTGGCACTTAGCCTTGCTCTTCCACGCTGCCCTGGTGCGGTGGCAGGGGGTAATAGGGTTGGGGTTGATGTCAGCTTATAATGCCAGCTGACATCAAGCCCAGGTTAGTAATGGAGAGGCGTCTATAAGACACCCCCATTACTAACCCCATAGTCAAAGTTAAAAAAAACACAAACACCCAGAATAAAGTCCTTTAATTGAAATAAAGACACAATCCTTTATTGTTCTAAATTAAACCATACTTACCGTCACGCCCATTCCAGCTGAAGCCAACGATCTCCTGCAATAAAAGAAAAATAATAAAGCAACCTCATCCTTACCTTTCCATGGTTCCCACGACAGCTTCAGCTCTGCTACATCGAGATGACAGGCTGGACCGCAGCAGAACGCTGCCATCCAGCCTCTCATCCCGCAGACACTGAGAAGCGCAGGCTTGCTTGCGCTGCTCAGCGTCTCTCTGTGACGACATCCAGATGAGCCGAGTTCATGTCCAATGAACTCGGCTCACCTCATGCACGTCACTGACAGCGTGGGAAAATTCTCACGCTGAAGCGGTGAGTGCAGGAGAATTCTCCCACGCTGTCAGTGACGTGCATAAGGTGAGCTCATGTCCAATGAACTCAGCTCACCTCCTGCACGTCACTGACAGCGTGGGAGAATTCTCCTGCACTCAGCGCTTCAGCGTGAGAATTCTCCCACGCTGAAGCGCTGAGTGCAGGAGAATTTTCCCACGCTGTCAGTGACATGCATAAGGTGAGCTCATGTCCAATGAACTCAGCTCACCTCCTGCACGTCACTGACAGCGTGGGAGAATTCTCCTGCACTCAGTGCTTCAGTGTGAGAATTCTCCCACGCTGAAGCGCTGAGTGCAGGAGAATTTTCCCACGCTGTCAGTGACGTGCATGAGGTGAGCCGAGTTCATTGGACATTAACTCGGCTCATCTGGATGCCCTCACAGAGAGACACTGTGGAGCGCAAGCAAGCCTGCGCTTCTCAGTGTCTGCGGGATGACAGGCTGGATGGCAGCGTTCTGCTGCGGTCCAGCCTGTCATCTCGATGTAGCAGAGCTGAAGCTGTCATGGGAACCATGGAAAGGTAAGGATGATGTTGCTTTATTATTTTTCTTTTATTTCAGGAGATCGTTGGCTTCAGCTGGAATGGGCGTGATGGTAAGTATGGTTTAATTTAGAACAATAAAGAATTGTGTGTTTATTTCAATTAAAGGACTTTTTTCTGGGTGTTGTGTTTTTTTTAAATACTTTACTAGAAATTCATGGTGGTCATGTCTAATATTGGCGTGACCCCATGAATTTCGGGCTTAGGGCCAGCTGATAATGCCAAGCTGGCCCTAACCCCTTTATTACCCAGTGAGCCACCGCATCAGGGCCCTGGATGAGTTGGGTACAGCGCCAGAAGATGGCGCTTCTATGAACGCGCCATTTTCCGGGGTGGCTGCGGACTGCAATTTGCAGCGGGGGTGGCCCAGAAAGCTTGGGCCTCCCTGCGCTGCGGATTCCAGCCCCCAGCTGCCTAGTTGTACCTGGCTGGACACAAAAACGGGGCGAAGCCCCACGTCAATTTTCTTTAAATTATTTCATGAAATAATTAAGAAAAAAAGGGCTTCCCTATATTGTTGTGTCCGGCCAGGTACAAATAGGCAGCTGGTGGTTGGGGGCAGCCCGTTCCTGCCTGCTGTACCTGGCTGGACACAAATATAGTGCGAAGCCCCACGTCAATTTTTTTTAAATTATTTCATGAATTTCCTGAAATAATTTAAAAAAATTGAAGTGGGGCTTCGCACTATATTTGTGTCCAGCCAGGTACAGCAGGCAGGAACGGGCTGCCCCCATCCACCAGCTGCCTATTTGTACCTGGCCGGACACAACAATATAGGGAAGCCCTTTTTTTCTTAATTATTTCATGAATTTCATGAAATAATTAAAAAAAATTGAAGTGGGGCTTCGCACTATATTTGTGTCCAGCCAGGTACAGCAGGCAGGAACGGGCAGCCCCCAACCACCAGCTGCCTATTTGTACCTGGCCGGACACAACAATATAGGGAAGCCCTTTTTTTCTTAATTATTTCATGAATTTCATGAAATAATTAAAAAAAATTGAAGTGGGGCTTCGCACTATATTTGTGTCCAGCCAGGTACAGCAGGCAGGAACGGGCTGCCCCCAACCACCAGCTGCCTATTTGTACCTGGCCGGACACAACAATATAGGGAAGGCCTTTTTTTCTTAATTATTTCATGAATTTCATGAAATAATTAAAAAAAAAGTACGTGGGGCTTCGCCCTATTTTTGTGTCCAGCCAGGTACAACTAGGCAGCTGGGGGCTGGAATCTGCAGCGCAGGGAGGCCCAAGCTTTCTGGGCCCCCCCCCGCTACAAATTGCAGTCTGCAGCCACCCCGGAAAATGGCGCGTTCATAGAAGCGCCATCTTCTGGCGCTGTACCCAACTCATCCAGGGCCCTGGTGCGGTGGCTCACTGGGTAATAAAGGGGTTAGGGCCAGCTTGGTATTATCAGCTGGCCCCAAGCCCAAAATTCATGGGGTCACGCCAGTATTAGACATGACCGCCATGAATTTCTAGTAAAGTATTTAAAAAAAACACAACACCCAGAATAAAGTCCTTTAATTGAAATAAAGACACAATTCTTTATTGTTCTAAATTAAACCATACTTACCATCACACCCATTCCAGCTGAAGCCAATGATCTCCTGCAATAAAAGAAAAATAATAAACCAACCTCATCCTTACCTTTCCATGGTTCCCACGACAGCTTCAGCTCTGCTACATCGAGATGACTGGCTGGACCGCAGCAGAACGCTGCCATCCAGTCTGTCATCCCGCAGACACTGAGAAGCGCAGGCATGCTTGCGCTCCTCACTGTCTCGCTGTGACGGCATCCAGATGAGCCGAGGTCATGTCCAATGAACTCGGCTCACCTCATGCACGTCACTGACAGCGTGGGAAAATTCTCACGCTGAAGTGCTGAGTGCAGGAGAATTCTCCCACGCTGTCAGTGATGTGCATGAGGTGAGCTCATGTCCAATGAACTCAGCTCACCTCCTGCACGTCACTGACAGCGTGGGAAAATTCTCCTGCAATCAGCGCTTCAGCGTGAGAATTTTCCCACGCTGTCAGTGACGTGCATGAGGTGAGCCGAGTTCATTGGACATGAACTCGGCTCATCTGGATGTCGTCACAGAGAGACGCTGAGCAGCGCAAGCAAGCCTGCGCTTCTCAGTGTCTGCGGGATGACAGGCTGGATGGCAGCGTTCTGCTGCGGTCCAGCCTGTCATCTCGATGTAGCAGAGCTGAAGCTGTCGTGGGAACCATGGAAAGGTAAGGATGAGGTTGCTTTATTATTTTTCTTTTATTGCAGGAGATCGTTGGCTTCAGCTGGAATGGGCGTGATGGTAAGTATGGTTTAATTTAGAACAATAAAGGATTGTGTCTTTATTTCAATTAAAGGACTTTATTCTGGGTGTTTGTGTTTTTTTTTAACTTTGACTATGGGGTTAGTAATGGGGGTGTCTTATAGACGCCTCTCCATTACTAACCTGGGCTTGATGTCAGCTGGCATTATAAGCTGACATCAACCCCAACCCTATTACCCCCTGCCACCGCACCAGGGCAGCGTGGAAGAGCGAGGCTAAGTGCCAGAATTGGCGCATCCTATGAATGCGCCATTTCTGGGGCGGCTGACGGCTGGTGTTTCTAGCCTGGGAGGGGGCCAATATTCATGGCTCCCTTCCTGGGCTATTAATATCAGCGCCCAGCTGTCTGCCTAGCCTTTGCTAGCTATTAAATTAGGGGGGACCCCACGTCATTTTTTTTGGGGGGTCCCCCATTTTAATAGCTAGTAAAGGCTATGTATTCAGCTGGGGGCTGATATTAGTAGCCTGGGAAGCTCCGTGGGTATTACCCCCTTCCCAGGCTTCAAACATCTGCCCCAGCCGTCTGCTTAACCTCCGCTAGAGCCTAAAATTAAGTGGAACCCTACGCCAATTTTTTTAATAATAAATCCTTTATTTTAATACTAAATGACAAGTACAGTAACCAACACTATCACTGTACTTCATATATATGTGACTGACATGCTTCTATCTATCTAATCTATGTGTGATGCTCTATCTTTCTGTTCTAAATTGTCGGGTACCGCTGCTGAATTGCCGGCCGGCTTTTTTAAAGAGACAGTGCATGAAAACACTATTATTTTTTTAAATAAATCCTTTACACTAAATGACAAGTACAGTAAGCAACACTATCACTGTACTTATTATATATGTGACTGACATGTTTCTATCTATCTAATCTATGTGTGAAGCTCTATTCTTTCTGTTATAAATTGTCGGGTACAGATGCTGAATTGCCGGCCGGCTTTTTTAAAGAGACGGTGCATGAAAACACTAATATTTTTTTTAATAAATCCTTTACACTAAATGACAAGTGCAGTAACCAACACTGTCACTGTGCTTCTTATATGTGTGACTGACATGTTTCTATCTATCTAATCTATGTGTGATGCTCTATTCCTTCTTGTCTAAATTGTCGGGTACCGGTGTATGCCGCTGCTGAATTTGCCGGCCGGCTTTTTTAAAGAGAGTGTCTTCTGAGCAGTTTGTCAGCTTTTGGACACCTTTGCAGGTGTTTTCTATGTGTTTCTTTGTGTTTTTGTTTGCCTGCCATTGGTTTTAACGGTGTTCGACGGTGTTCTAAGGTGTTCGACGAACAGTTCGACGAACAGTTCCTCGAACATCCCGGTGTTCGACGAACCGAACCGAACCCGAACACTACGGGGGTGGCTCAACACTAATGATGAGTACTGGTTGCATCATTGGTGTAAATATCCAATACTAGCTAATGTAGTCTGTGATGTATTTGGGGCCATCAACCAACTATTGTTCATTGGCCCATTTTCATCTAATGCCTATGGAGGCCTTATCTCTACTATTGCGTAATGAAAACTTGCATGTTGTAGTTGTGTTTTTTTGTGCCGCTGTCTTGGAAATAAACTTTGTACTTACATACTATGGTTATGTGTCATCCCAGGCCTGGATGCCACAAACTTGTAAGGCTGTGTCTGGCAGCAGGAGGGAGGTTCTCTGGTCATGGACCATTTGCATGCCGCACCTCCTGTCCCAGGCCAGTAGGGGGAGCAGGCTGCCCCTATAAAAACTGGTACTGAGGGCAGGGTTAGAGAGACCAGGACCCACTTCTGAAGTATCCAGAAGGGTTCCCAGAAGAGAGGGACAGGTCAGCCGCAGCTGAGGAATCCCGGAGGCAAAGGAGGAACAGAAAGCCAGGGACAGAGGCGACGAGAGCCGGTCCTGACAGAGAGAGACTACACAACCGGACACTGGGGTCCGAGGCTGTCAGGGTTGCAAACCCTGCAGCAGATAACCAACCCGCAAGGGATTTCAGGTCCCTTGGCCAAGAAGCCTAGAGGTTCCGCCACACAGAGGGACCGGTACAGCACGGAGAAGCTACAGGTACCTAAGGCCCGAGTCGTAAGCCATACAGGCGTAGTACACGGCAAGCTCAGGGACGTGGGCTATCATACCACTAAAGGGGGAGATAGTCAGCAAGGGCAGAGAGAGAACGGTAGGCCTACCCACTCACCCTGACCAGCGGAGCTCGCCTGAATGCCCTCAGACACCCAGGTCCATTCCTACCCTGTACTCCTGTTGGGTCTATGATAAGATCAGTAAAAGACCCTGGACTGTATTATTGGACTCTGTGTGGTTACTGCTGCGCCTGCACCATCACCCCCAGCATCCTATTACACTGCCCTGAGGCTACACTTCTCTCGTGGGGAGTTGTACTATTCCCTGCTGCATCCCCAACACCAGCCTCAGCGGTCTGCCTTGCAGCGGCGGTCCTCCCTGACCGCAATCCACGGGTGGCGTAGTCGGACATTACCTACAGCACATCATAGACTACCACTGGTCTGACCACCCTGAGCCACGGGAGCCCGGGTCGCCACTACTACTCCCAGCATTGCCCTGAAGACCGGTCCCGAGTGCCCCACGGCCCAGGGGGTGAGTCAGTTACATACTTTGACTTAAATTGTATTCTTAAAGGGAATGTGTCCTCAGAAAATGACCAATTATTTAAAACAGGTTTTTGTGTTAAATGTATTTTTTTAAAAAATGTTGGCAATTTTTTTTCTATATCACAATCTGTAATAAAAACAGAAAATAGAACTCTTGCAATTTTTACACCAATCACTGGAGCTTCCTTTCGTTTCAGGAAACAACATATGTACATAGCCACAATGAACAGACTATCACACTGTCTTTTGCCTTGAATCATCTAATGAGTCTGTGCAAAATATCGTTGTTAAAGGAGGGTGAACATGGTCAGCTGTGATATCACCTATTGTGACTGGTGGATCCTCTGTTATCAGCTGTGTTTAGAGATATTACCTGTCATTGTAATCCTGTCTTTGATGATAAGGAAACTGTGAAAACTCTTCCTGAAATAAAGGTAAATTTGAGTCTAAAAAAAGTCCAAGTGACCATTGTCAAAATTGCTAGATTACAAATTTAGGTTCTTTTTTAACTAAAGCTATATAAAAAACACATTGGCCAATTTAAAAAAAACATGTAACATGAAAACCTGATTTAAATAATAGGTCATGTTCTGATAGCTTCGCTTTAAATTATTTAATGTCCAATTCCCACTCAAAATATGAACCAAAAGTCTTCTTTAGGCATGTACAGTGACGCGCCCCTGGGCCTGTGTCGCGCTGCGTTGCGCACGCGGGAGCTTACCCGGAGCCGGATCTCTTGAGGGTTGTAGTCTCGTGGCGGTGATCCGGTCCGTGCCCAGGGAGTCAGACTAAGTGGCGCTGTATCAGCGGTAGATGATGGACGACTACGCCACCCGTTGAATGCAGCTATGGAGCTGCCGCTGCAGGGCAGACCGCTGAGGCCGGTGGAAGGATAGTGCAGCGTGGATGGTATAACCCCCAACGGGAGGGGTATGGCCTCAGGGCAGCCGACGTGGATGATGGGGGTAGCAGGAACCACTCAGAGATGATGCGGTGTAGTTCAGGGTCTTTACTGGTGACAAAGATAGACCCTCCCGGAGTACTGGCTAGCGGTTGGGGCCTGGTCAGTCCTTGAGCAGATGGGATCTCCCCTGGCCAGGCGGAGTTGTAGGCCTCCCAAACTAACGATACTCTTCTGGCTACCTTGCTAGAAGCGAGTATAAGTAGCCCACGTCCCTGAGTGTACCGTGTGGTGCTCACCCGTATGGCCGGTGACTCGGGGCCTTCTAGTAGCTTCCGCTCCACGACGGCGGTGCTGGTCCCATGCGTGTGACCGTGCCTTCGGGTTTCTTGGCCAGAGGACCTGAAATCCCCTGCCTGACGGATTCTGCTGCTGGGTAGGAGTTAGTCCCCACAGCCTCGGACTCCGGGTCCGGTAAGAAATCTTCTCAGTCAGGGCGAGCTCTGCAGCTGCCAGCCCCTGACTCTTTGTAACACTGCTCCCACAGAGCTCCTGTTGTTTCTTCCTATGCTGCTTCTCTTCTCTACTTCTGGCATGGCCCAGGAGCTGGGCCCAGCCGGAGCCACAGCTCCCTGTCAGCCCTCCTGGCTGAACTCTCCCTCTGAACTCTCTAACCCTGCCTCAGCCCCAGGTTTATATAGGGGAAGTTCTTCCCCTCCCAGGACTGAGCAGGAGGTGTGGCATGCATAGGATTCCTGACCAAGAGACCTCCCACCTGCTCTCAGACATAACACTGCCGTTACTGTGGAAACCAGACCCCTGGGGTGCCACATAGCCTATCACTTAAATAGCACCAACATTTTCTGCAGTGTTGGACTGAGAAGTCCCCAAGTTGATAAGACAGCTGAAATCCCCATATTGTGCAGTTGGGATTACTATTTATATTTTTCAGAGAAGCGTTTTTATATTGGCAAATACAGAGGTTTCTGTCCTTAACATGAACCAACCTGATACATCTGACGGATGCCTCAACGATTACCATTCACTGAATATCGTTTGGCTGTCCATCACCCATAGGTCTATAGGCTCCCATGTTATATGTTTAAAGGGAACCATTTTATTGCAGCTGTGTATGTGTTACTCAGAAATGCTGCTTTCACAGAAAATATACCTTGAGTAAAACATTCAAGGATAGAATAACACAGCCAGAATCTGATGCATGTGTGACGCTCACAGCCCTCACCCTGGGAAGATGGGGGGATTACTCGGAGCCGGTTCCTGTGTTTTTGGTGGGGTGCAGCCGTGGCCTGGACCCGCTCCATGCCCAGGGCCGTCACATTAAAAAGGGTGGTACGGGCTATCAGGGTTGAGTGGTTGCTATCGACTACGCCACCTGTGGTACCTGGTGAAGGCCACCAGCGCTGCTGCAGTCCTCTGTGGCAGGATGTTGTGGCAGCCGACGTTGATACTACTCTCCACAGGCGAAGCAGGGCCTCAGGGCAGAGACAAGGATGGAGGGGGTTATAGTATAGGAAGTCTGGTGCTACGTGGTGCAGTGCAGTGCAGAAATAAAGAGTCCGGAGGCCATAGGGGTTGACTTCCAGGGTTTTTACTCACGGTGGAGAGTACAGCTGCAAGGCTTCTCCCTGCTCCTCGCGTAGTTCTGCGGTCACCAGGAACGGGGGTCCGACAACCTCCGAGTAACTCAAGTGCTCAATCAGGACCCCGCACCAGAGTGTTCCTAGACTTCAGACCAGGTCCTTTCCTGTCTGTGTGTGTGTAGATAGGCCGGGTCCCCCTCTGGACTTCGCTCAGAAAAAGGGTATGGGTGGCAGCTCCGCTCCTTCCGTTACCCGGTGGGATCCTCTGGGCCTTCCGGGCTTCCCTGACCAGGATGTAGAGTAGCAAAGTCAGGTGTCGGGGGCTGGTACCCCTCTTGCAGCCGGAATCCCTCTGACTAGGCCAGAATAGCGAGGACAGGTGGCGTATACCGCTCCGTCTGCATCCCCCTGGGATCCTTTTGCGGTGGAGCTACACTCCTAAGCTCCAGACCTTCTTGGTCATGGTCCTTGACCGGGTTGAGACATACGTTAACTCCAACCTGCCCCTCGACCGAAGGCCAGGGTACGAGGGCCGTGTCTCCATCCGCTGCAGGTTCACCCAGATGCCACGTTCAGGGATGGAGATCACAATCAAAGAACCATGAGCCAAGATGGCTGTTTATTAAATATGAAATATTAAGTGTAACTAGATGTGTGTCCTCCACCCTCACCCACTAAATGGTTCCCCCTATCTTGTGGTTCCCCAGTCTCCCATCTTCCAGTAGGGGCGGAACACTAGTGCCTACTAGCCCCCTCTGGCGGGAGAAGTGTGGTGTTGGATGTGGAGGTGGGGTCCTGACCATTGCACCGTTCTTACCTCAAAGGAGGAACACCTCACCCCATTTGAAGAGGTGCAGCATCCCTGTGGCGGTCGAACCCTCAGGGGCGCCACACATGCTGTCCGTGGTTCAGGCAGCATTAATCTACTACCAAATTCCTTTCAATTTATACTTTCTTTTCACTGAATGTCTCTAATGCATTTCTCTGCTGGATGTCATCTGTCAATCATAGGTTCCATGTGAGAAACCCATATATTTAATATATATGTTCTTTTTATTTGTTTTATTATTGAATAGTGCACGGTTGTATTATAGTTGGCTTAATGGCAATCGGTATAACAGAAAATAAAGAGTATTCTGAATCCATAATTAGCGCACAAAAGGACATGAATTCAAATAACATCACAGAAAAGAAACAGGCCTTACCAACACCAGGTCAGATTACCAAAGCACAAGCAGGATGCAGCAGACCCCCATGATAAAGGCGCGGGGGCAGCACAGGTGCAAAATACTGATGCGACAGCCACCCCCCCCATGATTTGGCAGATATGTGAGTGGCTGTGTAGTATTACAACTGCACATAGATGGAGCTTGCATAGGACGCCAGTCACACAGATAGGTGTGATGCACAGTGTCTGGCTTACAGCCTATTAATGACGCCCATAATTATAAATCAAGCGGGCTGTCCAGCACTATATACGTGCACTCCATATTTTTTGCAGGATGCAGCCAGGCCTTTTAATGTTGGTTGGGTGAATTGGGACATCTGTCTTGTGCGGTGCACATATATAGTGCTGGACAGCCCGCTTGATTTAAAATTATGGGTGTCATTAATAGGCTGTAAGCCAGACACTGTGCTTCATCATTTTCTATAGTAGCAACGTAGTTTCTATGTTTTAGAGCAATTACTCTTAGCAATTTAGGATGCAACTTTGACAGCTTTTCCATAGTTTGAATTTTTTTAGTTGGATTCTGCTCACACTGACTTGGATGTGCTGGTCATTTTGCTATTTGTTTCTATGTACCATTACTCATGAAGAGATTTCATCAGATAGCTTGACTCAACTTCAGAGGCAGGTATGAAGATTTCAGAAGGTTTATTCTCAAGCTGAATTTTTGTAGTTATGCACAATTACCGTAACAGTAGCTGTAACAGTTGCAGTAAGTAAAAAGACTGAAAGCCAGTGTTCAAGAGTTTTTTACTCGAAACGCGTATGGCATTTTTTATACACACCACCCTATAATATATGCTTTGTCATCTGAGATGTCCATTTTTTGCCTTTTCTACAAGTTTTTAAAAGGATTTGCCAATAAAGATTGTTGAATTTTAATGAATTGCCCGGTGTCTTGAGCTGGATCCATCTTCACTTCCTCATTGACCCAGGCGCTGTGCATCAGCGAGGACGCCATGCTCCATGCCGGACTGGGATTACATCTCAGGGGTGAGCTGAAATTTTCTCTTTACTCATAAAAAGACTTAAAGACTTATTGTGAACCAGAGCTGCTAGACATGAGGTTCTTAAGATGGTTGATACTGAATGAGGAAAAAGGGAGGGGTTGCTGACATCAGAGCTGGGGAGGCAAACAGGGAGAGAGGTAGGACAAACTACTAAAAGGCAATCCTTATTGCATAGCAATGTAACAGCAACAATACAATACTTTACTGTATGATTCACAAGTCGTGGGACGTGACAAGGGTGGTCATATCTATTCTTAAAGAGGTTGTTCACTACTATAAATAATGCCCCCATCGATTTAAACTTTGGAAATACGTTTTTTTGTAATTACCTTCTGTTGTTATAAGTGCCTGTGTGCGGCGCTATTGCGGACCACTCACTGGGCATCACGTAACCCCGGCTGCAGTCTGCTCTGACATCCGCTGATGTCACGTCAACTTCCGGAATCCAGAGGCGTGACCCTGTGACACGCACCCCTCTGATTGATGGGCTGTGGGCGGCGTTTCACCGCACGTCACAGCCCAGTATTCAGAGCGCACTTTTCCTCTCTTCTGCATTCATTGGCCGCAAGCATGCGCTGGATACTAGCCTGTGACATGCGGTGAAACACCAGCCACAGCCCAGTCAATCAGAGGGTTGCGTGTCACTGGGTGACGCCTCTGGGTTCTGGAACTTGATGTGACATCAGCGGATGTCAGCGGCGGCTGCAGCCGGGGTCATGTGATGCCTGGTGCACGGTTAACGATAGCGCCGCTCACAGGCACTTATAACAACAAAAGGTAATTACAAAAAAACTTCTTTCCAAAGTTTAAATCAATGGAGGCATTATTTATAGTAGTGGACAACCTCTTTAAGCAAAGAAAGTCCTGGGTAATGCCTTGTTCTTCTCCTTTATATCACTCTCTTTCTTATACACTGTGTTCCAAATTATTATGCAAATAATATTTTCTCAGATTTTCCCAAATTACCTATATGAATTGCAGTCATTGTAATTTTCCAGTCAAATAACTATTAGAGTACAATTGAAAGGTTTTTGTACAAACTGCCTATGATAACAGTATATTTTTAAAAAAATAAAAAACTCAAACTGCACTCAAAATGCATGTTCCAAATTATTATGCACAGCAGAGTTTTCAACCTTTTCATTTTAATAAAGAACAAAAAAATGGTCATTTTTGAAATTATAAGCATTAGCAGGTTATTACAAACTGAAATCAAACAGTTTTCAACTCAAAACTTTATTCTAGGTGATGTTACATTTGCACATAGGACTGCTTGTTCGAAAGGAGCTTCTGAACTCTCTCGTCCATTGAATTTGTCAGGTTTTGGATGGTTTCTGCTTCAATTGTTTTGCATGAGGACAGAATACCCTCCCAGAGCTGTTGCTTAGATGTGAACTGCCTCCCGCCATCATAGACACTCATTTTGATGATGCTCCAGAGGTTCTCAATGGGGTTGAGGTCAGGGGAGAATGGATGCCACACCATAAGTTTGTCCCCTTTTATGCCCATAGCAGCCAGAGATGCAGATGTGTTATGTGCAGCATGAGACGGGGCATTATCATGCATGAAAATGATCTTGCTGCGGAATGCACGGTTCTTCTTCTTGAACCATGGAAGGAAGTGCTGTTTGAGAAACTCAACATACATTATGGAGTTCATCTTTACCCCTTCAGGGATCCTAAAAGGGCCGACAATCTCTCTCCCCATGATTCCAGCCCAAAACATTACTCCATCTCCTCCTTGTTAGCGCCGTAGCCATGTTTGCATGGGGTGTCCATCAACGAGCCATCCTCCACTCCATCCATCTGGACCATCGAGATCATTCAATGCATGATAATGCCCCGTCTCATGCTGCACATAACACATCTGCATCTCGGGCTGCTATGGGCATAAAAGGGGACAAATTTATGGTGTGGCACCCATGCTCCCCTGACCTCAACCCCATTGAGAACCTCTGGAGCATCATCAAAAGGAGTGTCTATGATGGCGGGAGGCAGTTCACATCTAAGCAACAGCTCTGGGAGGGTATTCTGTCCTCATGCAAAACAATTGAAGCAGAAACCATCCAAAACCTGACAAATTCAATGGACGAGAGAGTTCAGAAGCTCCTTTCGAACAAGGAGTCCTATGTGCAAATGTAACATCACCTAGAATAAAGTTTTGAGTTGAAAACTGTTTGATTTCAGTTTGTAATAACCTGCTAATGCTTATAATTTCAAAAATGACCATTTTTTTGTTCTTTATTAAAATGAAAAGGTTGAAAACTCTGCTGTGCATAATAATTTGGAACATGCATTTTGAGTGCAGTTTGAGTTTTTTTATTTTTTTTTTAAATATACTGTTATCATAGGCAGTTTGTACAAAAACCTTTCAATTGTACTCTAATAGTTATTTGACTGGAAAATTACAATGACTGCAATTCATATAGGTAATTTGGGAAAATCTGAGAAAATATTATTTGCATAATAATTTGGAACACAGTGTACAGACTGATTCCCTACGGCAAACTCTTTCTCATACAGCTTGCTCCCCATGACATCTTCTCTCAGGCGAACTGTTTTGTATGCCCCTTGTCTCACAGATTCCCCAACATGGCCCGTGTCTCAGAGACTAATCCCCATGATCCCTGTCTAACAGACTGCTCCCCATGCCTCCCTCTGGAACACATACTGTTTTTTATTAGTCCCTTAGTTGTAGACATCTCCTCATTCCCTCTTTTTTACATAGGCTGCTTTGCATGCTTCCTCCTTACTAGAGATGAGTGAACCTTTTGATGTTCGGGTTCGTCGACTAAACCTGAACATCAAAAAAATGTTCGTGTTCGGGTTCCAATCCCAAACATTAACCCGAACGGGACCCCGAACATCAGTAGTTTCCTGCGCTGTCATCTGCGTGACAGCGTGGGAAAGAGAGGCTGTGATCGGCGGTAACATCGCTACCGCCGGTCATAACGCTGCGGGATCATGCTGTCTGATGTCAGCATGATCCCGCAGCTGTGACAGTGACCCACAGTAAAAAGCTTACTGTGGGTCATAGGCGCCGGCTGATGGGACTACTACCACCATCATCTGGCGCCTGCTGTCACTGTAAACAAGCAGTGCAAGCTTTGCTGATGGGAGAAGTGACCTCTCATCAGCTGGCGCTTGTGCAGACAAATTGAAAGTAAAAATAAGTTAAAATGAATAAATAGTTTTTTAAATAAAAGCAGATTTTGACCGATTGTCATTACATGCGGTGGATCGCAGCGAAAATACTCATCACGGGTCTGATGGTAATCCAAGAGTTAAAGCGATGTCCCACGTTTCTTTTTTCAAATATCTTTATTTAGCTCCAAAAAACATTCACTGCTGTACAAAAACGCATCAAAAAACACATACAAAAACGCATTTTTTCTGCAGCAAAGTGAATGAGAAACGTGAAGTGTCATGCACACTTTGAGTATTTTTTGACTTGCAGATTTGGTGCAGAATATAATCATCAGCATGTCAATTCTCTGCATTTTTGCCTGCGTTTTTTCAGTGATTGTGATTCAGTGATACAGAAATTGACATGCAGCAGTAGTGCAGTAAGTGAGGTCACACAAGCTCATCAGCAGATAAACTCATGTGACCTCTCTCACGCAGCTCAGCTCGATACACTGCGCCCCGGTCAGTGTATCGCTGGCAGACAGGTGAGGATTATGGTGGTTTATTATTTTTTATTTCTTACAGGAGATGAGGGCATCAAGGATTAAGTGTAGGTGATATTGAAAAACGAGAAAACATGAGTATAAAGGCATAAAAAACATTATTTTATTAAAATAATGTTTTTTATGCCGTTATACTCATGTTTTCTCCTTTTTCAATATGTTTACTGTTTGAGTAGGCAACAACCGGTCCATGGGCTGGCACTTGCGACCAGGTACCATGGTCTGTTTAGCATTATAAGGTGGGCCACCGTTTGTTCATTAAGTATAGTTGAGTATAACATGTTTATTATTTTTATTTAAATAATTTATTAATTATAACTAGTGTTGAGCGATACCTTCCGATATCAGGAAATATCGTATCGGATTGGATCGGACCGATACTCAAAAAGTATCGGGTATCGCCGATTCCGATACCGGAAACCAATGCAAGTCAATGGGACAGAAATATCGGAATGAAAATAAACCCTTTCTTTCCTTGTAGGTTAATTCTACATGAAGTAAAACAACTACGAATAATGTAGAATGTATTATGCGAAAAGCCGGCAATTCATCAGCGCATACACCGGTACCCGACAATTTACAACAGAAAGAATAGAGCTTCAAACATAGATTAGATAGATAGAAACATGTCAGTCACATATATATGAAGTACAGTGACAGTGTTGCTTAATGTACTTGTCATTTAGTGCAAAAGATTTATTAAAAAAAATAATAGTGTTTTCATGCACCGTCTCTTTAAAAAAGCCGGCCGGCAATTCAGCATCTGTACCCGACAATTTAGAATAGAAGGAATAGAGAATCATACATAGATTAGATAGATAGAAACATGTCAGTCACATATATATGAAGTACAGTGACAGTGTTGCTTACTGTACTTGTCATTTAGTGTTAAAATAAAGGATTTATTTAAAAAAAAATTGGCGTGGGGTTCCCCTTAATTTTAGTCTCTAGCGGAGGTTAAGCAGACGGCTGGGGCAGATGTTTGAAGCCTGGGAAGGGGGTAATACCCACGGAGCTTCCCAGGCTGCTAATATCAGCCCCCAGCGGAATACTTAGCCTTTACTAGCTATTAAAATGGGGGACCCCCCCAAAAAAATGACGTGGGGTTCCCCCTAATTTAATAGCTAGCAAAGGCTAGGCAGACAGCTGGGGGCTGATATTAATAGCCCAGGAAGGGTGCCATGAATATTGGCCCCCTCCCAGGCTAGAAACACCAGCCGTCAGCCGCCCCAGAAATGGCGCATCCATAGGATGCACCAATTCTGGCACTTAGCCTCGCTCTTCCCACTGCCCTGTAGCGGTGGCAGTGGGGTAATAGGGCTGGGGTTGATGTCAGCTTATAATACCAGCTGACATCAAGCCCAGGTTAGTAATGGAGAGGCGTCTATAAGACACCCCCATTACTAACCCCATAGTGAAAGTTAAAAAAAAAAACACAAACACCCAGAATAAAGTCCTTTAATTGAAATAAACACACAATTCTTTATTGTTCTAAATTAAACCATACTTACCGTCACGCCCATGCCAGCTGAAGCCAACGATCTCCTGCAATAAAAGAAAAATAATAAAGCAACCTCATCCTTACCTTTCCATGGTTCCCACGATGGCTCCAGCTCTGCTACATCAAGATGACAGGCTGGACCGCAGGAGAACGCTGCCATCCAGCCTGTCATCCCGCAGACACTGAGAAGCGCAGGCTTGCTTGCGCTCCTCAGTGTCTCTCTGTGACGTCATCCAGATGAGCCGAGTTCATGTCTAATGAACTCAGCTCACCTCATGCACGTCACTGACAGCGTGGGAAAATTCTCCTGCACTCAGCGCTTCAGCGTGAGAATTTTCCCACGCTGTCAGTGACGTGCATGAGGTGAGCTGTGTTCATTGGACATGAACTCGGCTCATCTGGATGACGTCACAGAGAGACACTGAGGAGCGCAAGCAAGCCTGCGCTTCTCAGTGTCTGCGGGATGACAGGCTGGATGGCAGCGTTCTGCTGCGGTCCAGCCTGTCATCTCGATGTAGCAGAGCTGAAGCTGTCGTGGGATCCATGGGAAGGTAAGGATGAGGTTACTTTATAATTTTTCTTTTATTGCAGGAGATCGTTGGCTTCAGCTGGAATGGGCGTGATGGTAGGTATGGTTTAATTTAGAACAATAAAGAATTGTGTGTTTATTTCAATTAAAGGACTTTATTCTGGGTGTTGTGTTTTTTTTAAATACTTTACTAGAAATTCATGGTGGTTATGTCTAATATTGGCGTGACCCCATGAATTTCGGGCTTAGGGCCAGCTGATAATGCCAAGCTGGCCTTAACCCCTTTATTACCCAGTGAGCCACCGCACCAGGGCCCTGGATGAGTTGGGTACAGCGCCAGAAGATGGCGCTTCTATGAACGCACCATTTTCCGGGGCGGCTGCGGACTGCAATTTGCAGCGGGTGGGGCCTAGAAAGCTTGGGCCTCCCTGCGCTGCAGATTCCAGCCCCCAGCTGCCTAGTTGTACCTGGCTGGACACAAAAATAGGGCGAAGCTCCACGTATTTTTTTTTTTAATTATTTCATGAAATTCATGAAATAATTAAGAAAAAAAGGGCTTCCCTATATTGTTGTGTCCGGCCAGGTACAAATAGGCAGCTGGTGGTTGGGGGCAGTCCGTTCCTGCCTGCTGTACCTGGCTGGACACAAATATAGTGCGAAGCCAAACGTCAATTTTTTTTTAATTATTTCATGAATTTCCTGAAATAATTAAAAAAAATTTGCTCTGGGGCTTCGCACTATATTTGTGTCCAGCCAGGTACAGCAGGCAGGAACGGGCTGCCCCCAACCACCAGCTGCCTATTTGTACCTGGCCGGACACAACAATATCGGGAAGCCCTTTTTTTAAAAAAAATATTTCATGAAATAATTAAAAAAAAAATACGTGGGGCTTCTCCCTATTTTTGTGTCCAGCCAGGTACAACTAGGCAGCTGGGGGATGGAATCTGCAGCGCAGGGAGACCCAAGCTTTCTGGGCCTCCCCCCCACTGCAAATTGCAGTCCGCAGCCACCCCAGAAAATGGCGCGTTCATAGAAGCTGGATGCTGTACCTGGCTGGCATACAAAAATATGGCAAAGCCCACGTCAAAATTTTTGGGAAAAATTAATTAAGAAATAAATAATAATTTAGGGACTGCATCTTTATTAACTCCTCAAATGTCATTTAGTGTTAAAATAAAGGATTTATTTAAAAAAAAAATTGGCGTGGGATGCCCCATAATTTTAGTCTCTAGCGGAGGTTAAGCAGACGGCTGGGGCAGATGTTTGAAGCCTGGGAAGGGGGTAATACCCACGGAGCTTCCCAGACTACTAATATCAGCCCCCAGCTGAATACCTAGCCTTTACTAGCTATTAAAATGGGGGACCCCCCAAAAAAAATGACGTGGGGTCCCCCCTATTTTAATAGCTAGCAAAGGCTAGGCAGACAGCTGGGGGCTGATATTAATAGCCCAGGAAGGGTGCCATGAATATTGGCCCCCTCCCAGGCCAGAAACACCAGCCGTCAGCCGCCCCAGAAATGGCGCATCCATAGGATGCGCCAATTCTGGCACTTAGCCTCGCTCTTCCACGCTGCCCTGGTGCGGTGGCAGGGGGTAATGGGGCTGGGGTTCATGTCAGCGCCAGCTGCCATGAAGCCCAGGTTAGTAATGATGGGCGTCTATAAGACACCCCCATTACTAACCTAGAAAGTGTTAAAAAGAAAACACACACTACACCCAGAAAAAAAAATTTATTTGAAATAAAACACACCATTTTATTTAATTCTTAGTTTACTAAAAAAAAATAGTTACCTGTTCACGTTCCTGCGCTGATCTCCCATGCACAGCTGTCACATCTGGAGATGGTGACAGCTGTGCATGGCTGCTGTAAGCTCACGCTGCCGGGAACACGTCCGCTCCCGGCAGCGGGAGCCACTGACTGAGGTCACCGGAGTGCATTCAGGCAGCGCAGCTCCGGAGACCTCCTTTACGGCACTGCTGTACCGTGGGAATTTCTCACGATACAGCAGGGCCGTAAAGGAGCTGACCGGAGCAGCGCTGCCTGAACTCCAGTGAACCCGCTTATGCAATGACGGGGCTGCTTTACGGCCCCGTCATTCTAGCGGCGGCAGCGGTTCAGAGCGGTCACATTCTATGTGGCTGCTCTGAACTGGAGATCATCGTGGGACACTCGTGGACTACTACGGAGGGGTAAGGATAAGGTTGTGGTTTATTATTTTATATTTTATAACAGGAGATCGATGGCTTCGGGGAATTAGGTGTCTAGGTGAGTATAGGTGTAGTTTTTTATTTTTTACTTTATTTTAGGTGGCGATCGGCGGGGACAGGTAATGTATGAACTAATTTATTGTAGGCAACCACTGGCCACCAATGACATGTATTTAACATTTATTGGGGACACAGTAGGGCAATTTAAATAGCAGGATCAGGCTGATGGAAACTACTGCTCCCATCGAGCTGATCCTGCTGGCACGAGTGGATGGGGGACAGACATAGGCCGATGGGAGTAGTAGTGTCACATCGGCCTATGTCTGCCTGCACGCACACACCCCCAGACATCGCGCAGACATCGCGCAGACACCGCACAGACACCGCACACACCCGCAGACACTGCGCACACCCGCACAGACACCCACACACACCAATCATGACCGGTCTGGGAGGTGAGGCTGACCTGTGTGGCCGTGGGAAAGTTCATGTGAGTTCATGCAATGCAGTCAAGCATGAACTCACATGAACCCTCTGAGGGCACCGCGGCGACTTCAAATGAACAGCTGATCGGCATCATCTGATACCTCAGCTGTTCATTTGAAATAACCGGCGGGAAAGCGCAGCACAGAACGGGAAAGCCGGCGGTGAAGTCTTTTCACTGCCGGCTTCCCCGCCCGGGTTCTTCGCTCCCCGCTCCTTGGTGCTGCGCTCCCCGCCCGGTCCTAACTTACGATTGGGATTGGAGGTGGCGAGGGGAGCGGAGGATCGGGGTGGGAGGCTGCGGGGAAGCAGTATGGGGCTGTGTGATTGTTTAAAAGCCTGCGGCTTTTTACCGCCCGCCGGCTTTTAAACGATCAGGAGAATTCTCCCACGCTGGGATGGCATTCTGATGACAGGCTGGATCTCAGCTGAGCGCTGCCATCCAGCTTGTCATCCTTCAGAGACACTGCAGAGCGCAGGCATTATGGGAACTTCCGATTCCGGTATTCGATATTGTAAAAGTATCGGAATTAAGTATCGGAATTCCGATACCGCGAATATCGGCCGATACCCGATATTTCAGTATCGGAATGCTCAACACTAATTATAACTTTTTTTACTTTTACTTTGACTGTGCAAGCGCTGGCTGATGAGAGATTACTCCTCCCATTAGCGGCACTTGCGCTGCTTGTTTACAGTGACAGCTTGATGATGGGGATAGTAGTCCCATCAGTCGGCGCCTATGACCCACGGTAAGCGCATTTACCGCAGGTCACTGTCGCAGCTGCCAGATCATGCTGACGCCTGACAGCATACTCCCGCAGCATTGTGACCAGCGGTAGCAATGTTACCGACAAACACAGCCCCTGTTTCTTGTGCTGTCATGCAGATGACAGTGTGGGAAACCAGTGATGTTCGTGTTCGGGCCGACTTTTGCGCAAACGGTTCGGGAACCCGAACACAAATGTTGTTACATGCACGCCGCTAGATTCAGATAGGCGGGTTTCATGAATTCGTTGGAATCCTGGGGGAACCGTCACTCAGGACGACCATAGGCTGCTGCTTCTCTCAGGCACACAATAGATTCAGTTGCTGACCAGACACATCTGACAAGAGTCTTTTTTAACAGTTTAACAGTGGAATTTAATGTGAAGCACGGCCAGTGCAATTCAGGGATATTACAGCCACAATCTTCATTACAGTACAGGTTAATAAAGCAGGCACAGTAACGTTAGCCACTTCAGTAGCATCATACAGCACAGATTAGATCTCTTAGCAGCACACTTCTATGCATACCCATCCACAAGCTTTTCCTTCACAAGGCACAGTATTACAGTCTCTTCAGTAGCATAATTCAGCATAGAGCAGATCTATTAGCAGCACACTTCTATGCATACCCAACCACAAGCTTTTCCTTCACAAAAACTCAATAGTACACAGCATTCTTTATCCTGCATGGAGATGGAGGTGGTGGGGGGGTATGAAGGAGAAGATCCCTATTACACGATTCCTTCCAGTCCTTATCTTTCAGCCTGATAATCCAGGTCTATCTGACCTGTGTTTAGCTTCACTCCTGATCTGAATTCTGCTCCCTTGCCTTCTGTGATATACAGATCACACACCACCTTTCTCTTCGGCTCCAGCCAAACAGCAAACAACTTCCCCACAATCCCCCTGGGGCTCTGCTAAACACTCCCTGTCTCCTGTGACTGTGTTAACCCCTCTAGTTGCTGGATTCTACTGGAGCACAACACTTCTTGTCTCCTGTGCTTGTGTTACTTCTAATAGTTGCTGGATCCTTTTGAAGCAACAGCACTACTTCTGCATGTCACAATGTGCAATGTTGGTGCTAAACGTTTGCTGAACATGTTCGCTCATCTTTACTCCTTACACACTGATACCTATGTCCTTTCTCTGATAGACTGCTTCTCATGACCCCTTTTGTTACACAGACTTCTCCGGGCATTTTTCATTCTCTCACAGACTGCTCCCTATGTCTCATCTCTCATAGACTGCGCCTCATGTCCCCCTCTGTTACACATACTTCTCCCCATGGTTCTCCCTGCTCATGGACTCCTATCCATATTCCCTCTCACATAGACTGTGTATCATCCCCCCTCTGTTACATTGGCACTTCCCTATTGTTCCTCATAGACTGCTCCTTGTTGCCCCCATCAAGACAATGTGACTTACCACAAGAAACTCCATATTATTCTTTACAAACTTCTTCTTTGCAGTGCAGGACCATGATGTCACTGACAGGCATTTTAGTTGCTGTTTTACTGTGGTTTGGTTCAAAATTACCGCAAAAATGTGTCTAGCTACAAAAACAGGGTGAATAGGACCAATCAGGTTATCCTGCTGTCATGTGGCAGCCAAAAACAGTTCTACCTTGGCTTCACTATCAGGATGTTTCAGCCAATCTGAGAACCTGGAGGAAGCCCATGTGTACACAGGGAGAACATATAAGCTTCATATGACTCGCCCCCTGGGCCGTGGGGCACTCGGGACCGGGCTTCAGGGCAATGCTGGGAGTAGTGGTGGCGACCCGGTCCCGTGGCTCAGGGTGGTCAGACCAGTGGTAGTCTGCTATGTGCTGTAGGTAATGTCCGACTACGCCACCCGTGGATTGCGGTCAGGGCTAACCGCCGCTGCAGTGCAGACCGCTGAGGCTGATGGTGTTTGCAGCTGAGGTAGTGTTACTCCCCACGGGAAGAGTGCAGTCCAATGTCTTTTACTCACAGTTCATATGCTCCGGGTCACTTCGGCGCAAGCAGTGACCACCCAAGCCGTGCGGTGTCCACCAGGTGAGGGACTCGGTCAACCCCCAGGCACTTCAGGAGTATGGTTCAGAGCTCCTTCCTATCCTTCCTTCGGCTCATGCCCCGCCAGTGACCAAGCTTTTGTCTAGCTCCCGCGGGTCTATGCAAGCAAACGTGGGCCCCGTTTCCCGCTACCCTATATGGTATGCCTTCCTAGCAAGGTTTAGCAAGGGGTTGCACCAAGTGATGGTCGCGACCTCCGGTTCTTGGCTGAAGATTATTAGCTTCCACCAAATTGGGATCCGGTACCCTCTTCTTGCCTGACCCGTCACCCGATTCACGTTGGTCCTTAGGGTCCCTTCCACCTTCTTGTTCCTGAGCCCTTCTGTTTCTCGGCCACTTCTTTCCCTTTCCTGTTCCTTCTCTTCTCCTCTGTTCCTTCTCCTCTCAGGCCCCGGCCTTTTCCCTAGGCCTGCCTCTGAGCAGAGCTCCTACAGAGCCTCTGCTCCCTGTCTTCTCTTCTGCGTTCTCCACCGAACAGACTGAACCCGAACTCCCCCTCGATCTAAGATGGTGCCCACCTTTTATACTTCCCTCTAGAACATGAGCCCAGGTAACCAGCAACCAATGAGCTCCTACCTACGCTCAGGAACCGTCCCCTCCTGCTCCTACATCACCGGGTTTTCCTCCCCCCTCCCCACTCCAGCCAGGGACATGGTCTGTCGTGCCTGCATTAATATTTAAATGGGAGCACCGTTGAGCTGTCCCCCGGAAATGGGGTGTGTGTGCTGCATGCAGCTACCTGAGCCCTGGTCCATACTCCATCCTTACCTGGGAGTGGAATATCACACCTCTGGCAGAGGTGCAATACCTCTGTAGCGACCGAGCCCTCGGGGCGCTACACATACATATATTGTTCAGATGATATTTTAAAATTTGAAGCTGTTTGATGCCTTGCCAAGCTTGGTTTCTGGCAGCTGGAGAGGGAAGAACCTAGAATACATCTGTGTAGCATACAGAGGCAGTCTATTGTACAAAAGATATTTCCTATGCATATGGGACTTGTAGAAATCAGTACAATATCTGTAGTAGGGCCCCCCATGTACCATTTATAAGACAGATGTTTTCAGGTGGGTCAGAGCGGCCTTTGACACTGCTCAGTCACAAGGGCCCAGATTTGACTGCTAACCCTACTTACTCGACAGCTACGTTTCAGCTTCTTTAACGTGTATATTATATATATGGATAAATGTATGACTGTTATGTGCCCGAGTACTGGGACCATCACTAATCCTGAAAATAGGGGCCCCAAACCAAGTGTGAATAGAGTGGCATAGCACATACATGACCACAACTCCATTCACTTCTTTGGATCCAGTTGGATGAACACGTAAGTGGGCTGCTCTGCAGAAGTAAATCAGTTCTTCAGAGATGATGATGAAGAAAAGGCTTTTTATTAACTCTTTGGGACAGAGATCGCAGTTATGTCAGTCTAGTAGAAGTGAAAGGAACAGCAGTCACGCAGGCAAACAAGCTGAATCGATTTCGCCAATGTGAGCAAGCTGGTATAGTGGTCATAGGACATACTTAATGGCTATAGTGCTAAAAGCCAAATTTCCAGTTGTGATAATTATAATTATCCTCAATCTTACTCTTTATTCTAAACTTCATAAATTCAGATCTGTGGTCTAGATTTTATTCATCTGGCTAATTCCACTGAAGCTGCATTGAGCAGCTCCAAATTCTGTTAATCTAAGTAGCTGGCACAGCCCAAAGCATTACTTCCAGCACTTGGCAACTATACCACTACTGAGGGTTATTAATCATCTTAAACCGTTTCCCATCCTAATTGGCAATTCATTTAAATGGATTAAAGTCTTCCTAAGACATTTCTTTTTATCAAATCAATCATTTTCGTGAACTGTTAATCTCATCTGTGTTCAAAGGGAATTCAGTTAAAGCAAAAGTTTTGATCTGGCAAATGACTAAATATAGTTGGGCAAAACTCCTAAAAAAATCATTTACCTAATGTAAATTATTAAAGTATAAGTCAAACAGGTTATCTCCTTTTTGTTAAAGGGTCCCCTGAAAAATAAGCTGGTTGAAAGGTGATTTGTGCCAGGAGTTCCCAAATATCAGTTGTGAAATGCAACGGAAACAGGAACCTAAGTGTTCAAATTTCCTGCAGTGCCTCCAGAGGGGAAACTAAGCAATACACAGTGTCTACTAGTGCATAGAAATGCTGAGTCCCCCGGGCAAATAGATGAAAGAAGTTTCTCTCAGCTCTGGCTTTGAGCTTCTACTATCTTAGAAGGCCCTTATAGGATAATTGTAAACATTTGTGCCAGGATGGAGATTTGTTATGACAGACATGGCATATTCATTATATCTTCATTAAAGGGGTTGTCCACTACTCGGACAACCTCTTCTCAATCCCTATGTTTCCCCCCAGTAAAATAATAACACCTATACTCACCTCTGATGCCATTTCAGTTGTGTCAGCACTGGATCTCCCAGGGATCATGTGACATTGGTATGTCACACGATCCCTGTGGCCAATTAGTACTGCCTTCACTCTCCCCATCTACGGACAAATCACATACATCTGGAGGATGTATGTGATTTATCTTAAGGAAGGGAGAGGAAAGTAGGTGCTTATTGGCCATAGCTTATTGTTATGTCACGCGATCCCTGGGAGAGCAAGTGCCAACACCGCTGGAACAGCGCTGGCACCATAGGTTAGTATAGTTATTATTTTACTGAGGGGCAACATAAGGATTGAAAAAGGAATGTCCAAGTAGGAGACAACCCCTTTAAGACATGTAGAGAGAACAGAGGTTTTTCGCAGTTCACATTGGGCACTTTTCAATAAAAGTGAACATACACATGGTCATGCTTGCAGGTTGTCCTCTCCATTACAGTGTATATGAGTAATGGATAGCCATTTCCTTTTCATGGGTAAGGCTGCCAGTGTGAATCTGAGAGTAATACCACTGTATTCCTGATCGGTGTTGGTCTTAAAGTATTCCATAAAGACTGAAGATAGTAAAACTCCTGTTCATTAACCCCTTTACAACAATTGGACTACCACATGTTCTATGCCCTGCTGTATGCTAATACACTAAGTACCAAGCTAAATCTGCCTATTAACCATGTTGTGATAGATCAAGAAGATTATACTTGGAATCTTGAGATTGTGTATTTGTAGCACCCCGAGGGCTTGGCTGCTACAGGGGTATTGCACCTCGACCCAGAGGTGTGATATTCCACTCCCGGGTAAGGATGGAGTGTGGACCAGGACTCGTTTAGCTGCATGCACCACACACACCCCATTTCCGAGGGACAGGTCAACGGTGCTCCCACGAGACAGGAGTGCAGGCACAACAGCATCTGTCCCTGTCTGGAGTGGGGAGGGGAAGGAAAACCCAGTGGTGTAGGAGCAGATAGGGGTGGGTCTCTGGGCATAGGTAGGAGCCCATTGGTTGCTAGTCACCTGGGCTCACACATAGAGGGAGGTATATAAGGTGGGCACCATCTTAGAACAGTGTTCAGTCCAGTTCAGTTCAGTCAGAAGAGAGGAGTGAGAGAGGAGTTCAGCCAGAGAGGGCTGACAGGGAGCTGTGGCTCAGTCTGGGCCCAGCTCCACGAGGCAGGCCTGGAGTAGAGGCCAGAAACAGCAGAGAAGAGAAGGAACAGAAAGGAAAGAAAGAAAGGAAACAAGGAACAGGAACACAGAGAAAGGCCCAGAGACACGAGGACAGAGGGAACCCCAAAGGCCCAGGAGATTGCGGGTGAAGGGTTGGCAGAGCAGGGTACCGGAACCCAAATTGGTGGAAGCAACAGATTCCTCAGCCAAGGACCGGAGGTTGTGACCACATCTTGGTGCGACCCCTCACTACATCTACCAGGAAAGCATACCACATAGGGTCAGGGAAACCGGAGATAGGTTTCGCCAAGAGAAGGCCCGAGGGAGCTGGACAAAGGTGGGTCACTGGTGAGGACTGCCAGAGAAAGGAAAAGAAGGGAGCCCTGTGCCACCCTCTGGAATTGCCTGGGAGTTGGTCGAGTCCCCTGCCTGGTGGACGCAGCACGGCTTCGGCAGTCATCGCCTGCAGGATTGACACGAATAACAACTGTGAGTAAAGCATTGGAAACTGCAGCCCCACGTCTCTGTGTTTCATCGCCGCACCAGCACCATCAGTACTGGGACGCTCACACTATCACTCCCATCATCTCCACACTAACTGCCCTGAGGCTATACTCCTCCCGTGGGGAGTCATCCCATTCTAAGCTGCACACATAATACCAGCCTCTGCGGTCTGCCCTGCAGCGGCGGTCCCCACTGACCGCAATCCACGGGTGGCGTAGTCGGACACTTGTTACAACATTAAGACTGCCACTGGTTTGACCGCCCTGGGCACGGACCGGGTCACAGCCACGGAGGACTACAACCCCCAGCGATCCGGCTCCGGGTATCCCCTGCACAGCACAGGCCCAGGGGGCGCGTCATATTCTCAGTGTGCCTTTATTTCTATTCATCCACTCAGGTGTTCACAGTAAAGCTGAGTGTTTTTGTTTATATTTTCAAAAGAAAATAATCATTGGCATGTCACCAGAAACGAGGATGGATACTATGGTGGGATGGATCAATTAACTCACTTGACCTACAAACAGTTGGAAAAATAAAACAAGGAAGGGTCAAAAATATTTGTATCTAAATTAGGAAGAAAAGAAAAAAGAAACACTGAAAAAAATGAGTTTTTCTGCATGGGGTGCGAGCTTTAATAGGAATGTATCATCAAAAAATTACCTATAGTTAAATCAGGTTTTTGTTACATATTTTAAAAGAATTGAAAGGTTTTTTTTTTATCATATCACGATTTTTACTAGTGTTGAGCGAACATGCTCGACACTGCTCGGTACTCGCCCGAGCATCACGCTACTCGGGATGTTCGGCGAGCACCGAGCATTTCCGGGTTACTCGGGCGGGAGCTCGGGTCTCCGCCCTGCATGTTTGGCGCTCTTTACAGAGCCAATGAACATGCAGGGATTGCCAGCCAGTCACTGTAATGCCGCAGCCATGTTGTTTGTGGGCATTACAGTGATTGGCTGGCCGCACAGCGTCACCTCGAGTATTTAAAACCGGGCGCCGCCATCTTGGACACAGTCGCTCCGGATCAGACAGTGTAGGGACAGCGCTGCTGATTTAGGGAGAGATATATCCTGCAAAATAGTTAGTGTAGGGTCTGTAAAGGCTGCCAGATCAAACAAACAGTCCTTCTCAGGACTAATATCCATCCCAGATACCAGGCAGGCAGGCTGTATAGGAGACACAGTGGTTATACCAGCAAACGCTGCATTACAGTCCTGTGTACTCCTGTTGCTGAAATTGCTGGACTTAGCTCCAGGTCCCGGGGGCCAGGAAAAATCCTTTTTTTTTATCTAAATCCTCTTTTTTTTTTCCTCCTTCACAATGTACAAATACCCATCTTATTAACCTTTTGGTGTCCCCCCCCCCCCCAAAAAAAAAGTGTGCCTCTGATTTTTCAGACACAAATATATCTGTTGAAAATAGTCTGGTGTAGGCCAGAGAAATAGAAGTGTGGTTTTGCAGTTCTATGGGCCATTTGTATCTAAAAAAAACAGTTTGAGTGTGTCGCTCACTGTTCAGCCGCAAATATATATATTTAAAAAAGTCTGGTATACACCTGTAAATTATTACTGTGGTTTTGATGTTCCACGGTAAAACATCTCTATTATCCTGTTTTTGGCATTTTTTGCTGTATAAAAATAATAATAGTGTCTCCCTGATTTTTCAGACACAAATATATCTGTTAAAAATAGTCTGGTGTAGGCCAGAGAGACAGAAGTGTGCTTTTGCTGTTCCACGGTAAAAAATCTCTATTATCCTGCTTTTTGCAGTTTTTGCTGTAAAAAAAAAAAATAATAGTGTCTCCCTGATTTTTCAGACACAAATATATCTGTTGAAAATAGTCTGGTGTAGGCCCGAGATAAACAAGTGTGGTTTTGCAGTTCCACGGTACAAACCTCTGTATTATCCACTTTTGGGCCATTTGTATCTAAAAAAAAAGTTTGAGTGTGTCGCTCACTGTTCAGCCGCAAATATATATATATTTTAAAAAGCCTGGTATACACCAGTAAATTATAACTGTGGTTTTGCTGTTCCACAGTAAAAAATCTCTATTATCCTGCTTTTGGCATTTTTTGCCGTAAAAAATAAATAGTGTCTCCTGATTGTTCAGACACAAATATATCTGTTGAAAATAGTCTGGTGTAGGCCAGAGAAATAGAAGTGTGGTTTTGCAGTTCTATGGGCCATTTGTATCTAAAAAAACAGTTTGAGTGTGTCGCTCACTGTTCAGCCGCAAATATATATATTTAAAAAAGTCTGGTATACACCTGTAAATTATTACTGTAGTTTTGATGTTCCACGGTAAAACATCTCTATTATCCTGTTTTTGGCATTTTTTGCTGTATAAAAATAATAATAGTGTCTCCCTGATTTTTCAGACACAAATATATCTGTTGAAAATAGTCTGGTGTAGGCCAGAGAGACAGAAGTGTGCTTTTGCTGTTCCACGGTAAAAAATCTCTATTATCCTGCTTTTTGCAGTTTTTGCTGTAAAAAAAAAAATAATAGTGTCTCCCTGATTTTTCAGACACAAATATATCTGTTGAAAATAGTCTGGTGTAGGCCCGAGAAAAACAAGTGTGGTATTGCAGTTCCACGGTACAAACCTCTGTATTATCCACTTTTGGGCCATTTGTATCTAAAAAAAAAGTTTCAGTGTGTCGCTCACTGTTCAGCCGCAAATATATATATATTTTAAAAAGCCTGGTATACACCAGTAAATTATAACTGTGGTTTTGCTGTTCCACAGTAAAAAATCTCTATTATCCTGCTTTTGGCATTTTTTGCCGTAAAAAATAAATAGTGTCTCCTGATTGTTCAGACACAAATATATCTGTTGAAAATAGTCTGGTGTAGGCCCGAGAAATACAAGTGTGGTTTTGCAGTTCCACGGTTCAAACCTCTGTATTATCCACTTTTGGGCCATTTGTATCTAAAAAAAACAGTTTCAGTGTGTCGCTCACTGTTCAGCCGCAAATATATATATTTAAAAAAGTCTGGTATACACCTGTAAATTATTACTGTGGTTTTGATGTTCCATGGTAAAACATCTCTATTATCCTGTTTTTGGCATTTTTTGCCATAAAAAATAAATAGTGTCTCCTGATTGCTCAGACACAAATATATCTGTTGAAAATAGCCTGGTATAGGCCAGAGAAATACAAGTGTGGCTTTACAGTTTCACGGTTCAAACCTCTGTATTATCCACTTTTGGGCCATTTGTATCTAAAAAAAACTGTTTGAGTGTGTCGCTCACTGTTCAGCCGCAAATATATATATATTTTAAAAAGCCTGGTATACACCAGTAAATTATAACTGTGGTTTTGCTGTTCCACAGTAAAAAATCTCTATTATCCTGCTTTTGGCATTTTTTGCTGTAAAAAATAAATAGTGTCTCCTGATTGTTCAGACACAAATATATCTGTTGAAAATAGTCTGGTGTAGGCCCGAGAAATACAAGTGTGGTTTTGCAGTTCCACGGTTCAAACCTCTGTATTATCCACTTTTGGGCCATTTGTATCTAAAAAAAACAGTTTCAGTGTGTCACTCACTGTTCAGCCGCAAATATATATATATTCAAAAAAGTCTGGTATACACCAGTAAATTATAACTGTGGTTTTGCTGTTCCATGGTAAAACATCTCTATTATCCTGCTTTTGGCATTTTTTGCCGTAAAAAATAAATAGTGTCTCCTGATTGTTCAGACACAAATATATCTGTTGAAAATAGTCTGGTGTAGGCCCGAGAAATACAAGTGTGGCTTTGCAGCTTCACGGTTCAAACCTCTGTATTATCCACTTTTGGGCCATTTGTATCTAAAAAAAACAGTTTGAGTGTGTCGCTCACTGTTCAGCCACAAATATCTCTATTTAAAAAAGTGTGGTATACCCCAGTAAACAATAACTGTGGTTTTGCCATCCCACGGTAAAAAATCTCTATTATTCAGGTATTGGTAGTTTTTTCCGTAAAGAAAAACAGTAGTGTCTCCTGACTGTTGTGACACAAAAATATATCTGTTGAAAATAGTCTTGTGTAGGCCCGACATCCCAGTGTGGTTTCGCAGTTCCACGGGTCAAATCGCTGTACTATCCAGTTTTGGGCCTTTGGTATCTAAAAAAAAAGCAGTTTAAGTGTGTCGCTCACTGTTCAGCCGCAAATATCTCTATTTAAAAAAGTGTGGTATACCCCAGCAAACAATAACTGTGGTTTTGCCATCCCACGGTAAAAAATCTCTATTATTCAGGTA
The DNA here is from genome assembly GCF_046119375.1 of Phyllobates terribilis. NCBI lineage: Eukaryota > Metazoa > Chordata > Amphibia > Anura > Dendrobatidae > Phyllobates > Phyllobates terribilis. The sequence continues at coordinate 139,470,022 of NW_027362765.1, forward strand.
TTGGTAGTTTTTTCCGTAAAGAAAAACAGTAGTGTCTCCTGTCTGTTGTGACACAAAAATATATCTGTTGAAAATAGTCTTGTGTAGGCCTGACATCCCAGTGTGGTTTCGCAGTTCCACGGGTCAAATCGCTGTACTATCCAGTTTTGGGCCTTTGGTATCTAAAAAAAAAGCAGTTTGAGTGTGTCGCTCACTGTTCAGCCGCAAATATCTCTATTTAAAAAAGTGTGGTATACCCCAGTAAACAATAACTGTGGTTTTCCTCTTCCACGGTTCTAATCTACTCTTTATTACCCTTTTTCCATTGATAGTGCAAGTGTAAGCTATTTTACTTCATTTACAATGGGCAAGGCGCGTGGCAAGGGACGTGGAAGTGGACGTTCTGGTGATGGTTCGTGCAGAGGACGGGGCGTGGCCAAGGTGAAAATGTGCCACAACCAACAGCCACATCTTCTCGCTCCCACTTCTTGACCGAATTACTAGGGAAGCACAGAACAACACCAGTATTGAGAACTGATCAGTGTGAACAGGTTATTAATTGGATAGCAGACAATACGTCCAGTTACCTGGGCACCACCACCTCCGGTCTGTCTTCCACACGGTCAACTCTTAGTAGCCGTGAGTCTCGACCACATACTCCTCCACACCCTGATGCTCCTTCCTCCCACCATGCCGAGGGTCGTCAGACAGCAAGTGATCCCACACTTGGACACTCTGAAGAGCTGTTCACTGGTCCATTTCCATATTTGGGCCCCTAGCCTGATACGCTTGAAGTGGTGGAAGAGGAGATCCCATGTTGCGATGCCCAAATATTTGAACAGCCACGGCCACAGGAAGTCGACGTTGGCAATCTGTCACAAGAGGTGGACGATGACGAGACACAATTGCCAGGAAGTGAGGAGGAGGATCGTGGTGCGCAAGTGGAAGAGGAGGAGGTGGTGGATGATCTAGTAACTTACCCAACGTGGAAGGAGGACATGCAGAGTGAGGCCAGCAGCACACAGGGGGAGGGAGGAAAAGTACCCCAACAGGCAGGAAGAAGCAGTGTGGTGGCCGCAGACAGAAGGCAGGCAACCGTTCCCCGTATCACCAACACGAGGGACGTTGCCAGTACAAGCGGTAGGTCTTCCAGAGTCTGGAATTTTTTTAAAGACTCTGCTGATAACCCCAAAAAAGGCCATATGTTCCACCTGCCATGCCAGCATCAGCAGGGGTGACAAAACTACCAGCCTGACCACCACCAGCATGATCAGGCACATGGCAGCAAAGCACCCGACTTTGTGGGGCGAAACCCAGGGTCCACGACCAGTGTCAGCGGGTGTCACCACTGCTTCTTCCACTGTTGTGCGTGCAATAGAACCCCCTGTTGTGTGTGCAAGGCAATCCCCTGTCCATACTGCATGTAAAGATGCCCCCTCCTCTCAGTCTTCACTTGTTATGGCAGTTTCTCAAGAAACAGCATCAACGTCCACGTCCACGTCCCACCGCAGCGTTCAATTGTCCATATCCCAGACCTTTGAACGAAAGTGGAAATTCGCAGCTAACGCCCCACAGGCCACAGTCCTAAATTCGCACATTTCACGACTGCTTGCATGGGAAATGCTGCCTTTTAGGCTGGTGGAGACGGAATCCTTCCGCAATCTTATGGCGGTGACCGTCCCTCGGTACTCGGTCCCCAGCCGACACTATTTTGCCCGGTGTGCCATCCCCGCACTACACAAGCACGTGTCCCAAAGCATCTGCCGTGCCCTCAACAACGCAGTTACTGGGAGAGTCCACCTGACAACGGACATGTGGACAAGTGCTTGTGGCCAGGGACAGTACATCTCTCTGATGGCACACTGGGTAATCATAGTGGAAGCCGGGACCCAGTCGGACCTTGGGACGGAACACATCCTCCCCACACCGAGGATTGCGGGCCCTATGTCAGTCAGAGTTGCCCCCACAGTGTACAGCTCCTGCGCATCCTCCTCCTCCTCCTCCTCCTCATGTTCAGCCTCCATCTCAGATATCACCACATCAGTTACAAGCTGGAAGCATTGCAGTACTGCCTCCGCCAAGCGGCAACAGGCTGTGCTGAAACTCATAAGCTTAGGTGATAAACCTCACACTGCTTGTGAGTTGTGGACAGCTGTGAAAGAGCAGGCAGATCTGTGGCTGAGACCGCTGAACCTACATCCCGGCATGGTCGTGTGTGACAATGGCCGTAACCTGGTGGCAGCTCTGAGGCGAGGTGAGATCACACACGTACCATGCCTGGCTCATGTGCTTAACCTCGTGGTTCAGCGGTTTCTTAAATCGTACCCCGAGTTGCCAGATCTGCTCGTGAAAGTACGCCGCCTGTCAGCTCGTTTTCGCAAGTCGGCTACAGCTTCCGCCGCCCTTGCTGTGTTGCAGCAGCGTTTGCAGCTTCCGGCACACCGACTGGTGTGTGATGTCCCCACACGTTGGAACTCTACCCTCCACATGTTGCAAAGGATTTGTGGGCAGAAGAGAGCAGTTGTGGAGTACCAGCTGCAACAAGGCCGTCGATATTCAGGTCAGACTCCACACATAAGACCTCAGGAGTGGACCTGGATGTCTGACATATATACCATCCTGACAAACTTTGAGGAGGCCACCAAGATGGTGAGTGGCGATGACGCCATCATTAGTGTCAGCATCCCACTTGTCTGTCTTTTGCAACGCTCTCTGCAGAGAATTAAAGAGGCGGCATTGCTGCCAGAATATGATGAGATGGATCAAGAAGCCGTAGCGGGCGATTACACACAGCCCAGCCTCATCTCATCCCAATGTGCATTGGGGGACAATGAGGGAGAGGAGGAGGAGGAGGAGGAAGAACAGTAGCTGCTATCATGCGTTGTAGATGGTAGTACCTGTACAAGTGTCATACCGTCGGTTCAGCGTGGGTGGCCTGAGGACAGGGGGGAGGAGGAAGAGGAGGAGGAGAGCATGGTCAGTCGTCATCTTGGTGAGTACACGGAAATCTTGCCCGTTACCAGTCTGGCACGCATGGCTGACTTTATGTTACGCTGCCTTAACCGTGACCCTCGCGTTGTCAAAATGTTGGGTGACAGTCATTACTGGTTGGTGACACTTGTAGACCCCCGCTACAAGGAGAACTTTTACTCTCTTATTCCTGAGGTGGAGAGGTCTACAAAAATGGGGCAATACCAGAAGGCCCTTGTTGCAGAACTCTTAAAAAAATTCCCATCTGATCACGCTAGCGGCAGAGGTCACAGTTCGTTGCCCAACCAAGGCGTACAGGCGAGAGAGATGCAACTCCAATCCAGCAGAGGCAGGGGAACACTGTCAACGTTCTGGGACAGTTTTCTGACACCTGCCCAGCTTACAGGCCCTGAGGCGCAGGGTACTCTCACAAGGAGTGGAAAGTTTCAAAAGATGGTGAGGGAGTACCTTGCCGATCGTACCAGCGTCCTCCGTGATTCCTCTGTGCCTTTTAATTATTGGGTATCCAAGCTGGACACTTGGAATGAACTCGCTCTGTACGCCTTGGAGGTCCTGGCCTGCCCTGCCGCTAGCGTGTTATCGGAGCGTGTTTTTAGTGCCGCTGGGGGAATTATAACTGATAAGCGCACTCGCCTGTCAACTGACAATGCTGACAAGCTGACCCTTATCAAAATGAACAAGGGCTGGATTGGGCCAGACTTCTCATCACCACCAAATGACAGCAGAGTAACATAAAGTCAAATCCACTGTGTTATTTCGGGAGGTGTATTCACATGCACCGCTTCACACCCACACATGGGTATACGCTTCCTCGTTTCGGCTGTTTAATCTTCTTCTCCTTATCCTCAGCCTCCACCACCACTATACCACCAGGGTGCCAGCATTGCAAGTTCCTCCGTCCTAATTTTTGGCAGCTTTTGCTGGGAAAGCATAAGCAAATACCATGGGACACCCACTCCCCAATAATGGGACTTATGTTTGTAATATGCTGTACTGCATGGCTCTTGTAAGGGGCATTAAAATCATCTTGTTAAGCTACTGTGACCTCCACGTCTCTTCCAAGGGTCGTTAATATTGTCTTTTTATTCCACTGCGACCTCCACCACTCTTCCAAGGGGCATTAAAAGCGTCTTGTTAAGCTACTGTGACCTCCACGTCTCTTCCACAGGGCGTTGATATTGTCTTTTTATTCCACTGTAACCTCCACCACTCTTCCAAGGGGCATTGATATTGTCTTTTTATTTCACTGCGACCTCCACCACTCTTCCAAGGGGCATTAAAACCGTCTTGTTAAGCTACTGTGACCTCCACGTCTCTTCCACGGGGCATTGATATTGTCTTTTTATTCCACTGTAACCTCCACCACTCTTCCAAGGGGCATTAAAACTGTATTGTTAAACCACTCTGAACTCCACGTCTCTTCCAAGGGGCATTAAAACCATCTTGTTAAGCTACTGTGACCTCCACATCTCTTCCAAGGGGCATTAAAACTGTCTTGTTAAACCACTCTGAACTCCACGTCTCTTCTAAGGGGCATTAAAACCGTCTTGTTAAACCACTCTGAACTCCACAGCTCTTCCAAGGGGCATTGACATGTTGTTTTTAATTACCTCTAACCTCCACGACTCTTGCAACGGGCATTGCATTTCCTCCTAATTTTTGTCAGCTTTTGCTTTTCAATGCATAGGCGAACACTAAGGGAGACCCACTCCCCAATAATGGGTAGAAGGTTTTTAATACGCTGTAATCCACGTCTGTTTCAAGGGGCATTGCAGTGCCTAATAATTTTTGGAAAGCCTTCCATTCCCTGCTTAGGCCAACAGTGTACAGGAGACCCAGTTGCTATAAATGGAAAAAACGGTTTAGTTAAGGCCCTCTGACCTCCATGTCACTTCCAAGGGGCATTGGAGTGCCTCGAAATTTTTGGTAGGCATTGCATTCACTGTATGCCTTATAACTGTGTAGCTGAACCGCTCCTTTTGGTACAGAAACATATCCTACAAGACATGTGTGGTTGGCTGGCCTGATATTGATGTGAATGGTCCCTGTTCCTCCTGCTCTTTCTCCTTTGCCACCACCTCATCCATCATTCATCACCTGAAGCTTTGTTTTAACGGGAGTCATAGAACTGGGATAGTAGCAGGAAAACATCCAGCAATCCTCGAAGGAGGTAGAATATGCGCCAAAACGCTGACCACCTCAGGCCTAGCTGCTACTACATACATGCGCTTGCATTCCAAGGAACAGAAAGCTAAGGAGGTGGATGGCCTCATGATCATGAATAATTTACTCGTTGTGTAGGAGGCCGACCACTGCTGCTGTCTACCTTCTGAACTTTGTGTTGAAGCCTGATTGACCCAGGACCCACAATCCTCTTTGTCTGGAGGACGTGTTGCATCCCAGTGTCCAACTGTGTCCCGGCTTCCACAATATTAACCCAGTGTGAAGGCGTCAGTGAGATGGACCATTCCTGGCCACCTTCACTTGTCCACGTGTTTGTGGTTAGGCTGTCCTTCCCACTAAATGCACTGGGGAGGGCACAGGTAATGTTTTGGTATGCGCGCTTGTGTATAAGGCGCACCGGGACAAATAGGGGCGGCTGGGGACCGTTTATAGACACCCGGCCACCCCCACGCGGCTGGGGACTGTGTGTGGGCACCTGGCCGCAGGGCGGCTGGGGACTGAGTATGGACACCCGGCCGCACCCTGGCGGCTGGGGACCAAGCGTGGACACCCGGCCGCCGGGCGGCTGGGGACTGAGTATGAATACCAGGCTACCGACGCAGCCATGACGTGGTGGCCAGATTCCACCTCCACATGCCTAAAAGGCCCAATTTCAAGTGCAAGCAAGCTAGCAGTATGGTATTGCAGCCTGGGGGTGGGTGGGTGGCAGGCTGCATACTTGCGCTTGTATTGCAAGTTATGGGGGTGGTACAATTGAACACTGCCCTGGGACAAGGACTTGCACGGGGATAGTTGCAAGTCTGCATCTTCTGATGCGGCAAGGATCACTTCTGATGGGCACACTTTTAGGCAGTGACCTGGGTGTCAGAGATGCTTCCAGGGTTCTTCCCCATGCTGTTCCCATGTCTTTTTAGCACTGTATGCATGTGTCACACAGCACATGGCCAGATAAGGTTGTAAAAGGTTAAAATGACATTTCCCGGTGAATGCATTTGTCACGGTTGAAAGCAATACAAACGTGCAAAAACGCATAAAAAATGCTACTTGTGAACATAGCCCAAGGTGTGGAGGAGTATTTTTGTTTTTGGTTATTTATTTTACCTTATACACAAGTCTTTACCCTGGAAAGGATGTTCCTTAACCCCTTTCCGACCTGGTCAGTAATAGTACGCACCAGGTCGGGAAGGCCGGTTCAGTGGGGGCTCCGGCGGTGAGCCCGCACTGAAGCGAGCACATGTCAGCTGATTATTGGAATCGCAGTCCACCTGCGGCTGTTAACATATTAAATCTCTGACAGTGGCATTTAACTCGCGCTTCCGGGAGTCCTAAGCCCCGCCCATCAGTGACCCCGTCACGTGATCGCGGGTCACCAATGGGTGGGCATGACAACTCAGGGTCTGCAGCAGACGCCTGTGGTTGTCATGTCTCAATTGCTATGAGCGCCACCTAGTGGTCAGCGCTCGTAGCAAGTGAGCATTTCTCCTGCATACAAGCGATCTGCTCATCGCTTGTATGTAGTAGAAGCAATCAGACAACTGCTGCTTCTATAGTCTCCTCTGGAGACTATAGAAGCAAGCAGAAAGTGTAAAAAAAAAGTTTTTAAAAAAATAAAAAAAATAAAAAATATATAAAAGTTTAAGTCACCCCCCTTTCGCCCCATTCAAAATAAAATATATATATATATAAAAAAAAAACACATACACATATTTGGTATCGCCGCGTTCAGAATCGCCCGATCTATCAATATAAAAGAAGAATTAATACAATCAGTAAACGGCGTAACGAGAAAAAAATTTTAAACGCCAGAATTAAGTTTTTTTGGTCGCTACAACTTTGCAATAAAATGCAATAACGGGCGATCAAAACATCGGATCTACCCCAAAATGGTATCAATAAAAACGTCAGCCCGGCTCGCAAAAAATAAGCCCTCACCTGGCCCCGGATCCCGAAAAATGGAGAAGCTAAGGGTCTCGGAAAATGGCATCATTTTTTTTTGTTTTTTTAGCAAGCTTTGGATTTTTTTTTCACCACTTAAATAAAAAAGAACCTATACATGTTTGGTGTCTATGAACTCGTAACGACCTGGAAAATAATGATGGCAGGTCAGTTTTAGCAATCTGTGAACGTGGTAAAAAAAGGACCCAAAAAACAACTGTGGAATTGCATTTTTTTTGCAGTTTCACTGCACTTGGAATTTTTTTCCCATTTTCCAGCACACGATATGGTAAAACCAGTGATGGTGTTTAAAAGTACAACTCGTCCCGCAAAAAATAAGCGCAGGGACATCTCCGGTCATGTGACGGCGCCAGCACAATACTTACCCCTCCCCGTGCCTCCGCAGCGTCTTCCGCGTCCTCTGACTGTGACGTCTCAGGTCAGAGGGCGCGGTGATATGTTTACAGCGCGCGCGATCTCTCCTGAGCTGTCACAGCGGGAAGACGCGGGCAACGCTGTGGAGTCCGGATCAGCATCAGGTAAGAAGTGAGGTGAGTATTTGATTTTTTTTTTTTATGTATGGGGGTATGGGGCATTATATGGTGGGGGGAGAGTGGGTGTGACATCCTGCATGGGGCATTATATGGGGGGGTGACATACCGCATGGGGCATTATATGGTGGGGGGAGAGTGGGTGTGACGTCCTGCATGGGGCATTATATGGGGGGGGTGACATACCGCATGTGGCATTATATGGGGTGTGTGTGACATACTGCATGGGGCATTATATGGGGGGGGTGACATACCGCATGGGGCATTATATGGTGGGGGTAGAGTGGGCGTGACATCCTGCATGGGGCATTATAAGAGGGAAAGGCGGAAGTGACATACTGCATGGGGCATTATATGGGGGGGTGACATCCTGCATGGGGCATTATAAGAGGGGGAGGGGGGAATTGACATCCTGCATGGGGCATTATAAGAGGGGAAGGGGGGAAGTGACATCCTGCATGGGGCATTATAAGAGGGGGAGGGGGGAATTGACATCCTGCATGGGGCATTATAAGAAGGGTGTGTGTATGTGACATACTGCATGGGGCATTATAAGGAGGGGGGTGTGTGACCTCCTGCATGGGGCATTATAAGGGAGGGGGTGGTCTGACATACTGCATGGGGCATTGAAAAGGGTGGAAGTGACATCCTACAAGGGGCATTATATGAGGGGGGGTGACATCCTGCATGGGGCATTTTATGGGGGGTAGAGGTGACATCCTGCATAGGGCATTAAAAGGGGAGTGTCATCCTGCATGGGGCATTATAAGGGGGGAACAGCCAGCATGGAGCGTTACATGCCGGCCAATATTCTGTATGGAGTGTTATATGGGGGACAGTATCCTGTATGGAGCGTTATATGGGGACCAGTATCCTGTATGGAGCATTATATGGGGACCAGTATCCTGTATGGAGCATTATAAGGGGGTCAGTATGCTGTATAGAGTGCCCATAATACTGTATGGAGGACTATACTGTCCGGTCTGCACTGTGCGCTGTGAGGATTCACCGGTTTCTGAGCTATTGTAGAATTTACAATAGATATCGCTCGTGTAATGGGGCATTATAAGGGGGGAACAGCCTGCATGGAGCGTTATATGGGTGGCAATATTCTGTATGGAGCGTTATATGGGGGTCAGTATTCTGTATGGAGCGTTATATGGGGGATAGTATTCTGTATGGAGCGTTATATGGGGGTCAGTATTCTGTATGGAGCGTTATATGGGGGCCAGTATTCTGTATGGAGCGTTATATGGGGGCCAGTATTCTGTATGGAGCGTTATATGGGGGTCAGTATTCTGTATGGAGCGTTATATGGGGGTCAGTGTTCTGTATGGAGCGTTATATGGGGGCCAGTATCCTGTATGGAGCTTTATTTGGGGACCAGTATCCTGTATGGAGCATTATAAGGGGGTCACTATCCTGTATGGAGCATTATATGGTGCCCATAATACTGTATGAAAGACTATACTGTCCGGTCTGCACTGTGCGCTGTGAGGATTCGCCGGTTTCTGAGCTAATGTCGAATTTACAATAGATATCGCTCATGTCATGTAGTAAGTGAAATCCTTGGCCTTGTACTATATGTATATATTTCTCTGTGGTATCTGTGCATCATGAATCATGGTATGTGTTAAAGGGGCCCACTGAAACTCTGTCGCCCAGGGCCCACAAAAACCTGGAGCCGGCCCTGGGTGTAAGTATAACAAGTTTTATTTTTTTTAAATACAATTAATTAACTAGGAGTGGGGGGAATCAGAGATGCACGGGGGGATGAGAGATGCACGGGTGGGTGGGGGGGCCCTTCATGCCCCCTATAAAGGGCAGGGGGGCCCCCCAAAAATTCTTGCACAGGGGCCCACTACAGTCTGTGTCTGCCCCTGAGTTGCAGCAATATCCACGAGTGTTTTCAGGGTAGAGTGGATTTATGATTTGCGCTGCTGATTTAAACACAATCCAAGTGATCGCAGGAGAAAGTGGTTTAATGTCAATGCATTTCAGAGTCCATCTGACTCCTTCCTCAGGACAACCACAAATGAAACAAAATTAAATCTTTCATTTGTGATTGTCTTGAGGAAGGAGTCAGATGGACTCTGAAATGCATTGACATTAAACCACTTTCTCCTGAGATCACTTGGATTGTGTTTAAATCAGCAGCGCAAATCATAAATCCATTCTACCCTGGCATCATTCACAACAGGTGACACAGCTCCCCCGGCTTAAAGTTCCCCTTTATAATGACCTTTGTACACACACATTAGATGCTTCAATGCAAAAGACAGGGTTTGAATCAGTATATTGCTGCTAATGTATATGTTAATTTCCTGAAAAATCAGGAAGGTAGAGTATAGAATTGCCCCAGTGACGAATGTAAAAATTGCAAAACTTCTAATTTTTGTTTTTAATAAAGATTGTGATGTGAAAAAAAATATATATTTAATGCAAAACTTAAATTTAAACAATAGGTTATTTTTGTGACCATACATTCCTACAGTAGCTTGCGAAGGTATTCAGCCCCTTGGCTTTTTACCTATTTAGTTACATTTAATACCTGTGTTTAAATATTTTTGTTATCCAACTTGTGAGTGATGCATCAGTACTAAATAGTCTAAGTTGGTGAAGTGAGAAAAATATAGGCTTACATTAAATTTATGGGATCAAATAACTAAAAATTGGCATGTGAATATGTATTCACCCCTTTTAGGGTGAAGAGTGAAAGTCCACCTCTGTGAAATCCAAATGTCGCATGGTCTGTCAGTAAATACACACCTTTTCTGACAAGCCACAGAGGCTGCAACATCATTAACCCCTTTACCCCCGAGGGTGGTTTGCACGTTAAAGACCAGGCCAATTTTTACAATTCTGACCACTGTCACTTTATGAAGTAATTACTCTGGAACGCTTCAATGGATCCCCCTGATTCTGAGAATGTTTTTTCGTGACATATTGTACTTCTTGATATCACTTGCGTTTAATTGTGAAAAAACGGAAATTTGTCGAGAATTTTGAAAATTTCACAATTTTCAAACTTTGAATTTTCATGCCCTTAAATCAGAGAGATATGTAACACAAAATAGTTAATAAATAACATTTCCCACATGTCTACTTTACATCAGCACAATTTTGGAATCAAAATTTTTTTTTGTTAGGGAGCTATAAGGGTTAAAAGTTGACCAGCGATTTCTCATTTTTACAACAAAATTTACAAAACCATTTTTTTTAGGGACCACATCACATTTGAAGTGACTTTGAGGGGCCTTTATGACAGAAAATACCCAAAAATGACACAATTCTAAAAACTGCACCCCTCAAGGTACTCAAAACCACATTCAAGACATTTATTAACCCTTCATGTGCTTCATACCAATTAATTGAATGTGAAAGGAAAAAATGAACATTTAACTTTTTTCACAAAAATTTTATTTTAGATCCCAATTTTTTATTTTCACAAGGGTACCAGGAGAAATTGGACCCCAAACGTTGTAGTGCAATTTCTCCTGAGTAAGCTGATACCTCATATGTGGGGGAAAGCCATTGTTTGGGCGCACGGCAGGGCTCGAAAGGGAAGGAGCGCCATGTGACGTTTTCAATGCAAAACTCGCTGGAATTCACAGCGGACCCCATGTTGCGTTTGGAGAGCTCCTGATGTGCCTAAACAGTGGAAACCCCCACAAGTGACCCCATTTTGGAAACTAGACCCCTCAGGAAACTTATTTAGATGTGTGGTGAGCACTTTGAACCCCCAAGTGTTTTGCAAAGGTTTATGATGTAGAGCCATGAAAAAAAACAAACATTTTTTTCCCACAAAAACAATATTTTAGCCGCAATATTTTTATTTCCACGAGGGTACTAGGAGAAATTGGACCCCAAAAGTTGTTGTGCTATTTCTCCTGATTACGCTGATATCCCATGTGTTGGAGAAAACTACTGTTTGGGCGCATGTCAGGGCTCGGAAGGGAAGGAGTGACGCTTTGGAATGCAGACTTTGATGGAATGGTGTGGGGGCGTCATGTCATGTTCTCAGAGCCCCTGATGTGCCTAAACAGTGGAAATGCCCAACAAGTGCCCCCTTTTTGGAAACTAGACCCCCAATGAATTTATCTACATGTGTGGTGAGCCCATTTAACCCCCAGGTGCTTCACAGAAAATTATAATGTTGACTTGCAAAAATAAAAAAAAAACATTTTTTCCACAAAAATGCTAAAAAAAATATTTTCACAAGGGTAGCAAGAGAAATTGTACCCCATAAGTTGTTGTGCAATTTCTCCTGAGTACGCTGATACCCCATGTGTTGGAGAAAATTACTGTTTGGGCGCATGTCAGGGCTTGGAAGGGAAGGAGTGACGCTTTGGAATGCAAACTTTGATGGAATGGTGTGCGGGCATCATGTCACGTTCTCAGAGCCCCTGATATGCCTAAACAGTGGAAATACCCAACAAGTGCCCCCTTTTTGGAAACTAGACCCCCAATGAATTTATCTAGATGTGTGGTGAGCCCATTTAACCCCCAGGTGCTTCACGGAAAATTATAATGTTGACTTGTGAAAATAAAAATAAAAATTTTTTCCACAAAAATGCTAAAAAAAATATTTTCACAAGGGTAGCAAGAGAAATTGTACCCCATAAATTGTTGTGCAATTTCTCCTGAGTACGCTGATACCCCATGTGTTGGAGAAAAAACTACTGTTTGGGCGCATGTCAGGGCTCGGAAGGGAAGGACTGACGCTTTGGAATGCAGACTTTGATGGAATAGTCTGCGTGCGTCATGTCACGTTCTCAGAGCCCCTGATGTGCCTAAACAGTGGAAATGCCCAAAAAGTGCCCCCTTTTTGGAAACTAGACCCCCAATGAATTTATCTAGATGTGTGTTGAGCCCATTGAAACCCCAGGTGCTTCACAGAAAATTATAATGTTTACTAGTGAAAAAAAAAAAAAAATTTCCACAAAAATGCTAAAAAAAAATATTTTCACAAGGGTAGCAAGAGAAATTGTACCCCATAAGTTGTTGTGCAATTTCTCCTGAGTACGCTGATACCCCATGTGTTGGAGAAAATTACTGTTTGGGCGCATGTCAAGGCTCGGAAGGGAAGGAGTGACGCTTTGGAATGCAGACTTTGATGGAACGGTGTGAGGGCTTCATGTCACGTTGTCAGAGCCTCTGATGTGCCTAAACAATGGAAATGCCCAAGTGCCCCCTTTTTGGAAACTAGACCCCCAATGAATTTATCTAGATGTGTGGTGAGCCCATTTAACCCCCAGGTGCTTCACAGAAAATTATAATGTTGACTTGCGAAAATAAAAAAAAAACATTTTTTCCACAAAAATGCTAAAAAAAATATTTTCACAAGGGTAGCAAGAGAAATTGTACCCCATAAGTTGTTGTGCAATTTCTCCTGAGTACGCTGATACCCCATGTGTTGGAGAAAATTACTGTTTGGGCGCATGACAGGGCTTGGAAGGGAAGGAGTGACGCTTTGGAATGCAAACTTTGATGGAATGGTGTGCGGGCATCATGTCACGTTCTCAGAGCTCCTGATATGCCTAAACAGTGGAAATACCCAACAAGTGCCCCCTTTTTGGAAACTAGACCCCCAATGAATTTATCTAGATGTGTGGTGATCCCATTTAACCCCCAGGTGCTTCACGGAAAATTATAATGTTGACTTGTGAAAATAAAAATAAAAAATGTTTCCACAAAAATGCAAAAAAAAAATATTTTCACAAGGGTACCAGGAGAAATTGTACCCCATAAGTTGTTGTGCAATTTCTCCTGAGTACGCTGATACCCCATGTGTTGGAGAAAATTACTGTTTGGGCGCATGTCAAGGCTCGGAAGGGAAGGAGTGACGCTTTGGAATGCAGACTTTGATGGAACGGTGTGAGGGCTTCATGTCACGTTCTCAGAGCCTCTGATGTGCCTAAACAGTGGAAATGCCCAACAAGTGCCCCCTTTTTGGAAACTAGACCCCCAATGAATTTATCTAGATGTGTGGTGAGCCCATTTAACCCCCAGGTGCTTCACAGAAAATTATAATGTTGACTTGCGAAAATAAAAAAATAAAAATTTTCCACAAAAATGCTAAAAAAAATATTTTCACAAGGGTACTAGGAGAAATTGGACCCCATAAGTTGTTGTGCAATTTCTCGTGAGTACGCTGATACCCCATGTGTTGGAGAAAATTACTGTTTGGGCGCATGTCAGGGCTTGGAAGGGAAGGAGTGACGCTTTGGAATGCAAACTTTGATGGAATGGTGTGCGGGCATCATGTCACGTTCTCAGAGCTCCTGATATGCCTAAACAGTGGAAATACCCAACAAGTGCCCCCTTTTTGGAAACTAGACCCCCAATGAATTTATCTACATGTGTGGTGAGCCCATTTAACCCCCAGGTGCTTCACGGAAAATTATAATGTTGACTTGTGAAAATAAAAATAATTTTTTTTTCCACAAAAATGCTAAAAAAAAATATTTTCACAAGGGTACCAGGAGAAATTGTACCCTATAAATTGTTGTGCAATTTCTCCTGAGTACGCTGATACCCCATGTGTTGGAGAAAAAACTACTGTTTGGGCGCATGTCAGGGCTCGGAAGGGAAGGACTGACGCTTTGGAATGCAGACTTTGATGGAATAGTCTGCGTGCGTCATGTCACGTTCTCAGAGCCCCTGATGTGCCTAAACAGTGGAAATGCCCAAAAAGTGCCCCCTTTTTGGAAACTAGACCCCCAATGAATTTATCTAGATGTGTGTTGAGCCCATTGAAACCCCAGGTGCTTCACAGAAAATTATAATGTTTACTAGTGAAAAAAAAAAAAAAATTTCCACAAAAATGCTAAAAAAAATATTTTTACAAGGGTAGCAAGAGAAATTGTACCCCATAAGTTGTTGTGCAATTTCTCCTGAGTACGCTGATACCCCATGTGTTGGAGAAAATTACTGTTTGGGCGCATGTCAGGGCTCGGAAGGGAAGGAGTGACACTTTGGAATGCAGACTTTGATGGAACGGTGTGCGGGCGTCATGTCACGTTCTCAGAGCCTCTGATGCGCCTAAACAGTGGAAATGCCCAACAAGTGCCCCCTTTTTGGAAACTAGACCCCTAATGAATTTAGCTAGATGTGTGGTGAGCTCATTTAACCCCCAGGTGCTTCACAGAAAATTATAATGTTGACTTGTGAAAATAAAAAAAAAAATTTTTCCACAAAAATGCTAAAAAAAATATTTTCACAAGGGTACTAGGAGAAATTGGACCCCATAAATTGTTGTGCAATTTCTCGTGAGTACGCTGATACCCCATGTGTTGGAGAAAACTACTGTTTGGGCGCATGTCAGGGCTCGGAAGGGAAGGACTGATGCTTTGGAATGCAGACTTTGATGGAATGGTCTGTGGGCGTAATGTCACGTTCTCAGAGTCCATGATGTGCCTAAACAGTGGAAATGCCCAACAAGTGCCCCTTTTTTGGAAATTAGACCCCCAATGAATTTATCTAGATGTGTGTTGAGCCCATTGAAACCCCAGGTGCTTCACAAGGGTACCAGGAGAAATTGTACCCCATAAGTTGGTGTGCAATTTCTCCTGGGTACGCTGATACCCCATGTGTTGGAGAAAATTACTGTTTGGGCGCATGTCAAGGCTCGGAAGGGAAGGAGTGACGCTTTGGAATGCAGACTTTGATGGAACGGTGTGAGGGCTTCATGTCACGTTCTCAGAGCCTCTGATGTGCCTAAACAGTGGAAATGCCCAACAAGTGCCCCCTTTTTGGAAACTAGACCCCTAATGAATTTAGCTAGATGTGTGGTGAGCTCATTTAACCCCCAGGTGCTTCACAGAAAATTATAATGTTGACTTGTGAAAATAAAAAAAAAAATTTTTTTCCACAAAAATGCTAAAAAAAATATTTTCACAAGGGTACTAGGAGAAATTGGACCCCATAAATTGTTGTGCAATTTCTCGTGAGTACGCTGATACCCCATGTGTTGGAGAAAACTACTGTTTGGGCGCATGTCAGGGCTCGGAAGGGAAGGACTGATGCTTTGGAATGCAGACTTTGATGGAATGGTCTGTGGGCGTAATGTCACGTTCTCAGAGTCCATGATGTGCCTAAACAGTGGAAATGCCCAACAAGTGCCCCTTTTTTGGAAATTAGACCCCCAATGAATTTATCTAGATGTGTGTTGAGCCCATTGAAACCCCAGGTGCTTCACAAGGGTACCAGGAGAAATTGTACCCCATAAGTTGGTGTGCAATTTCTCCTGGGTACGCTGATACCCCATGTGTTGGAGAAAATTACTGTTTGGGCGCATGTTAGGGCTCGGAAGGGAAGGAGTGACGCTTTGGAATGCAGACTTTGATGGAATGGTGTGCGGGCGTAATGTCACGTTCTCAGAGTCCATGATGTGCCTAAACAGTGGAAATGCCCAACAAGTGCCCCCTTTTTGGAACTGATACCCGATTTGTGAATCCTATAATGTAGTGTTATACGTCAGTTGTGTAGGACAACCTGACGGACACTACACAACTGACGTAAGACAACCTGACGAACAGTACATCAGTTGTGTAGTGTTCATCAGGTTGTCATACGTCAGAAATTAATTTAGCAGTCCATGGAAGTATGGTACCTTTTGAAGCAGTCTTTCATGCACAGGCCAGGTTTGTGGGGGCAGGTGTCACATTGATAAATGGTGTCCTTGCGTATTCCTCTTTTAAAACACACTCGGCACTTCTTTTGTGTCTTACCTTTTTTTCCGCTGTGAGGGATCTGCCCCGGGAAATGCTGGCCATGTACAATTCGAGGTCCTTCAGTTCCGGAAGTACTGGGGCCCGCTCCGTTACCACTGCCAAATATCAGGGCCTTGATAACTGTCTCCTGAAAGTGAAGATGCGACTCAGAAGTCTGGCCTGCACATTGTGACAGAAGGAAAGCGTTGTGCATTGCCATCTGTACAAGGTGCACCGCCAACTTCTTATACCATACCTTGGCCTTTCTCAAAGCACTGTACGGCTGGAGGACTTGATCAGAGAGATCAACTCCCCCATGTACTTGTTGTACCCCACTAGACAGTCTGGTTTGGCTACCTGTGTAGTGGAACCTCGTACAATGCTGAGGGTGCTGCCATCACCATGTATGGTGGTCAAAAGAAGGACATCCCTCTTGTCCTTGTACTTGACCACCAACAGGTGGTCACTACATTGGGCTCTGCTTTCACCCCTTCTGAGCAGCTGCCCAATTAGCGGCTTTGGGAGGCCTCTCTGATTTTTGCGGACAGTACCGCAGGCTGCGGTACGTCGCTTAGAGAGGGACACTGGTATAAAAGTTATCCACCTACAAGTGATAACCTTTATCCAGTAGTGGGTGCACCAAGTCCCACACAATTTTCCCACTCACTCCCAGAACAGGGGGGCATTCAGGGGGTTCAATCCGGGAGTCCTTCCCTTCATAAACTCTAAACTTGTGAGTGTACCCTGAGGTACTCTCACAAAGTTTATACAGCTTGATCCCGTACCTGGCCCTGTTACTGGGCAGGTACTGCCGGAATCCAAGCCACCCCTTAAAATGAACTAGGGACTCATCCATGCAGATGTCCCTTTGGGGTACGTACACTTCAGCAAACTTGTTGAAGTGCTCGATGACCGGCCGAACTTTGAAAAGACGATCAAAGTTTGGGTCATCGTGTGCAGGACACCTTGCATTATCTTGGTAATGCAAGAACTTGTGGATGGCCTCAAAGAGTCTCCGGATCATGACCATTCGGAACACTGGAGTGTTTTACAAAATGTCAACACTCCAGTATTGCCGAAACCTCTGGCTTCTTCAGGATCCCCAGATGAAGGACCAGGCCCCAAAACTTCATCATTTCTTCTGCATCTGCAGGAGACCAGTTAGAAAATGATGAAGAGGGGTTTTGTTCCAAAAATTGATGAGCGTATAAATTAGTTTGGCCCACCATGAGGTTTATAAAGTCCTCAGACAAAAAGACTTTGAAAAAGTCTATTTCTGTGAGGCCGGTGGTGTCGCACTTGATTCCTGATTCTGCCGCGAAATCAGGAATCAGTGGCTCATAATTTTTGGGGGGCGAGGTCCATATGGGGTCAGTAATGGGGGGGCGCTGGATCATCTTCTCTCCTGCGACAACTGCGGAGCGGTCCAGTAGCACATGAGGAGGAAGAGGAGGAGGAGGAAGAAGAAGAGGACGACGAGGAGTCGGAAAAATAAAGAAAGGTGGGATCCTCTCCCTCGCTATCAGTGTCGGAGGCAAGGAAAGCATATGCCTCCTCTGCTTAATAGCGAGTTTGGGATGAGCGGGACATTTTTTTTTCTTATGTGTGTGGTGCGTGCGTGTCAGTAATTTATTTAGAGTTTGTGTGCTTCAGTGTGCTTGGTGTGAACTTTTTTTTTCTGAAAAAACAAAGAGATAAAAAGGAACTACTGTAGATGGTGCAAACAGCGAACACAAGTGCGGATCGGTGAACTATGTCACCATCAACTCTCGGGAGCTGCTGGGTGTGACCGCGGATGTGGTGCAAAGGTGAGGGGGAGTGTAAAACAGCGAGCACGAGTGCGGATCAGTGATCTGTGGTCACTAATCAGCGCTCAGCCGCTGCAGAAAGCACGGTAAAAAAAAACGGATAAAAGTCGAGCGATCAAGTACTGATCAAGGAATGATCAGCACTTGGTGGGAGAAAGGGGGATGGGAAGGGGAGGAGAGGGGAGAGAGGGGGATTGGGGTGGATGAGGACGGATCAAAAAATCCTACTTACAGTTGTCGTCTTTCAGATGTCGTCTTTCAGATGTCTTCTGTAAGATGTCTTCTGTACGATGTCTTCTGGAGCAGGAGCAGCGATTGTGGTGTCACAGGCTTCTGTGGCACCGCAAGGCCCAGCACGGCGCACAATCGGACAATGAGACCGCCCTCTTGAAAAGAAAAAAAGGTTAGTTGAAAAAAAGGGTAAAGTAGCGAGCGCGAGTGCTGATCGGTGATTTGCGTCACCGATCAACTCTCGGCGGCTGCTGGATGCATGCACAGAGGTGGTGTAAAGTGTGGGGGGTGAGAATTGACAAGGACAAAAAAAAGTCCTGAAAAGCAGCGAGCACGGACGTTGATCAGTGACGTAGCTGACGCGCCCCCTGGGCCGGTGCTGTTTAGGGATACCCGGAACCGGATCAGATGGGGGTTGTAGTCTCCGAGTGGCGGCGACCCGGTCCGTGCCCAGGGTGTCAAACTCAGTGTGTGGCAGTCTTTACAGATGTTGTTAAATGTTCTTAGTGTCGACTACGCCACCCGTTGATTTGCGGTCAAAAGGCCGCCGCTGCAGAAGGGTCCGCTGAGGCTGGTGGTATGTGTGCAGCTGTGGTAGTATAACCCCCAACGGGAGGGGTATAGCCTCAGGGGGTCAGATGTAGAGGATGGTGGTTGTGAAGGTGCAGGATGATCAAGCAAGAAGACTCAGAGTCGGGCTGTGCAGTTCAGGGGTTTTTACTTATGGGTGTTCTTATGGTCACTCTGGCCTGAAGCGACCACCCGAGCCGTGCTGCGTCCACCAGGTCCTGGACTCGGCCAACCCCCAAGCAATTCTGGAGCGTGATCCTGAGCTCCTTTCTGACTGTCCTTTCTACTGGCTGTTCCCACCAGGGATCCACTTATGTCCGGCTCCCTCGGGTCTCTTGTTGGTCAAGCCTCCTCTGGGCTCCCTGACCCTATGCTTGGTATGCCTTTCTAGTGGATTTGGTGAGGATCGTGACAGATCCTGCCCACGACCTCCGGTTCCTAGCTAAGGTGTGCTTTTCTCTCTGCCAGCTTGGGATCCGGTACCCTGGGTGCCAACCCTTCACCCTGCTGTTTGTATTCTGGGGTCTTGGGGTTCCTTCTTCTTCTCTCTGGGTCCTTCTGACTCCTCTCTCTCTCTCAGACTTGGCCTTGGAGCTGGGCCCAGCCGGAACCACAACTCCCTGTCAGCCCTTCTGGCTGAGCTTCTCTGCTCTGCTCCTCTGACTCTACAAAGACCCTGATCTAAGATGGTGCCCACCTTATATACTCCCTCTATGTGTGAGCTCAGGTGACCAGCACCCAATGAGCTCCTAGCCTTACCCAGACTGCTCCCCCTATCTGCCCCTACACTACTGGGATGTTCCACCCCCCTCCCACTCCAGCCAGGGACAGACACTGTCGTACCTGCACATATACTGGTGGGAGTACCGTCGGTCTGTCCCCCGGAAATGGGATGTATGTAGTGTATGCAGCTATCTGAGCTCAGTCCCACACTGTCACACTGTCACAGAATACTGGAGGTAGGGGGCCTAAGCTGACCCTAAGCTGGGGCCCTGACTAATCCCTCAACCTGGAGGTACTGTTAAAGGTACAGAGGTCCAGGCCGCCAGCGTAACCCCTACCTCCTGAGGATCCCTGCACCTCAGTAATCTAGTCCTGAGAAGGACCCCGATCACAACAATTGGGACCAGAAATAATATGCCCACACACAGTATTTAGACGAACGAGACAGTACAAGGGAAAAACCAAAACCACCTTGCATACAACTTCTACACAACTACAACAGAGGGAACACCAACGGGAAAGGAGATAAATGATAAAGCGAGGAAAGGGAAAAAACACTTCCAAATACACTTATCTCAGCAACTCCAAACACCACGATCCGCTCTGTAAGTCTGAATGAAAAGCTTTCACCGACACCTCCCAAACAGACCTGCAGGAATATGAAGGAGTCTCACTAAAGAAGCATTGATTGCAGCTGGGCGAGGCTGGACCTCAGCTAGCCCAGAGAGAGAGAGAATTAACTCCTTCACTGCCGAAAAAACACAAAGCACCAACAAGTCAGCTGCGAGAAGTCAGGCTGTGTACTCGTGACGATCTTCGTGGCAACACACCCGTGACACACACTCCATCCTTACCCGGGAGTGGAATACCACACCTCTGGCTTGAGGTGTAATACCCCTGTAGCAGCCGAGTCCTCAGGGTGCTACATTCCCCCCTGGTAAATCACAGCACGTCCTCGGGCTGTAAAAGAATAAACATCCATAAACATACAATTTTTTTTTCATAAAACATAAACATATAAAACATTATATATATATCATTAGCATAAAACTTTTCATATAAAATTTTTCATAGAAAACATTCTTGTTCCTCCGGCCACGATGCAACTTGTGACCGGGTAAAGTGCGACAGTCTCTTGTAGAATAACACAGCTTTCCTATAAAACCAGTAGGGGGCGCCTTAAAAAGCGCAACTATATACAAGGGGAAATATGGCCGCTCTCAGTCCTCGGCCAGTGGGGAAGAAGGAATGACCGCTCTCAGTCCTCGGTCAGTGGGAATAGGGACACACGGGTTTCAGTTCAATTTGCTGGTCCCAACAGGGACTATATTTTAAACTAGCAGCAGTAACAGTTCTTATACCCTGACGGGTAACTATGTACAGTCTCAGTTCACCTCTTAATGGTGACGATGCCCTCCTGCTCCTCCTTGCAAGTAGGCTTCAGACCCGTCCGGGTCCTCTTGCTCCTCTTCACACCGCAGCTCCTCCTCCGTCAGCCGGTGTACATGGAGGGCGTAGGGTCCTTTGGCACACTTGTGCCGGGTGAACGTGACCTCGTCCCCTACATATAGGTCACGACCTCTGTGTCCCTCCGGCAGATGGGACTCCACGTCTCTTCTGGTCACAAAGACGTCGCCGGGGGTGTGGTGATCCCTGATGAAACCCCAACCGTGCTGCAATTGAAACTTAATCACAGTCCCGGTGGTACAGGGACCATGAGCTGCACGGGGGTCTCTCCTGGTCCTGCTCTTCTGCCCTGCGCTCTGTTCCTGCAGCCGCTGCTCACGGACCCGCCTCTCTCTCCGTTCTTGCTCGAAGACTGCCAACTGCTGGCGGCAGCACTCCACACGCTCCGCTGCAGCTGCCCGAGTTTCCTGAGTGAACCCCATGAGGTCTCCTCCGGTGGGGTCCCACTCGAACTGCGCTTCTTCCAGCGGGAGCGGGGTCCTCTTAACGGGCTTCGGAGCCGGAATCAGGGGCTCGCACAGGGGCCTTGCTTTTTGGAGTTCCAGTTGGTAATACTCCGGTGGCCATATAAAGGGCTGCCCATCCGGGCATGTGTGCTGGGCAAATAGGTCTTCACCCAGGTGTGGCGCTGTGGACGTTGAGGGCGCTGTGGTGGTAGCGGCGCCCGGGTTCGCCAGGCCTTGCGACCAGGCCTGGGGTACCCTGACCGTAAAGGGCACCGTGAAGGCGGCGGCGCCCGGGGTTACTTGACCTTGCGACCAGGCCGGTGACTCAGCAGAGGTAGAGGGCGCTGTTGGTACTGCGGCGCCCGGGGGTACTCGGCCTTGCGACCAGGCCGGTGGTGTTTCCTGCTTTGCCGCGCTCAGGGTTGAGGCGCGTGATGTCACAGGGGTCGCGGCCGCGGCTTCTGCTTGAGGCCTAGTCTGGAGCGGTGACGGTGCAGCGACGGGCACGGCAGGGGGAATTTCGGGCTCTGCGACGGGGAGCTGGGGCAGGCTCACGGTTTCTCGGCTCGGGGTAGTGACGTCCCCTTTACCTGCCTCCATCTGTTCAGCTCCCTCTTCGGCGCCGTCTCCGGCCTTCACTCCTCCTGCACCATCCTCAGAGGCGGTCTGTCTCCTCGTCTCGGGTGGCGTGCTTCGCTGGCGGGCTCCAGCCTGCTGGGCCATCTCTCTGCTCCACTCCGCCAGCGTTTCTCGCTGCACCTGGGCCATCCTCCGTGCGAGGCCCTCCAGCGCGGTCTGCGCACACTCCCGGTCTTGGGGGAGCTGTGCTAGGATCTCCACTAGGCCTAGTGGGGTTGTTGCTTGCAGCAGGCTCCTGACCACAGGGTCGGTGCTGCCTGACTCTCCTTCCATCTCCGGGTACGACTTCTCCGGAGTCCTCTCCAGACTTCTTGTCTCCGGGTGCGCTCGCTCCAGACCCCTCCAGGCTGCACCCATCTTCGCTCTCTTGTTCTGTCTCCGCCCACATTGAAGGTGGTCCCGGGGCAACTTTGTGATTGTCAGTTCCAGGGGCAGTTCTCTCACGCTGATGGACATCTCTAGCATCACAGTCTCCGTTGGTGGGGGCGGTTTCCGCTTTTGGCGCCATTCCTTGACCTGGCCCACGATGGGAGGTGACCTCTTGCCACCCTCTGGCACGCCCATAATGGCGTCCGCTCTTCCAAGGCGGGAAATCTTCTGGAAATGGCGGGAATCGTCTCCCAGTGGCAGGAAACTCCGTGGATGGCGGGAAAAAGCTGCAGATGGCGGGCAACCGGCGGGAAACGATCCGTGATGGCGTCCCATGGCGGGGACCCTCTGGAACCGGCGGGAGACTTCTTCTTGAGGTAAATTTGAACTTTTCTTCAGGCACGCAGTACCCGGTGGTTGCGGGCACGAAATCCTGCCGACTACGTCAAAGTTGACGCGCCCCCTGGGCCGGTGCTGTTTAGGGATACCCGGAACCGGATCAGATGGGGGTTGTAGTCTCCGAGTGGCGGCGACCCGGTCCGTGCCCAGGGTGTCAAACTCAGTGTGTGGCAGTCTTTACAGATGTTGTTAAATGTTCTTAGCGTCGACTACGCCACCCGTTGATTTGCGGTCAAAAGGCCGCCGCTGCAGAAGGGTCCGCTGAGGCTGGTGGTATGTGTGCAGCTGTGGTAGTATAACCCCCAACGGGAGGGGTATAGCCTCAGGGGGTCAGATGTAGATGATGGTGGTTGTGAAGGTGCAGGATGATCAAGCAAGAAGACTCAGAGTCGGGCTGTGCAGTTCAGGGGTTTTTACTTACGGGTGTTCTTATGGTCACTCTGGCCTGAAGCGACCACCCGAGCCGTGCTGCGTCCACCAGGTCCTGGACTCGGCCAACCCCCAAGCAATTCTGGAGCGTGATCCTGAGCTCCTTTCTGACTGTCCTTTCTACTGGCCGTTCCCACCAGGGATCCACTTATGTCCGGCTCCCTCGGGTCTCTTGTTGGTCAAGCCTCCTCTGGGCTCCCTGACCCTATGCTTGGTATGCCTTTCTAGTGGATTTGGTGAGGGTCGTGACAGATCCTGCCCACGACCTCCGGTTCCTGGCTAAGGTGTGCTTTTCTCTCTGCCAGCTTGGGATCCGGTACCCTGGGTGCCAACCCTTCACCCTGCTGTTTGTATTCTGGGGTCTTGGGGTTCCTTCTTCTTCTCTCTGGGTCCTTCTGACTCCTCTCTCTCTCTCAGACTTGGCCTTGGAGCTGGGCCCAGCCGGAACCACAACTCCCTGTCAGCCCTTCTGGCTGAGCTTCTCTGCTCTGCTCCTCTGACTCTACAAAGACCCTGATCTAAGATGGTGCCCACCTTATATACTCCCTCTATGTGTGAGCTCAGGTGACCAGCACCCAATGAGCTCCTAGCCTTACCCAGACTGCTCCCCCTATCTGCCCCTACACTACTGGGATGTTCCACCCCCCTCCCACTCCAGCCAGGGACAGACACTGTCGTACCTGCACATATACTGGTGGGAGTACCGTCGGTCTGTCCCCCGGAAATGGGATGTATGTAGTGTATGCAGCTATCTGAGCTCAGTCCCACACTCCATCCTTACCCGGGAGTGGAATACCACACCTCTGGCTTGAGGTGTAATACCCCTGTAGCAGCCGAGTCCTCAGGGTGCTACATAGCCACTGGTCAGCGCTCGGCCGCTGCAGGACGCACGAAAAAAAAAAAAAAACTGGGGGGAGGGGGATTGGGGGTAAAAGGAGGGGGGGAGGGGGATAAGGGTGGATGAAGGGAGAACAGAGATGGACTTACCAAAGTCTTCTCTGTTCTTCTTTCAGCAGCAGGATCAGCAACAGGTTCTGGAAGAGGTTCTGGAGGAAGATCTGCAGCAGCAGGATACGGAGCTGGAGAACCAGGACCCAGGAGACCGCAGCTGGATGCTGGAGCAGGAGACCCAGGACCCTGGAGACCGAGGCAGGACGCCGGAGCAGCATCAGCGACTGGAACAGGTGAGAGGAAGGTCTTGTAGTGTCACAGAAGATTCTGTGGCACTACAAGGGCCAGCACAGAGAGATCAGCAGTGTGACCGCTCTGTAGAAATCCTCACCAAGTGTGAGGATCTGCAGGGCGGTCACAGGGGGTGATAGGGTGGTGACAGGCAGGTCACAGGCTGGTCACCATCCGGTCACCTCCTGGTCAGGTACTCTGATTGGTGTGATCGATGATGACATCGATCGCACCAATCAGAGATGGCTGGGGCCTGGGCACGCACCACAGGGGGTCACAGGGAGGTGACAGGCAGATCACAAGCCGGTCACCGCCCTGTGACCGCCCTGTCACCTGTGTTCAGGTACTCTGATTGGAGCGATCGATGTCATCATCAATCGCTCCAATCAGAGCTGGCTGGGGGCTTCTCTGACATCACAGGGGCGGTGACAGGCAGGTCACAAGCCGATCACCGCCCCGTGACCGCCCTGTTACCACGCGGTCCCTCTATGATCAGTGCGATCGATGTCATAGAAGTTTGGGGCCAGGGCTGTGGTCTCCTAGCAACAGCCTAGGATCGGTGCTCTTAGGAGCACCGATTATAGGCTGCATATCACTGTTTCCGGCAATCTGATTGCTGGAAACAGTGAGAAATACTGTGATTGGCTGTTCAGAATTGAATAGCCAATCACAGCAATCGTGGGTGTGGGGGGGCGGCGACACCCCCGAGATGCTGGCGCCATCTACCCTAAGTTAAGATGGCACCGGAATTTTAATGCGATCACCGCGACCTAAGTCGAAGTGCCGCATTAAAGATAGGGCGTACTAATACGTATTAAGCCCATAAGGCCCAGGGCACAGATACGTATTAGTATGCCTTGGGCCAGAAAGGGGTTAAGCAACAGGCACCACTAACCAAACAACACCATGAAGACTAAGGAGATCTCCAAACAAGTCAAGAACAAAGTTGTTGAGAAGTACAAGTCAGAGTTGGGTTTCAAAAAAATATCCCAATCTCTGATGAACCCCGGAGCACCATCAAATCCATTATCATCAAATGGCAAGAACATTGGTACCACAACAAACTTGCCAAGAAAGGGCCGCCCACCAAAACTTGCAGCCCGGGGAAAAAGGGCATTAATTAGAGCGGCAGCACAGAGACTAAAGGTAACCCAGAAGGAGCTGCAGAATTCCCAGGCAGAGACTGGAGTATGTGTTCATAAGGCCACAATAAGCTGTACATTCCATAGTGGTGGCCTTTATGGAAGAGTGGGCAGAAAAAGTCTTTACTTACACAAAAATTTTAAGGCACATTTTGAGTTTGCCAAAAGACATGTGAGAGATTCCCCAAATGTATTAAGGAAGATGCTGTGGTCAGATGAGATCAAAATTTAACTTTTTGGCCACCAACATGGTGGTGGCAGCATCATGCTGTGGGGATTTTTTTCTGCAGCAGGGACAGGGAAAATTCTCGGAGCTTGAGGGTCAAGATAAATGGTGCATAATACAGGGATCTTTTTCAGCAAAACCTGTTTCAGTCTGTCTGTGATTTGAGACTGGGACAGAAGTTCACCTTCCAACAAGACAATGACCCAAAGCATACTGTTAAAGCAACACTCAAATTGTTTAATGGGAAATGTGTAAATGTTTTGGAGTGGCCTAGTCAAACCCCAGACCTTAATCCAATTGAGAATCTGTGGTCAGACTTGAAGATTGCTGTTCACCAGCGGAAACCATCTAACTTGAAGGAGCTGGAAGCAGTTTTTCCTTGAGGAATGGGCAAAAATCCCAGTGGCAAGATGTGGAAAGCTCATAGAGACTTATCCGAAGCATCTTGCAGTTGTAGTTGCCACAAAAGGAGACTCTACAAAATTCTGACTTTAGGGGGTGAATAGTTATACACACTGAAGTTTTCAGTTATTTTGTCCTATTTGTTGTTCGGTTCATAATAAAAAGAAAACCAAATTTTCACAGTTGTAGGCATGTTCTTTATATGAACTGATGCAAACCCTAAAAAAACTGTGAAATTCCAGGTTGTGAAGTAGCAAAACATAAAAAATGCCAAGGGTGATGAACACTTTCACAAGCCACTGTATAACTATTTAGTATCACCAATATATTCCTAGAGAAGATAGATGGAACTCCAAAATAGAAATGTGTTCTCTTTTTTCACCGATTATTGTTATGCTATGTGAAGAATTGAAGATTATAACAAGAAACGGAAAATGAGGGTTTAAAGGAGGAAGTGAGGATTTTGGTAAGGAAATCAGGCATGAGATGACGATGTGACTGATGGGATGAGAATGTTAGGGTTGTGATGAGGAAGTGGGATTAAGAAGTGAGAGTTTTTATAAAGAAGAACTGTTGGTTGTAATGAAGATGTGATTATTGGTATGGGTAAATTGGACTAGTAACGAAGAAGTGTTGGAAAGTAATAATTGCAATGAAGAAGTGACTTGTCGTGATGAAGTAAGGATTAAAGGAAGTGAATTGGTATGAGAAAGTTAAAGATCAGATGAGGAAGTAAGGGTTTAAGGAGGAAGTGAGACGAGGATATAGGGGTTGTGACTAGAAAGTTGTATGTAATTAGTAAGTAAGAAATAAGGTGGGAGTGAGATTAGGAAAAAAGGATTGCAATGAGAAAGAGAGCCCTAATGAGACATAAGAGTTGTAACTAGAATGCTACGTGTTATGGGGAAATAAGGGTGTAAAAAAGGAGAGTTGAATTAAGAAAGTAAGGGTTGTAATGTGGAAGTAAATCATGAGCAATTCAATCTGTAAGGGGAAAGTCACTATTGAGAAAAGGATGTAATAAGGAAGTAAGTTGTGATAAGGAGGTAATGGACATAAAGTGCATTGCAATGAGAAAGTGAGAGTTGAAAAGGGTAAATAAAAGTTTTTAGAAGTAAATGAGTTGCAATGTGAAAGTAAAAGTTGAGAAGCAGAGTTAAAGGGATTCTCTCAGTAAGATCAACACTCCTAAGCAATATTCAACTCTCTATGACCTGCATGCCCATATAGACGGCTTAGGAGGGTTGATACTACTGGCAGATTCTCTTTAAGGGTTCTGCAAAAAAATTAATAATATAATGAGGAAGTGAATTGTGACAAGGATGTTAGAGATTAAAGGAAGAAGTTAGGGCTGTAAATAGGAAGTGTAAACATAAAATTAGGAAGTAAGGTTCATAATGAGAAAGTAACTTAAGAAGGAAGTGAGAGATTAACTGTGGAATTTAGTTGTGAGGAGATCTGCTTCTCTAGTAGTGTTTCCTTTTTTAGGGTATTTGGAGATAATGTTAAGAAAAAATTTTAAGCTATGGGCATATATCCAGAATGTTTCATGAGGCCATGAAAGCAATATCAAATCATTGGCTACAGCCAGCTCCCCATTGTATAACTGAATACATGAAAAGAAATTAAATTACAAAATGGTGTATAATTCAAATGTAAAATTGCTGCTA
The DNA here is from genome assembly GCF_046119375.1 of Phyllobates terribilis. NCBI lineage: Eukaryota > Metazoa > Chordata > Amphibia > Anura > Dendrobatidae > Phyllobates > Phyllobates terribilis. The sequence continues at coordinate 139,498,079 of NW_027362765.1, forward strand.
AATTTGAATATGGAGTCCCTGGGTCTTTCTGCAAGACCATTATAACCCCATTTGATGCTTTGGCTGGACTAACACATTTATTTTCAAGTTGATGCTTAAAACTGTTATGTAACGATGTATATGACTCGCCCCCTGAGCCGTGGGGCACTCGGATCCGGGCAGTAGGGGAACGATGGGAGTAGCAGTGGCAACCCGGTTCCGTGGCTCAGGGTGGTCAGGCCAGTGGTAGTCCGTTATGCGCTGATGATTATGTCCGACTACGCCACCCGTGGATTGCGGTTATTAGGAACCGCCGCTGCATGCAGACCGCTGGGGCTGATGAGGTGTGCAGCTAGGGTAGTGTGACTCCCCACGAGAAGAGTGCGGCCCCAGGGCAGTATAATGGATGGTGGGAGTGATGGTGGTGAGAGTCTCAGTACCGGTAGTGCTGGAGGCGCGAAGGAGCACACAGACAACAGGTTGCAGTCCAGGGCCTTTAATAAAACAGGTAAACTGACCCATAAACAGTCCCGGCTAGGAGGGGACCTGGATGTCTGAGAGCAATGGGGAAATTGGCCCTGGTCAGGGTGAGGGTGTAGGCCTACCGTGCTTTCTGTGCTCCTTCTGGCTCTCTCCTCCTTATAGGGTAACAGCCCACGTTTCCGAACTTTCCGTGTACTCTCGCCTGTATGGCCTGCGATGTGGGTTCCTTTCTGCTCCCGGCCTGGTACGGCTTTACTGGTCCCTTCTGTTGTGGCAGAGCCTCCAGGTTTCTTAGGCCAAGGAACATACAGTCCCCTGCGGACTGGTTATTTGCTGTGGGATGTGGAATCCTCCCAGCCTCAGACACCAAAGTCTGGTAAATTAAGTCCTTTATCTGCTAAGACAGGCTCACTTCGCCTCTTGTCTCTGGCTTGTGGCTCTCTTCCTGCCACACTTCCTCTTAGGTGCAATACAACTTTCTGTCCCTGCTCTGCTCCGGGACAAGTCTCAGTACTGAGACAGGTCATCCAGTTCTCCCTAACCCTGCCCCCAGCACCAGCTTTTATAGGGGCAGCCTGCTCCCCCTACTGGCCTGAGACAGGAGGTACTGCATGCTAATGTTCCCCTGACTAGAGAACCTCCCCCTTGCTCTCAGACACAGCTTTATTACATTTTGTGGCATCCAGGCCAGGGTGACACATTCCCCCCTAGTAAAATTTAGTACTCCGGGACTAAACAATAAACAAAGACAATATGCATAACCATAAAACATTAACAGACAGACGATGCACAGCTTGAGTTCTTAAGGTCACAGTGTGGTCTGTGACCGGGTGTCCATATCACCAATGCAACGGGGAGCCTTAACCAGGTGGGGGTCTGTCCTACCCCAAGTCCTTCACAGTCTTAGTTCATTCCTTGGTTAGGCTCCGAACGCAGTCCATACAAGATTCCGGTTATAAAAAGTCCATAACCTTCGAGTCTGTACGGCAACTGTAAGGAACTGAAACACACAATTACTAATCACGCAGGTAACTTGGCAAACAATTCAACATTTGGCAACAGGATTATTTACAATTTTAGCGCGCTCTATATTTTCCAGCGAGCGGGTATCTGCCCCTTTGTGCTCCTGATTGATCTCCTTAACCCACTGTCTGGTGGTGGACCGACTTGGCTTTCCCCACTAGCGTTAGGGGTACAGCTACCAGCTGGGTGTACAGGTAGGGCAGGCAGCTGTCTGCGGGTCCTTTGGCTTACCGCAGGCATGGCAGGCTCACTGTCAACAGAGGGTTGATTCTCCTGGGCTGCTGATACAGGCTCTTCTGCCTCTGGAACCGCTTGCTCCTCTTCACCTTCCGGCTCTGGTGTTGGTTGTTGCTGTGCCAGTTGCAGGAAATGCAGGACAGGTACCACTATGGCATCATTTATTCGAGTCCAGGACTGAGGGAACTCTCCGAGAACGGTGCTGATCATTTCTTCCTTGTCCTCTGCTGGTTCAAGGTCACTCTGATCCTCTTCTGCACTACGGAGTTGCTGGGGGCACCTTTTGAGGTGGTCTCTGGAGACGGTACTAGTCGTTTCTCCTCCGTCCTTGGTGATCACGCACACCTTCGGGTTGTCGTGGTCAGACTGCAGTACGGTGTAAGGTTCCCTTTCCCACTGGTCGTCCAACTTATGTAGCCTTCTCTTCCGCTTCAGGACCTGCTCACCTGGTTCCAGGGGACCAGCAGGGGCGTGTTGGTTGAAGAGTTTTTCTTGCCTCTCTCTCACCTGGGCCAGGCTCTTCTCCACACTCTCCTGTACCTTCTTGTACTGCAGTTGCCTTTCCGTATCCCAGTCCGCATCCAGGGAGGTGTCCTCAGGTGTTAGGACTCCCATCTCCAGGTCTACGGGCCGCTTACCTGGTCTGGCTCGCATCAGGTAAGCCGGGGTGCAGTTTGTAGCATTCACCGGGATATGGTTGTATAGGTCTATCAGGTCCGGCAGTTTTTCTGGCCACAGGCTGCATTCCTCCAGGGGCAACGTCTTCAGGAGGTCAATGACTATATTGTTCATTTTCTCACACATCCCGTTGGTTTGTGGGTGGTAAAGCATTGTCCGAATCTTCTTACAGCCATAGAGGTTGCAGAATTCTTGGAAGATTTCAGCCTCGAACGCTGGACCCTGGTCTGTCAGGACCTGTTCCGGATACCCATGTGGACGGCAGAAGTATTGTTGGAAGGCTCTGGCCGCTGTTTGGGCTGTCAAGTCTTTTACCGGGACCACCACGAGAAAACGGGAATAGTGGTCAACTATTGTCAGGGAGTAGATGTACCCTGACCGGCTTGGAGCCAACTTGACGTGGTCTAGAGCTACCAGCTCAAGAGGCTGCGTGGTGACGATGGGCCTCAAGGGTGTCTTCTGGCTGGCACGGTCCTTCCTCCTTAGGTGACAAGGGCCACAGTCTCTGCACCACTTCTCTACAGCCCCTCTCATGCCGACCCAAAAGAACCGTCCTCTTAGCAGGAACTCCAGTTTCTTCCAACCGAAGTGCCCCGCTCTGTCATGGTAAGCCCCCAGGACCATAGCTGCATCCCGCCTTGGGACCACGACTTGCCAGGTCAGCTCGTGCGTCCGGTGGTTGACAATCCTTCTGCACAGCATGCCTTCGTAGAGGAACAGCTTGCTCTTCTCCTTCCACAGCTGCTTGGCTTCCTCTGGAGCATCCGGATCCATGCGGGCGTCCTCCTGGGTCAGCAGATCTTTCACCAGGTGGATGGCAGGGTCACTATCTTGGGTCTCGGCCCAGCTATGGTGAGGTAGGGGATTGATCATCACGGTTGTTAGATCCTCCTCCTTCACGCGGTGGGAGTATTGAGCGGCTCCATACCGGTGAAACACGGGGAGTTCTACCTCCTCCAGCTCTTCTGGGTCTTCGTCACCTTCAGGTAAGTGAGGCATCCTCGATAGGGCGTCAGCGTTGGCATTGGTTTTGCCGGCCCGGTACTTGATCACGAAGTCATAGTTGGAGAGACGGGCCAACCACCGCTGTTCTAGGGCACCCAGTCTTGCATTGTCCAGGTGTGTCAACGGGTTGTTGTCCGTGTACACGGTGAACTTTGCGGAGGCCAGGTAATGCTTGAAGCATTCTGTCATGGCCCACACCACCACCAAGAATTCTAGCTTGAAGGAGCTGTAATTCTCCGGGTTCCTCTCGGTGGGCCTCAGCTTACGGCTGGCGTACGCGATCACCCTTTCTCTGCCCTGTTGGTTTTGGGACAGTACTGCTCCCAGTCCCACATTACTGGCGTCCGTGTGGAGAATAAAAGGCTGACCATAATCAGGGTAGGCCAGGATCTCATTCCCCGTGAGGGCCATCTTCAACTGGCGGAAGGACTCCTCTTCCGGTTTATCCCACTTGAAGGGCGGCTTTTGGTTCCTGGACTTAGACTGTCCGATTAGGAGGTCCTGCATAGGAGCTGCCATCCTAGTGAACCCGGGGATGAACCTTCGGTAGTAGCCTACCAATCCGAGAAACTGTCTCACCTCTTTGATGTTCGAGGGGCTTGGCCAGCTCTTGATTGCCGTGACCTTGTCAGGGTCGGGGGCCACTCCTTCTGCACTTACCACGTGCCCTAGGTACTGGACCTTTGGTTTCAGCAGGTGACACTTCGATGGTTTCACCTTCAGGCCATAGCCTGCTAGGGCTTTGAACACCTCGGCCAGGTGATTAGATGGTCCTCGTAGGTTTTCGAATAGACGATCACGTCGTCCAGGTAAAGGAGGACCGTCTCGAAGTTTCGGTGCCCTAGACAGCATTCCATCAGCCGCTGGAAGGTCCCTGGTGTGTTGCAGAGCCCGAAAGGCATACAGTTGAACTCGCTCAGTCCCATCGGGGTGGTGAAGGCGGTCTTCTCCTTGTCAGTCTCTGCCACAGGAACCTGCCAGTACCCGCTAGTAAGGTCCAAAGTAGAAAAGAAGTTAGCTGATTTTAGTGTGGCTAAAGACTCCTCTATTCTAGGCAGCGGGTATGCGTCTTTATGGGTGATACGGTTGATTTGTCTATAGTCTACGCACATTCTCATGGTGCCGTCCTTCTTTTTCACCAGAACCAAGGGGGCTGCCCAGGGGCTACAGCTATCTCTAATGACCCCAGCTTCTTTCATTTCTTTTAGCATACCCTTTGCGTTCTGATAATGTGCAGGGGGTACAGGTTTGTGTCTTTCTTTTATTGGTGGGTGGCTCCCTGTGGGGATGTGGTGTTCTATCCCCTTTACTCTGCCGAAGTCTAGCGGGTGCTTACTAAAGACTCTCTCGTACTCCTGTACCACCCGGTAGACTCCTTGTTTTTGGTGCAGGGGAGTGGAGTCAGCACCCACATGGAGTTTCTGGCACCAGTCCTCCTTTCGTTTCTGGGAGCCATTACCCTCCGCCTGTGGAGATGGAGGCAAGGGTTCCACGGCCCTGATAGCTTTGTGTTCGACAACAAACAGTTTGGCAAGTGTAGCGTACCTGGGTAAGTGTACTTCCCTCTCCCCAATGTTGAGGATACGGACGGGCACCCTCCCATGACGGACATCAACCACCCCCTGGGCTGTCAAAATGGTGGGCCTGCTGTCTGAGTACACGGGTTATACCATGGCTTGGTAGTCTCTACCTCTCAACCCGATTGCAGTCCGACACCAGATCATCATTTCACTTTTGGGAGGCATGGAAATGGGGAATGGGTCACTCAGTCTTACGCTACCGATCTCACCACCAGACAGTTCTACCTGCTGCTGTCTCATCAGGGCTTTTATCTCCTTGTTGAGGACTCTCTGTTGGCTGGAACTAGCATTCACCGCCACCTGTTGTAGAATTACAATTACCTCTGAAAGACAATTTTCAATCACGTTAGTACCCACAGTTATTTTAGGGTGACTTTCACGACGGTCAATGTCCACAATAATTACTCCCTGTGCCGGCAGTTCAACTTTACCAATCTTAATGGTCATCTCCTTGAACCCCATCTGCGGCACGGGTAAGCCATTACTGGCGATGATGCTCAAGTTATTGTCTGGATACCGTGTGATATCAGCATCAGTCCAATACTGCTTAAAAAGTACATAAGGGATAGTGGTTACTTGCGACCCAGTATCCAGCAAGGCGCTCATGGGGAAACCGTCCAGCACCACGGGTAAAACCGGGCGCCCCCCAACGTACTTATTACGCCAATTGTAAGGGCCTGGTGATCTTATGCCTGGGGGTTGGCCCTCTGCCCCAGGTTGGACCCGTTTAAATTACAGTACCTGGAAATGTGTCCGGGCTGGTTGCATCGGCGGCAAATGGGCTGTCCATCCTCTGCGTAGCGGTCTGTGGGCCTCCCTCGGAACGACGGGATCCTCCTCTGTTGACGCCACGGGACATCCTCCGGACTTGAAGCCAGCTCGATGGGTCTTGACGGGTCCAGTTGTAACGCCCGGACGGTCCTGGTCAACGCCGCGACGCTCCTGGTCAGCTCCTGGACTTGGTGGTGCAGATCTTTCGATGGGGCTTGGTTCAGGGCCTGTGCATCAGCCCCCACGGAGTCCATAGATGAGGGCGCCTCCTCCTGGTGGTAGGTGAGAGCAGGGTGCCGGGGGTTTATAGCGCCACTTGTTGCAGATTCGCGGAGCACCCTTATGGCCCTGTCTTTGAATTGGGCAAAGGTCAGATCAGGGTTCTGAAAGAACATGAGGCGCAGCTGGGTCCTGTGGGCGCTAGACAGCAGACCTTCTATAAACTGTTCTGTTAGTAGCTTATCCGTTTCCTGCACGCTGCCAGGGTCAGCTTGTTGGATGGCCCTCAAGGCTTCCTGCAAATTTAGGGCATAGTCTCTGATGCTGTCCTGTGCCCGCTGCTTACATCCATAGAACCTCATTTTAATTTCAGCGGAGGTACGTGTGTAAAAGGTACCCCGCAGCCGGGCCAGAATACCCTTCACGGTCCTTTTCTCCTCAGTGGGCCATGATTTTTCCTCCCTTTGGGCTGCGCCAGTTAACTGCCCTGTTAATATGCTGACCTTCTGTTCCTCTGTCAGGGGGTAGACTTGGAACAAACTGTACAGCCTTTCCTTAAAGTCAGTTAGGGCATGGGGCTCCCCTGAATACTTGGGCAGCCAGGCCGCTCCAGGGATGTAGGGCAGGGAAAATGGCATCACCGCTGCTGCAGCTGCGTTGGTGGTAGTGGGCGCCGCTGTATCCGACATCTTCCTCCCCCCTAGTTAAGCGTGGCCTACCTTCCGACGATCCTCTTCTGTAAGCCGCGGCTCCGCTGCTGCTGCTCTGGACGAGGACCTTGCGTCGCGTCCTGGTGACGTCAGCGTCGCTCTCTCTCCCTACCAGGACCTTGCGCAGCGTCGGTGCGTGGGGCGGAGCTTCGGGTCTTGCGCGGTTTGGACGTCCACGCCCCTCTTCTTCCCACGCGGTGTCCTGAAGATGGCGTCCGATGGCGGGAAAACGGCTGAAGATGGTGGGAACCGATGGAAGATGGCGGGAGACAGCTGGAAATGGCGGGAAACGGCTCCGGACGGCGGGAAACCTCTTTTCAGGTAAGTGCAAAGTCTTTTTCAGGCACACAATACCCTTTTGTGGCAGGTTGGTTGCAATCCTGCCGACTACGCCAAAGCTGACTCGCCCCCTGAGCCGTGGGGCACTCGGATCCGGGCAGTAGGGGAACGATGGGAGTAGTAGTGGCAACCCGGTTCCGTGGCTCAGGGTGGTCAGACCAGTGGTAGTCCGTTATGCGCTGATGATTATGTCCGACTACGCCACCCGTGGATTGCGGTTATTAGGAACCGCCACTGCATGCAGACCGCTAGGGCTGATGAGGTGTGCAGCTAGGGTAGTGTGACTCCCCACGGGAAGAGTGCGGCCCCAGGGCAGTATAATAGATGGTGGGAGTGATGGTGGTGAGAGTCCCAGTACCGGTAGTGCTGGAGGCGCGAAGGAGCACACAGACAACAGGTTGCAGTCCAGGGCCTTCACTAAAACAGGTAAACTGACCCATAAACAGTCCCAGCTAGGAGGGGACCTGGATGTCTGAGAGCAATGGGGAAATTGGCCCTGGTCAGGGTGAGGGTGTAGGCCTACCGTGCTTTCTGTGCTCCTTCTGGCTATCTCCTCCTTATAGGGTAACAGCCCACGTTTCCGAGCTTTCCGTGTACTCTCGCCTGTATGGCCTGCGACGTGGGTTCCTTTCTGCTCCCGGCCTGGTACGGCTTTACTGGTCCCTTCTGTTGTGGCAGAGCCTCCAGGTTTCTTAGGCCAAGGAACATACAGGCCCCTGCGGACTGGTTATCTGCTGTGGGATGTGGAATCCTCCCAGCCTCAGACACCAAAGTCTGGTAAATTAAGTCCTTTATCTGCTAAGACAGGCTCACTTCGCCTCTTGTCTCTGGCTTGTGGCTCTCCTCCTGCCACACTTCCTCTTAGGTGCAATACAACTTTCTGTCCCTGCTCTGCTCCGGGACAAGTCTCAGTACTGAGACAGGTCATCCAGTTCTCCCTAACCCTGCCCCCAGCACCAGTTTTTATAGGGGCAGCCTGCTCCCCCTACTGGCCTGAGACAGGAGGTACTGCATGCTAATGTTCCCCTGACTAGAGAACCTCCCCCTTGCTCTCAGACACAGCTTTATTACATTTTGTGGCATCCAGGCCAGGGTGACACATATATACTCCATTGCTATAATGTAATATATTTTTTGTAATCATCTCTATATGTACAAGTACCGGAACAATGTATATTTGGGATATACCAAGACTATATATATACCAGAGCTGTGGAGTTGGAGTCGGTATAAAACGGACCGACTCCGACTCCTAAAATATATAATAAATTGGTACAGTAGTTCAATGCAGTAGGTACTGTAAATGTTTTCATAAGAATTTGGGAAAGTATTGAAATGTCCCATAAATGTCTGTTTTATTCCTGATCTAAGGATCTAGTGAGGCAGTGATGTGGAGTCGGAGTCAGGGAAATTGAGGAGTCGGAATCGGTGGTTTGGCTTACCAACTCCACAGCCCTGCTATATATATTTTTGTCTCATGTGATTATATGCATACAGTGGTGGCCAAAAGTATTGGCACCCCTGCAATTCTGTCAGATAATACTCAGTTTCTTCCTGAAAATGATTGCAATCACAAATTCTTTGGTATTATTATCTTCATTTAATTTGTCTTCAATGAAAAAACACCAAAAGAATTGTCCTAAAGCCAAATTGGATATAATTCCACACCAAACCTAAAAAAGGGGGTGGACAAAAGTATTGGCACTGTTTGAAAAATCATGTGATGCTTCTCTAATTCGTGTAATTAACAGCACCTGTAACTTACCTGTGGCACCTAACAAGTGTTGGCAATAACGAAATCACACTTGCAGCCAGTTAACATGGATTAAAGTTGACTCAACCTCTGTCCTGTGTCCTTGTGTGTACCACATTGAGCATGGAGAAAAGAAAGAAGACCAAAGAACTGTCTGAGGACTTGAGAAACCAAATTGTGAGGAAGCATGAGCAATCTCATGTCCATCTCCAAAGACCTGAATGTTCCTGTGTCTTCTGTGCGCAGTGTCATCAAGAAGTTTAAAGCCCATGGCACTGTGGCTAACCTCCCTAGATGTGGACGGGAAAGAAAAATTGACGAGAGATTTCAACGCAAGATTGTGCAGATGGTGGATAAAGAACCTCGACTAACATCCAAACAAGTTCAAGCTGCCCTGCAGTCCGAGGGTACAACAGTGTCAACCCATACTATCCGTCGGCGTCTGAATGAAAAGGGACTGTATGGTAGGATACCCAGGAAGACCCCACTTCTTACCTCGAGACATAAAAAAGCCAGGCTGGAGTTTGCCAAAACTTACCTGAGAAAGCCTAAAACGTTTTGGAAGAATGTTCTCTGGTCAGATGAGACAAAAGTAGAGCTTTTTGGGAAAAAGCATCAACATAGAGTGTGCAGGAAAAAAAAGAGGCATTCAAAGAAAAGAACACGATCCCTACAGTGAAACATGGCGGAGGTTCCCTCATGTTTTGGGGTTCCTTTGCGGCCTCTGGCACTGGACTGCTTGACCGTGTGCATGACATTATGAAGTCTGAAAACTACCAACAAATTTTGCAGCATAATGTAGGGCCCAGTGTGAGAAAGCTGGGTCTCCCTCAGAGGTCATGGGTCTTCCAGCAGGACAATGACCAAAAACACGCTTCCAAAAGCACTATAAAATGGTTTGAGAGAAAGCACTGGAGACTTCTAAGGTGGCCAGCAATGAGTCCAGACCTGAATCCCATAGAACACCTGTGGAGAGATCACAAAATGCCAGTTTGGAGAAGGCACCCTTCAAATATAAGGGACCTGGAGCAGTTTCCCAAAGAAGAATGGTCTACAATTCCAGCAGAGCATTGTAAGAAACTCATTGATGATTACCGGAAGCGGTTGTTCGCAGTTATTTTGGCTAAAGGTTGTGCAACCAAGTATTAGGCTGAGGGTGCCAATACTTTTGTCTGGCCCATTTTTGGAGTTTTGTGTGAAATGATCAATGATTTGATTTTTGCTTCATTCTCTTTTGTGTTTTTTCCTTGCAAGCAAATTAAATGAAGGTAATAATACCAAAGAATTTGTGATTGCAATCATTTTCAGGAAGAAACTGAGTATTATCTGACAGAATTGCAAGGGTGCCAATACTTTTGGCCACCACTGTAAGTGGTGGCGGGTTGAACTGCTGCTCATGCATGTTTTTATTGTACCTATCTAAAAGAGAAAAAAATAATAAAAATAATCTAATAAAGTAAGGAAATAGTAAGGGTGGTAAGGAGGAAGTTATGGGTGAAATTGGAAGGAAGGGTAGTAACTAGTAACAAAAAAGTCTGTTGACATGAAAAAGTGACAGTTGAGAGAATGTAAAGGTTGTAAGGTAGAAATGAAAGTTGTAACAAGGAAGTGAGTTGCAATGAAAAAATTAATGTTAAGAAGAGAGAATATGCAAATTGCCTCTTCAGAGAGGAAAAGGACTTGAACTCTAGTGTTGCCTATTGGAAGTAGCAATTCTAAAAGTCAATGTCATTCCTTTTGAGATTCTGGTTTGGCTTTTATCCTAAGTCAAGGCTCGTTAAAGGGTCGATATTGACTTTTAAGATTCCTACTCCCAATAGGTGACACAAGGGCCACCATCAGGGCATTACTGCCCTTACTTTTGTATGGGGCCCAGTGAACAGCAGTAAAGAGCAGGGGCCCGGTGTGCCCCCCCCTCTTGTGCTCCTGCTCACTGGGCCCCGGGGTATCGCGTGCTGGTGTGCATATATCTCGCGCAGGGAGCTTCTGCCTTTCAAATCTCACTGCCGAATAGCCATGCGGCTCTGAGGGAGTCCCTCCGCCTCTTCTGTGAAGCGCTGGAGTCAGCATCGAGTGCCAGGATGCCAGTAGAATTAATTAAATTATCTTAGGGGGGAGCATATGATGAACTGGGACTGGGGAGTAGGCAGATCATATGATGAACTGGGACTGGGCAGTGGGCAGAGCATATGATGAACTGGGACTGGGGACTGGGCAGAGCATATGATGAACTGGGACTGGGGAGTGGGCGGAGCATATGATCAACTGGGACTGGGGAGTGGGCAGAGCATATGGTGAACTGGGAGTGGAGGTTGGGCAGAGCATATGATGAACTGGGACTGGGCAGTGCATATGATGGACTGGGACTGGGGGAGTGGGCAGAGCATATGATGAACTGGGACGGGGGAGTGGGCAGGCATATGATGGACAGGGACTGGGGAGTGGGTAGAGCATATGATGAACTGGGACTGGGGAGTGGACAGAGCATATGATGAACTGGGACTGGGCAGAGCATATGATGAATTGGGACTGGAGAGTGGGCAGAGCATATGATGAACTGGGAGTGGGAGGTGGGAAGAGCATATGATGGACTGGGACTGGGGAGTGGGCAGAGCATATGATGAACTGGGAGTGGGGGGGGAGAGCACATGATGAACTGGGAATGGGGGGTGGGGAGAGCAAATAATGAACTGGAAGTGGGGTGTGGGGAGAGCTAATGATGAGTTAGGAGTGGGGGGTGGGGAGAGCAAATTAATTGGGAGTGGGGGTGGGGAAAGCAAATGATAATGAATTGAGGGTTGGGGACAACAAATGATGCAGTGAGGATGGGAGAGAAAGAGGACATGACAAAATAAATTGGGGTGGAGGGGGCATGTAAATATAATGAATTGGGAGATGAGGGCTTTGAGGAGGATGGAGTGTGACTGGTAATACATTTGGGGAGAGAGTACGGGTTCTAATTAATATATATATATTTATTAGGTGGGGAAAGTGGCTATTTACAGTAAGTGGGGGTGCAGTGGTGGATTACAATTTATATTTGGAATGGTGGGTTGCATAATCGGTAATTATATATTAATGGTGGGTGCACGTCTGTATTCAACTTTGTAGTGTATAAGTTGGGGAATGTGTTGTAGATAACTGTGTGTTATTTTATACAGAGATGAGTACTGGCTGGAAGAAGTGATGGGGGTCTGTGTTGGATGAAGGAGAAAAGCGAAGATGAAGGACTTCAACTAGTGGCGTCACCTCACCGGTGAGTCAGTGTGTTATCTGTACACTGACACTATACACTGTATACTATGCACAGAGCCCTTGTGTATAATGGCACTTATGGTAATATTTTTATTGTGTTTTTTTTATTAATGATCAGTATTGTAGTATTCAGTCACTATGTGGTGGCAATATGTGGTCTGGTCACAGTGTGGTGGTATTCCTTGTATGTGGTATTATTCAGTCACTATGTGGTGGTAATATGTGGTCTGGTCATAGTGTGGCGGTATTCCTTGTATGTAGTATTATTTGGTCACTGTGTGGTGGTAATATGTGGTCTGGCTATGGTGTGATGGTATTTGTTCCTTGTATGTGGTATTATTGGTCATTTTGAAACATTTATGTGACAAATTTCCTTAAAGAAAAATAAATAAAAATATACCTAAAAAGAGTACTGGATATTTTAAGAAATCTTTAATAGTAGGGCCCTGCCAGAAGAGTCTGCTTTGTCGTGGTGACGGCTTAAAAAATCTTTTGGCCAAAACAAAATCTGCTGGCTATGTATGTAATGTGGTGTTCGATGGGAACTGTTAATGTGTGATTGGTGAGGACGTGGTTCAGAAGTGGAGTTTTTCCAAGAGTGGGCGTTGTGAATGTGGAAGGTTCGAGGGATGGAAGTGGAGCTGAGGTGGAGGCAGAGTCTCAAGGGGGCCTGAAAATTTTGCTAGTATGGGGCCCTGAAATTCCTGGTGGCAGCCCTGGGTGGTACTAGAGTTCAAGTCCTCTTCCTCTTTAAAGAGGCAATTGGCATATTTAATTTCCCAGAGGAACATGTGTCGCGCCCCCTGGACCGTGGGGTACTCGGTGCCGGGCCGGTCGTTGCTAGGGGAAATGTCACAGTGGCGGTGACCCGGTCCGTGACCCAGGGCGGTCAGTAAAAAGGGGATTTTATAGTTTTTATGTACAAAGTTCATGACACCACCTGTGGTATGTGGCTAAAGGGAGCCGCCACTGCGGAGCAGGTCCTCTGGAGCTGATGTTAGTGCAGCAAAACTGGTGTGGCTCTCCACAGGTAGAGCTTAGCTCCAGGGCAGTGTAGATGTTATAGGTGATGCTCGGCGTTATAGTGCAGGGGTGATGGCGCAGATAATAATCCTAGAGACAGTGGCGTGCAGTCTTCCGAGTTTACTCACAGTTGTTAAGTTCCTCAGGTTACAGGTTCCGGACTACAACCTCCCACGTCGTGCTGCGTTCACCAGGCAGGGGTTCAGCAATCCCTCAGGTAATTCAAGAGTGCCTGACAGGACCCCTTTCTATGTGCCTTCCTCAGTCGTCTTCCTGCGCTGGCTCCAATCCGTGTCCCAATCCGGTAGCCTTGGGTCTTGTCGGGCGACCTGCAGTCCCCTGGACCCTCTGTGGCCACCTTAATTGTGGTTGTGGCCACTGCACCTTGCAAGTACAGCAGCCTCCGGTTTCTAGCTGAGCCTTGTAGTTCTCCACTAGTTTAGGGGCCAGTCCCCACTGCAGCTCAATCCCTCTACCGCCTGGCAGATTCGGGCATATGGGTGGCCTCCAGCACTTCCCGTACCCCTGGGATCCCTTCTGTTCCTGGAGCCTTTTTCCTGCTCCCTCTCCTCTCTCAGTCCTGGGCCTCTTGGGCTAGGCCCGCCTGCCAAGCAGAGCTCCTGCAGAGCCTCTGCTCCATTCACTTCTCCTCCTCTGACTGATCTGATTGAGCTCACTTCCCAAGATGGTTCCCCTTTTTATACAGCTTCTTTTCATGCTCCCCTAATTTGCTTCCTGGGATCCCTTCTGTTCCTGGAGCCTTTTTCCTGCTCCCTCTCCTCTCTCAGTCCTGGGCCTCTTGGGCTAGGCCCGCCTGCCAAGCAGAGCTCCTGCAGAGCCTCTGCTCCTTTCACTTCTCCTCCTCTGACTGATCTGATTGAGCTCACTTCCCAAGATGGTTCCCCTTTTTATACAGCTTCTTTTCATGCTCCCCTAATTTGCTTCCTCCACCCACACCCACTACATGGTTCCCCCTCACTTGGTTCCCCTCCACTCCAGCCAGGGACTGTGCTCTCCCTTAGGAGCAATCTTGCCCTGCCCTACTGAAGTGGATGTGTTGGATGCAGGTGTTAGGGTCCCGGGCAGCATTCTTTCCTTACCTGAGAGTGGGATAACACACCTCTGGGTGAGATGCAGTACCTCTGTGGCGACTGAACCCACAAGGGCGCCACACATGCATGGCATATAAGTCTCCTCATTCTGACAGAGAGGCCTGGCTTGTCACTCTCCACAAGGAGAAACCTTACCCCTTAGATCCGAAGTGAGAATAGGAACAGGGAAGTTACTTGAGTGCAGAATTGACAGTTGAGATGGGGAAGTAAGAGATGTAAAGAGAAAGTGAGTTGTGATTAGAAATTGAGGGTTGTGAGGAGGAAGGGAGAGCTGAGATTAGAAACTAAAGGTTGTAAGGAGAAAGTAAAAAGTGTATAGACAAAGTGAGTTGCAATAAGGAAGTAGGGTTGTAAAGAGTAAATAAGTGGCCATGGGCGTACCCACCTTGGGGCGGGGGGCGGGGCAGCTGCCCCCCCCTAGAAGCAGGGCCGCACGCCGTACACCAGGGCCGGCGTCAGCACCCGGGCAAATGCTGGGGCCCTGAGCAGGCGGGGGGGCCCCTCACCGTCGGGCACCCCGCGCGCTATGGGACCCGTGAGCGGAGGAGAGCGGTCTCAGCACCCACTCCCCCCCGCTTGCTCGGGGCCCCGGCACCCGGCACAATACTTACCTCTCCCCGTGCCTCTGCAGCAGCTCCTGCATCCTCCTCAGCTGCTGCACTGTGACGTCTCAGGTCAGAGGGCGCGGTGACGTCTTTACACAGCGCTCTCTCTCCTGAGCAGTCACAGCGCAGAGCGGGAAGATGCCGGCGACGCTGAGGAGTCCGGAGCAGCGGCAGCAGGTGAGACGTGAGGTGAGTATTTGATTTTTTTTTATTATATGGAGGCCTGTGGCAGTATAAGGGAGAGGGGTGAGGTGGGGGTGTGTGACATCCTGCATGGGGCAGTATAAGGGGGGGTCGGGTGACATCCTGCATGGGGCATTATAAGGGAGGGGGGGGTGACATCCTGCATGGGGCATTATAAGGGAGGGTGTGTGTGACATCCTGCATGGGGCATTATAAGGGAGGGGGTGTGTGTGACATCCTGCATGGGGCATTATAAGGGAGGGGGGGTGTGACATCCTGCATGGGGCATTATAAGGGAGGGGGGGTGTGACATCCTGCATAGGGCATTATAAGGGGGGGTGACATCCTGCATGGGGCATTATAAGGGGGGGGTGACATCCTGCATGGGGCATTATAAGGAAGGGGGGGTGACATCCTGCATGGGGCATTATAAGGGGGGGTGACATCCTACATGGGGCATTATATGGGGGGAACAACCTGCATGGGGCATTATGTGGGGGGAACAGCCTGCGTGGGGCATTATGTGGGGGGAACAGCCTGCGTGGGGCATTATGTGGGGGGAACAGCCTGCATGAGGCATTATGTGTGGGGAACAGCCTGAATGGAGCATTATATGGGGGCCAGTATTCTGTATGGAGCATTATATGGAGGCCAGTATCCTGTATGGAGCGTTATATGGGGGCCAGTATTCCGTATGGAGCGTTATATGGGAGCTAGTATCCTGTATGGAGCGTTATATGGGGGCCAGTATTCCGTATGGAGCGTTATATGGGGGCCAGTATTCTGTATGGAGCGTTATATGGAGGCCAGTATTCTGTATGGAGCGTTATATGGGGGCCAGTATTCTGTATGGAGCATTATATGGGGGCCAGTATCCTGTATGGAGCGTTATATGGGAGCCAGTATTCTGTATTGAGCGTTATATGGGGGCCAGTATTCTGTATCGAGCGTTATATGGGGGCCAGTATTCTGTATGGAGCGTTATATGGGGACCAGTATCCTGTATGAAGCATTTTATGGGGGCCAGTATACTGTGTGGAGCAATTCTCAGGTTTCTGAGCTATTGTGGAATTTACAATAGATATCACTCATGTAATGTAAGAAGTGAAATTTTTGCATTGTACTATATATATATTTCTCTTCGGTATCTGTGACCATGGCTTGCCCCCCCTTGTTTTGATCCTGGGTACGCCCATGTAAGTAGCTATTACAAAGTAAGGGTTGTAAAGAAGATGTAAAGGAATATTTAAAAACAGTACATTGCGAGTTGATATTAGGAAGTACAAAGTATAAAGAGGCAGTAAGTTGTAAGCTGTAATAGGTAAGACTTGTAAGTCAATTGTAGAGATAAGAAAGTCACTGCAAAGAAGAAGTGAAGTACAATATAAAAGTAATTGTTAAGATGAGGAGGTAGCATTATAAGGAAGAAGTGATAAGTATACAGTGGCAAACAAAAGTTTTGCATTTTTTTTAAAGTGTGATTACTTCTGTCTGGTTGTTGTGATGCCATTTCCCTGGTGATGAATTGAAAGTGCATAATGTTGTCATTAGTGATGAGCGAGCGTGCTTGTTTAAACCTTTTGCCAAGCATACCTGGGTGCTTTCCGAATATCTTCGGCGTGCTCGTATATTAAGTTCGAGTTCCTGCGTCTGCATAATTTATGGCTGTTAGTCGGTCTCAACACATGCAGAGATTGCCGGTTTGTTAGGAAATCCTCACATGTTTAGGCTTACATGCTTCCTGACATCAGGTGATAAATTTGGCTGTGTCTTTGCCATGTTTTAACCTAAAAACGCGCATAAAAAAAATGAAATTTTAGGCAAAATTCGACTACCCACGACAAAATATGCAAAACATTTGGCCCAGCAACTGTTGAAAACTAATACATAAAAGGATAAAACAATGTCACACAATTTTCCTCCTTATAGCTGACAACCATTTGCTTCCGATTTACTAAAATCACCAGGAAAATGGCATTACAACAACCAGACAGAAGTACTCACACTTTAAAAAAAAAGCAAAACTTTTGGTCGCCACTGTAGCAGTGAGTTGCAATGAAGAAGTGAAGGTTGTTCAAAGGGAATTGAGAGAAAATGTGGTGAAACTAGTATCAAGGAAGAGATGAGAAAGTGAGGCTTGTAAGGAGGAATTTAGACATGCGAAAGTGATTTGCAATGAGAAAGTGAGTGTTGAGATTAGAGATGAGCGTTGTTCTACTCGAACTGTTCGCCAATCTCAAATTCGAGCTGTTTTGGGCGGTGTTCGAGCCGGTCGGCGAACACGAACAATTTGAGAAAAATTCGGCTGTTCGAGGTTATGTTCGATAACTGTTCGTGCACCAAAATCATAACTGGATTTTTTCTCAGTAATGATGAAAATTAATGTTAATACGCAGTTTGAGTGTACAGCGGGGCGGGGGGAGGGGCAGGGGATGGATCTCTGCAGGAACAATGAAGATCTCCATTTTTTTTTCTCTTTCCCGCATTTGCAGTCGGGAAGTGCAATCTGTCAGCCTATCAGCAGCGCACACACGGAGCGAAGTGCTTTTTTTCACACAAGCAAGGGCATGTGTCATTGGCAGTGTATGTCACATGTCCTTGCCCTATAAGACCAAGCCATTTTCCCCGTCACCACCATTTTCTCACTGCTGCAGCTGCGTGTTAGACGGCACCGCTGTTGCTGTGTGTGCTATACCTTGTTAATTTCAAGCCAAATTTCACACAAATCTACAGATAGCTTGGGAGTAGGGAAGAGTTGTGATTGCAGTCCTTTTAAGGACTAGGTTACAGCATTTCCTACGACTTTTATCAGGCAGGTCTGTGCTCTTAAATAGATAGATTGTGGGAGTAAAGACTAATTGTAATTGGAGTCCTTTTCAGGACTAGGTTACATCAGTTCCTATCAGTTTTTGCCAGGCAGGTCTGTGCCAGTGCTGTGCAAGTTTTTTTCACAGCATTTGGCTGAATCTAGCAAAGCTAATCCTTTTTGGCCTATTGCAGAGTGTGTTAGTCAGTGGAGTAGCCTATCTGTGTTGCAAGATATACCACCTGTGTATAGAATACCAATTTTTTTACTGCACCTAGTGAAGTAAAATCTTTTGGGCATAGCATCATTCTATTAGTCCATCTATACTGACCTCCATCAGGTTGCAAACTGAATATAATTTTTTTCTGCATCTAGCTCTGAAAAAATATTTGGGCTTCTAGCAGTGTGTGGGACTTGGTCTATTAGTCCATCTATACTGACCTCCATCAGGTTGCAAATTAAAAATAATTTTTTTCTTCATTTAGCTCTGAAAAAATATTTGGGCTTCTAGCAGTGTGTGGGACTTGTTCTATTAGTCCTTCTATACTGACCTCCAGCAGGTTGCAAATTGAATATAATTTTTTTCTGCATCTAGCTCTGAAAAAATATTTGGGCTTCTAGCGGTGTGTGGGACTTGGTCTATTAGTCCATCTATACTGACCTCCATCAGGTTGCAAATTAAAAATATTTTTTTTCTGCATCTAGCTCTGAAAAAATATTTGGGCTTCTAGCAGTGTGTGGGACTTGGTCTATTAGTCCATCTATACTGACCTCCATCAGGTTGCAAATTGAATAAAAAAATTTTCTGCATCTAGCTCTGAAAAAATATTTGGGCTTCTAGCGGTGTGTGGGACTTGGTCTATTAGTCCATCTATACTGACCTACATCAGGTTGCAAATTAAAAATAATTTTTTTCTGCATCTAGCTCTGAAAAAATATTTGGGCTTCTAGCAGTGTGTGGGACTTGGTGTATTAGTCCATCTATACTGACCTCCATCAGGTTGCAAATTAAAAATAATTTTTTTCTTCATTTAGCTCTGAAAAAATATTTGGGCTTCTAGCAGTGTGTGGGACTTGTTCTATTAGTCCTTCTATACTGACCTCCAGCAGGTTGCAAATTGAATATAATTTTTTTCTGCATCTAGCTCTGAAAAAATATTTGGGCTTCTAGCGGTGTGTGGGACTTGGTCTATTAGTCCTTCTATACTGACCTCCATCAGGTTGCAAATTAAAAATAATTTTTTTCTGCATCTAGCTCTGAAAAAATATTTGGGCTTCTAGCGGTGTGTGGGACTTGGTCTATTAGTCCATCTATACTGACCTCCATCAGGTTGCAAATTAAAAATAATTTTTTTCTGCATCTAGCTCTGAAAAAATATTTGGGCTTCTAGCAGTGTGTGGGACTTGGTCTTTTAGTCCATCTATACTGACCTCCATCAGGTTGCAAATTGAATAAAAAAATTTTCTGCATCTAGCTCTGAAAAAATATTTGGGCTTCTAGCGGTGTGTGGGACTTGGTCTATTAGTCCATCTATACTGACCTCCATCAGGTTGCAAATTAAAAATAATTTTTTTCTGCATCTAACCCAGCCAATAGTTTTGGCCTAATACCACAGTTTGGCCACTCAGCTCTGCTCGGTTACCATCCATTGTTTTTTTGTGCAAACAACTCCAGAGTTGTGAATTAGTTAACCACCAAAATGAGTGGAAAAAGGCCTGCTGCTGGTGGAAAGGGGAATAGGCGTGTTGGGAAGGGGAAAAAAGGTTGTGTCCGTGGGGTAGGTGCAGAAGAAAGACCATCTTCCAGCCAAACTAAAATGTCTACTTCTTTTAGCGGACAATGTGATAAGATCCCTTTCTTACGGCCACGCCAATCGCTACAAATTCCAGATGAGGCACAAAAACAGCAGGTGCTTCAACGGATATCAAGTGCTCCTTTAAGTGGGCTCTCCTCCACATCAACTTCAACATCACAAATACTCCAGTCCTCAAAGGTGTCACCCAAATCGCACTTGCTTCCTCACAGCTCCCAAATCTCCAGCTGCCCGTCTGAGTATGAGGTAGAACAGATGGTTGAGTCTGCAGAGCTGTTTACTCATACTATAGCCTGGGAATCAGAGGTCGACTCCAGCGCTTCTGTGAATCCAGACGAGGAAATGATCTGCACTGATGCCCAGAATCTTTATGAGTCGGATCCAGGACCAGACGCAGAAGGTTCTGACCATAATGTAGACCCTCATTCCCAAACTGTAACTCCTGTTGGTGGAGACAATGAGGAAGACGATGATAAGACTCAAATACCTGATTGGAGCGACAACTTTAGTTTTTTGTCAGGGCAGGAACAGGTTGGCTCTGAGGACGACGGGTGTGATAACGCACAGGGTGATGATGATGAGGTCGGAGATCCCACTTACTGTCAACCCACAGTCAGCCAAGAGATGAGGTCAGCAGAGGAGGTGGAGGAAGATGCTAGTGACGACGAGGTCAGGTTGCGCCTTCCTGGACAGAGACGTAGTACTGGAAGCACGTCAACAACTGCATCCTCAAACACAACTCTGCCTCTCACCACAAGTCGTGGTGGCTCTTCAGGTCGCATGGGTGCTAAGCCTTGCATAGCCTGGGCATTTTTTCAGATCGATAAAGATGACCCAACTCGTGTTATCTGTAACATTTGTCAGCAAAAGCTAAGTAGAGGCCAAAAAATACATAGCTTGAGTACTTCATGCATGAACCGGCACATGGACATGAAGCATAAGTTGCAGTGGGAAGCTCAGTGTGCTACAATGCGGTCTAGCCAGCCGGGCCAACCACCGTCTGCCATATCTTGTGCATCCGCGGCCTCTTCATCCTCTGTGACTGGGGGGACAGCAGTCACACCTGTTTTGGGGCGCAGACCTGCCACCTCTTTACCCGCAACAGCCAGCGTGATTGGCAGGTCATCATTTTCTTTGGAGGTGGTAACACCAGCTGGTCTTGAGCGCTGTCCGACATCGATAGCACCACCTTTGGATCAAGGCAACCTAACATGTCCGCCTGCATCTTCCTCACAGACCGGCAGTTTGCCGGGGACACCCTTATCAACCCCGTCTAAGCACAATAGCCAGCCCTCGGTCCCTCAGATGTGGACAAGTAAAAGACCATTTCCTCCTAGCCATGAGAAAGCTAAGAGGTTGAATTTCACCATCTGCAAGCTCTTGGCTACAGAAATGCTGCCTTTCCGCCTGGTGGACACAGAGGATTTTCGAGACCTTATGTCCGTCGCAGTGCCCCAGTACCAGATGCCCAGTCGGCACTACTTCTCAAAGAAAGGTGTGCCTGCGCTCCACCAGCATGTCGCACACAACATCACCGCTTCTTTGAGAAACTCTGTGTGTGACAGTGTGCATTTCACCACAGACACTTGGACGAGTAGGCATGGACAGGAGCGTTACATGTCGCTGACTGGGCACTGGGTAACTATGGTGACAGCAGGACAAGGGGCTGCTGTCCAAGTCTTGCCGTCCCCACGAGTTGTGCGTCAATCCTCTTTATGTCATTTTTCCTCCACTGCTTCTGCCTCCTCAACCTCCTCTCGGTCTTCCACCTGCACCCAAAGCCTGTCTGGTCATGCCACAAGCTTTCTAACTGCGCAGAAGGGATCCTGCACACCTCCTTACTATGCTGGCAGTAGGGCTCAACGTCATCAGGCGGTTTTTACATTGAAATGTCTGGGAAATGTGAGTCACACAGCTGAGGAGTTGTGGTCAGCTCTGGAGAACCAATTTCATGAATGGTTGTCTCCACTGGACCTGAAACCAGGGAAGGCCGTGTGCGACAATGCTGCAAACCTGGGTGCGGCCCTTCGCCGGGGCAATGTCACACACGTGCCTTGTATGGCTCACGTGTTGAACCTGGTTGTCCAGCAATTTTTAGCCCACTATCCCAGACTAGATGGCCTTCTGCAGAGGGCACGGTCGCTGTGTGCTCACTTCCGCCGTTCGCATCCCGCAGCTCAGCGACTTACATCTCTACAGAAGTCGTTGGGCCTGCCACTTCACCGGCTAAAATGCGATGTGCCTACCCGGTGGAATTCAACTCTGCACATGTTGCAGCGACTGTGGCAGCACCGACAAGCCCTGGTGCAATACGTTCTGACGTATAGCCTGGGCCAACGAGATTCAGAGGTGGGGCAAATCACGCTGGAGGAGTGGTCTCAGATCAGGGACCTATGCACCCTTCTACACAGTTTTGAAATGGCGACGAAGATGTTTAGTGCTGACGATGCCATTATCAGCATGACTATTCCGGTGATTTACATGCTGGAGCACATGTTAAACAGAATTCGGAGTCAGGTGGTGGCACAAGAGGAGGTGGAGGAAGTAGAGGAGGAGGAGTTGTATGCGGAAGGGCTAACATCTGCAAGGTCCAGACGGTCGGCAGCACCAGGGCGGCAGGCATGTGAGGGTGGGGGAGATGATTTTACCAGGGCGCATGGTAGCAGCCAAACTAGTGAGGAAGGTGCAGGAGCCCAGGAAGAAGTGGAGGACGAACTGATGGAAGACTCATCAGATGAGGGAGACCTTGATCACATTTCTGTTGTGCGAGGTTGGGGGGAGAGGACAGAGGAAGGAAGCATGATTGTTACCTCGCCACCAACACAACAGGGACTTGGTGCTCCTGGATGCGCAACACACATGAGTGCCTTCTTGCTGCACTACCTGCAACATGACCCTCGAATTGTGAGAATTAGAAATAATCCTGACTACTGGGTTGCCACACTGTTAGATCCCCGGTACAAAAGTAAATTTGCAGAAATTATTCCTGCCATAGAAAGGGATGCACGCATGCAGGAGTATCAGCAGAGACTGTTGCAGAATCTTACATGTGCTTTTCCACAAAATACCAGTGGTGCACGTAGTGAATCTCACAGTTCCAACTTGCCAACCGTGGTCTGTATGGAATTGTTCAATAAAGGGCCCAAAATTAAGATAACATAGATGGGAGAGGTCTCTATGAATAGGAATTCCTAAGTATTTGATACCCTGTGAGGGCCAGGCAAAGGGAAAGTTGGACTGGATGGAATCCTATATGGATTTAGGGAGGGAGACATCGAGGGCCTCAGACTTCGCTGCATTGATTTTAAAATTTTACCATGTAACAAAGTGATCTATTTCAGCCATAACAGCAGGGATGGATATATGTGATTGAGTGATATATACTAGGACATCATCAGCAAATAGAGAGCACTTGTACTCGGTGCCTCCCACCTCAATCCACCTAATATTGGGGTTATGGCGAATTGATGAGAGCAGGTGCTCCGTCACTAGGATGTATAAGAGAGGGGACAGAGGACATCCCTGCCTTGTCCCATTGGTGATTGTGAAAGGTGATGAAAATGTTCTGACGCACCCCCTGGGCCTTGGGACACCCGGAGCCGGACCCTTTTTGGTGGATGCTGGTGGTTGTAGTCTTCGTGGCGGCGATCCGGTTCCGTGGCTCAGGGCGGTCAAACCAGTGGCGGAACTATTTATGTGGTTTTGATGTTTAAATGTCCGACTACGCCACCCGTGGATTGCGGTCAGAGTGAACCGCCGCTACAGGGCAGACCGCTAAGGCTGGTGTTGTGGGTGCAGCAGAGCGTAGCATAACTCCCCACGGGAGGAGTATAGCCTCAGGGCAGTGTATGCGGAGGATGGGGGTGATGGTGCAGGGCAGCAGCAGTAACGACACGGAGTCAGTGATGCAGTTCAGGGCCTTTACTCACAGTTCTTATTATCCAGACCACGTCTGCAGGTAACGGCTGCCCACGTCGTACTGTGCTCACCAGGTGAGGGGCTCAGACAACTCCCAGATAACTTTGGAGCGCTTCACAGGACCCCCTTTGTGTGTCCTTTGTCTGGCCTTTCTTACCAACACTTCTGTCTGGCTGCCTCGGGCCTCCTCTTGGTAAACTTGGCGCCAGTTTCCCTGACCCTATGTGGTGCCTTCCTAGCGGGTGGAGCAAGGGGCTGCGCCACATAAAATGTCAGAGCCTCCGGTTTCTAGCTGAGGGTCGTTTCCTGCCTCCACTAGTTCGGGGACCGGTCTCCCCCTTTGGCCTGACCCCTCCACGCAGGTGGATTCGGGCGTGCGGTGGCGACTCGCCCGTCCGCACCCCTGGGATCCCTTCATTCCTCGTTCCTGGAGCCTTCTCCGCTCCTCTTCCTTCCTTCTCCCTCTTGCAGGCCTGGGCCTCTGTTACTAGGCCCGCCTCCGGAGCAGAGCTTATGCAGAGCCCCTGCTCCCTGCCACTTCTGCTCAGACTTCTCTGCACTGAACTAAGATGGTGCCCACCTTTTATACTCCCTTCTCAATGCACCCAGGAACTGCTTCCTCCCTGCTCCTGCACTGCAGGGTTCCCCTTCCTCAGTGTTCCCTCCCCCCACTCCAGCCAGGGACAGGGACTGTCGTGCCCATCTCAGGGGCATATTGGTCGCCCTGCCCCACGGCAATGTGGTGTAATGCATGCAGGTGTCAGGTCCTGATCCACACTCCATCCTTATCTGAGAGTGAGATATCACACCTCTGGGTGAGGTGCAATACGTCTGTAGCAACCGAGCCCTCGGTGCTACAGTTCCATTTATCTTCAGCCTAGGTGACGTATTGTGATACAGGGCCGTGATTTTGGCTATAAAAGGGTCCCCTAGACCCCTACCCCAAGCTTTTTAAGAGAATCATATATGGCGTGCCAGGAGACCTTATGGAATGCTTTCTCAGCATCCAACGAGAGTATCTACTTACAAATTTTTAACTGCATCTAGCCCAGGAAATACTTTGTGCCTAGTAGCAGTGTCTGCTAGTCAGCGGATTATCCCGGCTGTTAAGCAAGCTACACCACCTGTAGTTTGGACACTTAATTTTTTCAAAGGAAATGCTTCGGGACCACGGGATACTCAGTGAAGAGCATCAGGAGGCACCCCAAGGCATAGGGGCTGGGACTGGCACTAGGATGCCTTGTGGTGGACAGCCGAGCTCGATCCTTATAAAAGCTTTTTAACTGCAGCAGCTTTAGTGGACGCTACTGGAGCTGGAATTACGCGGCTGCTGGCATGAGACTTGCCCTCCAATAGATCCTTGTAAATGGATTTAAAGTGTATTCATTCAAATTAGAGGGACAATTTAAATTAAAAAGCTTAGAGCTGCCTCCACCACAGGGGGGCTCTCTCGACCCACCAGCGGACAGGCACCAGTATTGGGAGAGGGGGGCTGGCCGTCAGGGTTCACCGCGACTCTGGCACAAACCCGGCGACACGGAGGTGGCACGGGCAGGAGCGGACTGGCCGTCTCGGCTTCTCACTTTTTGGATTTTAGAAGGGCATGACATGCCTATATCTGTGTCTCCCCCTCCTTTTACTCCTCCACCTCTTTTCTTTTCGCATGACTATATGTACTTGTCACTTTTCCATGTGTTAGTTGTGTCTTCTGAGCAGTTTGTCAGCTTTTGGACACCTTTGAAGGTGTTTTCTATGTGTTTCTATGTGTTTTTGTTTGCCTGCCATTGGTTTTAACGGTGTTCGAAGGTGTTCGACGAACAGTTCGACGAACAGTTCGGCGAACACACGGGTGTTCGACGAACCGAACCGAACTCGAACACTACGGGGGTGGCTCAACACTAGTTGAGATGAAGTGAGGGTTGCAATTAAGTGAGAGATGACATTAGGGAGTAAGGAATGAGAATAGGATGTAGTTGTAGAAATAAAATGATAAATAAGGAAGAGAGGCTAGTAAGGAGAGAATGAGAGATGAGGAAGTGAGAGTTATAAAAAGGAATTGACAGATGAAGAAGTGAGGTTTCTAAGGAGAAGTAATGACAGTAAGGAGGAGGTAAGAGATGATGAAATGAGGGTTGTACAGAAAAAGTGAGTTTAGATGAGTAAAGGTAAGTAAGGGTTTTAAGTTGTAGGCGAAACATTATAAAGTGAAGTTGTAACGAGATTGAGAGATGAACAAATTGGGATGAGGCAGTGAGACATGAGAAAGGGAGGGTTAGAATTGAGATGAGAAAGTAAGCTTTGTAGTGATGTTTTTTTTCGGGAAAGTAAGAGCTGTAATGAGACCGCAAATGTTGTAATGAGGATGTGAGTTGTGATGAGGAAAGCATTGCTATAAGGCAGAGATGATGAAGTAATGGTTGGAGCAAGTATTTTGAACCAAGGCAGTAAGTTATGATTAGGATGGGATTTACGATGAAAAAAATGAATAGTTTAAGAAGAAAGTTGATAAAGAAATGAAAAAGTAAGGGTTGTAAGGAGGATATGATTTGTATTGAGGCGTTCAAGGTTGTAAGGAGAATGTGGGTTGTGATGATGAAAGGAGTATTGTAATGTGGAAGTAAGGACTGTAAGGAGAAATTGATTTATAATAAGGAATTAAAGGATGTAAGAAAGAAATGAGAATTAAGATGAAAAGTACAGTTTGTAAGGAAATAGTAAGGGTTGTAATGATGCAGTAATGATTGTAATCAGGAAGTGAGTTGTGCTGAGGAAATTAATGCTGAGATGAAGAAATAGGAGATGCAGTGAGGAAAAGCAGGAAGTAATGTCAGGAAGTAAGTAATGTAACTACAGTAGTGATGAGCCAGCACTAAAATGCTCGGGTGCTTGAAGCTCGAGTCGAGCACATTGGAATACTCGGGTGCTCGACCCGAGCAACGAGCCCAATGTAAGTCTATGGGAGACTCGAGCATTTTTCTGGCAGTCCCCCCGGTGGTCTGCAGAAGGTCAAAAATTGCCCAAATCGATGGGAACAGTGCTCAATTAAATGTCAGGCAGGCAGAATATATAGGCAGACAGGCAGGCAGGGTATATAGGAGGGTGCATGAAAAACATAGCAGGGCACTTGGAACACACTAGTGCCCTCCGATTTTCATGCACCCGTCTCTTTAAAATAGCTGGCCGGCAATTCATCAGCGGCATACACCGGTTCCCGACAATTTAGAACAGAAAGAATAGAGCATCACGCATAGATTAGATAGATAGAAACATGTCCGCGCCCGGACTGACTGGCGTGAGCGTGATTAGTGATCCCACTGTACCATGAACTGAGGAGTGCCTGGAGGGGCGTAACTAAGTATCAACCCGATCCGACCAAGGTCACACAGCGGCTTAGTCGACTCCATGGACCAAGGAGGAACCGAGCAGAGGGACCAGGTGCGACTCCAGGTCAGACCCCAGTCACAGCTGTTGACCCACACCGGGGAATGCAGGAACAGGCAGGTTAGACTGGCATACAGGCAGGTGGGTATTGGCAAGTACGGCTGGTACGCAGACAGGTGGGTACTGGCAAGTACGGCTGGTATGCAGACTGGTGGGCACTGGCATGCACGGCTGGTATGCAGACAGGTGGGCACTGGCAAGCACAGCTGGTATGCAGACAGGTGGACACTGGCAAGCACGGCTGGTATGCAGACAGGGAGATATTGGCAAGCACTGCTGGAGTGCAGACAGGGAGGTACTAGCAGGTTGGAGCGCAGGCTGGATAGGGTCCACTACAGACTGGGAGACAGGTACAGAGCTGCAGATGCGGTAGACAAGCAGAGTAAAGCGAAACCGCTGGAGCGGAGGACAAGGCAGAGCAGAGAGGAACTGCTGGTGCGGTGAGGAAGCAGAGCGGAGCGAAAACCGCAGGTGCGGTGGGCAAGGCAGAGCAGAGCAGAACCGCCAGAGTGGTGGACAAGGCAGAGCAGAGAGAAACCGCAGGTGCGGTGGACAAGGCAGAGCAGAGAGAAACCGCAGATGCGGTGGACAAGGCAGAGCAGAGAGAAGCCGCCGGAGCGGTGGACAAGGCAGAGCAGAGAGAAGCCGCCGGAGCGGTGGGCAAGTCAGAGCAGAGAGAAACTACCGGAGCGGTGGCTAAGGCAGAGCAGAGAGAAGCCGCCGGAGCGGTGGACAAGGCAGAGCAGAGAGAAGCCGTCAGAGCGGTGAGCAAGTCAGAGCAGAGAGAAGCCGCCGGAGCGGTGGGCAAGTCAGAGCAGAGAGAAACCGCCGGAGCGGTGGGTAAGGCAGAGCAGAGGGAAGCCGCCAGAGTGGTGGGCAAGTCAGAGCAGAGAGAAGCCGCCGGAGCGGTGGGCAAGTCAGAGCAGAGAGAAACTGCCGGAGCGGTGGGTAAGGCAGAGCAGAGGGAAGCCGCCAGAGCGGTGGGCAAGTCAGAGCAGAGAGAAACCGCCGGAGCGGTGGCCAAGCAGAGCCCAACAGGGCTGAAGGTGCAGGCAGAGAGGACAGGGCTCTGTTCACATGGAACAGACTGGAAAATACAGGAGGATGGCTAGAACACAGGAGGAAGATACGGAGGAAGGGAAAAGGGACAAGCAGAACCAGATACACACAAGGTACTTCCTATGAAGTAGCGAGTGGACACAAAACTCACAAACAGAAGTACAGAGACAACGAGTTGGAGCTAGGTGCAGGTTCAGTTACTGCAGGAAAAGGGAAGGTACAGACATAGAGACAAACAGGTAACAGGCTAGGATACAGTTCAGACAGGAACTACTACTGCAATGAGATACAAGAACAAGCCAGGGTATACAGCCCCCAGAGTGGCGGAAACAGACTAGAAGTCACAGGTAACAGGTCTGGGTATGCAGCCCCCAGAGTGGCAGAAAAAGACTAGAAACAGGACAGGACCTGGCAATTCAGCAGCAAAGACTAACTGAGTGAAGGTCTTACTCAGGTCCCTCCTTCTGGGTGGAGGGGGTTTAAATATCCAGTGACTCACAGCAATAGGCTGGAGATGCATTAGGGGTGCGCCCACAGCAGCTATAAGAATCAGGAAGTAACCGGGCCGCCGCCCTAAGCAGTCAGTCAAGAGACATGCACACAGCATGAACTGGAGCAAGGTTTGTAGGCTGGACTGACAGGTAAGATTGTGGTCTTGCATAGTGGGAGGTGGTGCACTATGCAAGCACGCCGCCAGGGATGTTACATACAGTGACAGTGTTGGTTACTGTACTTGTCATTTAGTGTTAAAATAAAGGATTTATTAAAAAAAAAATTGGCGTGGGATCCTCCATAATTTTAGTCTCTAGCAGAGGTTAAGCAGACGGCTGGGGCAGATATTTGAAGCCTGGGAAGGGGGTAATACCCACAGAGCTTCCCAGGCTACTCGGCGGGAGCTCGGGTCTCCGCCTTGCACGTTTGGCGCTTTTTACAGAGCCAATGAACATGCAGCGATTGCCAGCCAGTCACTGGAATGCCGCAGCCATGTTGTTTGTGGGCACTACAGTGATTGGCTGGCCGCACAGCATCACCTCGAGTACTTAAAACCGGGCGCCGCCATGTTGGACACAGTCGCTCCAGATCAGCCAGTGTAGGGTCAGTGCTGCTGAGTTAGGGAGAGATATATAGTGCGAAATAGGTAGTGTAGGGTCTCTAAAGGCTGCCAAATCAAACAAACAGTCCTTCTCAGGACTAATATCCATCCCAGATATCAGGCAGGCAGGCTGTATAGGAGACGCAGTGGTTATACCAGCAAATGCTCCATTACAGTTATGTGTGCTCCTGTTGGTCAAATTGCTAGACTTATCACCCCGGTCTCAAGGGTCCTGTTTTTGGCATTTTTTGCCGTAAAACAAAACTGTAATAGTGTCTCCCTGACTGGTCAGACACCAATATATCTGTTTAAAAGAGTCTGGTGTAGGCCAGAAAAATACAACTGTGCTTTTGCAGCTCCACGGGTCAAATCTCTGTATTATCCTGTTTTTAGCATTTTTTGCCATAAAAAAAACAGTAATAGTGTCTCGCTGACTGGTCAGACACCAATATATCTGTTTAAAAGAGTCTTGTGTAGGCCAGAAAAATAGAACTGTGGTTTGGCAGTTCCACAGGTCAAATCTCTGTATTATCCTGTTCTTGGCATTTTTTGCCGTAAAAAAAAAACAGTAATGGTGTCTCCCTGACTGGTCAGACACCAATATATCTGTTTGAAAGACTCTGGTGTAGGCCAGAAAAATAGAACTGTGGTTTTGCAGTTCAACGGGTCAAATCTCTGTATTATCCTGTTTTTGGCAATTTTTGCCGTAAAAAAAACTGTAATAGTGTCTCCCTGACTGGTCAGACACCAATATATCTGTTTAAAAGAGTCTGGTGTAGGCCAGAAAGATAGAACAGTTGTTTTGCAGTTCCACGGGTCAAATCTACTGTATTATCCTGTTTTTGGCATTTTTTGCCGTAAAAAAAAACAGTAATAGTGTCTCCCTGAGTGGTCAGACACCAATATATCTGTTTAAAAGAGTCTGGTGTACGCCACATAACTATAACTGTGGTTTTGCAGTTCCATGGGTCAAATCTCTGTATTATCCTGTTTTTCACATTTTTTGCCATAAAAAAAACTGTAATAGTGTCTCCCTGACTGGTCAGACACCAATATATCTGTTTAAAAGAGTCTGGTGTAGGCCAGAAAAATAGAACTGTGGTTTTCCTCTTCCACGGTTCTAATCTCCTTTTTATTAACCTTTTTCCATTGATAGTGCGAGTGTAAGCCATTTTACTTCATTTACAATGGGCAAGGCGCGTGGCAAGGGACGTGAAACTAGACATTCTGGTGATGGTGCGTGTAGAGGACGGGGCCGTGGCCAAGGTGAAAATGTGCCACAACCAACAGCCACATCTTCTCGCTCCCACTTCTTGACCGAATTACTAGGGAAGCACATTACAACACCAATATTGCGAACTGATCAGTGTGAACAGGTTATTAATTGGATAGCAGATAATACTTCCAGGGCACCACCACCTCCGGTCTGTCTTCCATACGGTCAAGTTTTAGTAGCCGTGAGTCTCGACCGCATACTCCTCCTCACCCTGATGCTCCTTCCTCCCACCATGCCGATTGTCGTTTGACAGCAACTGATCCCACACTTGGACACTCTGAAGAGCTGTTCACTGGTCCATTTCCATATTTGTGCCTCTCGCCTGCTCCGCTTGAAGTGGTGGAAGAGGAGATCCCATGTAGCGATGCCTAAATATTTGAACAGCCACGGCCAGAGGAAGTCGACGCTGGCAATTTGTCACAAGAGGTGGACAATGACGAGACACAATTGCCACGAAGTCAGGAGGAGGATCGTGGTGAAAAGTGGAAGAGGAGGAGGTGGTGGATGATCTAGTAACTGACCCAGCGTGGCAGGAGGACACGCAGAGCGAGGCCAGCAGCACACAGGGGGAGGGAGGCAGAGTACCCCAACAGGCAGGAAGAAGCAGTATGGTGGCCGCATACAGAAGGCGGGCAACAGTTCCCCATAACACCAACACTGGTAGGTCTTCCAGAGTCTGGAATTTTTTTAAAGACTCTGCTGATAACCCTAAAATGGCCATTTGTACCACCTGCCATGCCAGCATCAGCAGGGGTGACAAAACTACCAGCCTGACCACCACCAGCATAATCAGGCACATGGCAGCAAAGCACCCGACTTTGTGGGGCGAACCCCAGGGTCCACGACCAGTGTCAGCGGGTGTCACCACTGTTTCTTCCGCTGTTGTGCGTGTAATAGAACCCCCTGCTGTGCGTGTAAGGCAATCCCCTGTCCATTCTGCACGCAAAGATGTCCCCTCCTCTCAGTCTTCACTTGTTATGGCAGTTTCTCAAGAAACAGCATCAACGTCCACGTCCCACCGCAGTGTTTAATTGTCCATATCCCAGAGCTTTGAACAAAAGCGCAAATTCGCAGCTAACGCCCCACAGGCCACAGTCCTAAATTCGCACATTTCACGACTGCTTGCGTTGGAAATGCTGCCTTTTACGCTGGTGGAGACGGAATCCTTCAGCAACCTTATGGCGGTGGCCATCCCTTGGTACTCGGTCCCCAGCCGACACTATTTTGCCCGGTGTGCCATCCCTGCACTACACAAGCACGTGTCCCAAAACATCTGCCATGCCCTCAACAACGCAGTTACTGGGAGAGTCCACCTGACAACGGACATGTGGACAAGTGCTTGTGGCCAGGGACGGTACATCTCCCTGACGGCACACTGGCTAAACATAGTGGAAGCCGGGACCCAGTCGGACCTTGGGACGGAACACATCCTCCCCACACCGAGGATTGCGGGCCCTATGTCAGTCAGAGTTGCCCCCACAGTGTACAGCTCCTGCGCATCCTCCTCCTCCTCATGTTCAGCCTCCATCTCAGATATGACCACATCAGTTACAAGCTGGAAGCACAGCAGTACTGCCTCAGCCAAGCGGCAACAGGCTGTGCTGAAACTCATAAGCTTAGGTGATAAACCTCACACTGCTTGTGAGTTGTGGACAGCTGTGAAAGAGCAGGCAGATATGTTGCTGAGACCACTGAACCTACATCCAGGCATGGTCGTGTGTGACAATGGCCGTAACCTGGTGGCGGCTCTGAGGCACGGCGAGATCACACACGTACCATGCCTGGCTCATGTGCTTAACCTCGTGGTTCAGCGGTTTCTTAAATTGTACCCCGAGTTGCCAGATCTGCTCGTCAAAGTACGCCGCCTGTCAGCTCATTTTCGCAAGTCGGCTACAGCTTCTGCCGCCCTTGCTGTGTTGCAGCAGCATTTGCAGCTTCCGGCACACCGACTGGTGTGTGATGTCCCCACACATTGGAACTCTACCCTTCACATGTTGTAAAGGATTTGTTAGCAGAAGAGAGCAGTTGTGGAGTACCAGCTGCAATAAGGCCATCGATATTCAGGTCAGACTCCACACATAAGACCTCAGGAGTGGACTTGGATGTCTGACATATGTACCATCCTGACAAACTTTGAGGAGTCCACCAAGATGGTGAGTGGCGATGACGCCATCATTAGCGTCAGCATCCCACTTGTCTGTCTTTTGCAACGCTCTCAGCAGAGAATTAAAGAGGAGGCATTGCAGTCAGAGTATGATGAGATGCATCAAGAACCCGTAATGGGCGATTACACACAGTCCAGCCTCATCTCATCCCAATGTGCATTGGGGGACAATGAGGGAGAGGAGGAGGAGGAGGAGGAGGAAGAACAGGAGCTGGTATCATGCGCTGTAGACGGTAGTACCTGTACAACTGTCATACAGTCAGTTCAGCGTGGGTGGCCTGAGGACAGGGGGGAGGAGGAGAGCATGGTCAGTCGTCATCTTGGTGAGGGCACAGAAGTCTTGCCCGTTACCAGTCTGGCACGCATGGCTGACTTTATGTTACGCTGCCTTAACCGTGACCCTCGCGTTGCCAAAATGTTGGGTGACAGTCATTACTGGTTGGTGACACTTTTAGACCCCCGCTACAAGGAGAACTTTCACTCTCTTATTCCTGAGGTGGAGAGGTCTACAAAAATGGGACAGTATCAGAAGGCCCTTGCTGCAGAACTGTTAAAATAATTCCCATCTGAACATGCTAGCGGCAGAGGTCACAGTTCGTTGACCAACCAAGGCGTACAGGCGAGAGAGACGCAACTCCAATCCAGCAGAGGCAGGGGAACACTGTCAACATTCTGGGACAGTTTTCTGAGACCCGTCCAGCTTACAGGCCCTGAGGCGCGGGGTACTATCACAAGGAGTGGAAAGTTTCCAAAGATGGTGAGGGTGTACCTTGCCGACCGTACCAGCGTCCTCCGTGATTCCTCTGTGCCTTTTAATTATTGGGTATCCAAGCTGGACACTTGGAATGAACTCGCTCTGTATGCTTTGGAGGTCCTGGCCTGCCCTGCCGCTAGCGTGTTATCGGAGCGTGTTTTAAGTGCCGCTGGGGGAATTATAACTGATAAGCGCACTCGCCTGTCAACTGACAATGCTGACAAGCTGACCCTTATCAAAATGAACAAGGGCTGGATTGGGCCAGACTTCTCATCACCACCAAATGACAGCAGAGTAACATAAAGTCAAATCCATTGTGTTATTTCAGGAGGTGTATTCCCATGCATCGCTTCACACCCACACATGGGTGTACGCTTCCTCAATTAGGCTTTTCTTTGCTCTTCTCCTTATCCTCAGCCTCCACCACCACTATACCACCAGGGTGACCGTGGTCCATGTTGCCAGCATTGCAAGTTCCTCCGTCCTAATTTTTGGCAGCTTTTGCTTGGAAGGCATAGGCAAAGACTTTGGGAGACCCACTCCCCAATAATGGAAATAATGTTTTTAATATGCTGTACTGCATGGCTCTTGTATGGGGCATTAAAACAGTCTTATTAAACTACTCTGACCTCCACGTCTCTTCCAGGGGGAATTTAAACCGTCTTGTTAAGCTACTGCAACCTCCACGTCTCTTCCAAGGGGCATTAAAACCATCTTGTTAAGCTACTGCAACCTCCATGTCTCTTCCAAGGTGCATTAAAACCGTCTTGTTAAGCTAATGCGACCTCCACCACTTTTCCAATGGACATTAAAACCGTATTGTTAAGCTAATGCGACCTCCACCACTTTTCCCAGGGGCATTGATATTGTCTTTTTATACCACTGCGACCTCCACGTCTCTTCCAAGGGGCATTAAAACCGTCTTGTTAAGCTACTGTGACCTCCACCACTCTTCCAAGGGGCATTTAAACCGTCTTGTTATGCTAATGCAACCTCCACTTCTCTTCCAAGGGGCATTAAAACCGTCTTGTTAAGCTAATGCGACCTCCACCACTTTTCCCAGTGGCATTGATATTGTCTTTTTATTCCACTGAGACCTCCACGTCTCTTCCAAAGGGCATTAAAACCGTCTTGTTAAGCTACTGTGACCTCCACCACTCTACCAAGGGGCATTAAAACCATCTTGTTAAGCTACTGCGACCTCCACCACTTTTCCCAGGGGCATTGATATTGTCTTTTTATTCCACTGTGACCTCCCCGTCTCTTCCAAGGGGCATTAAAACCGTCTTGTTAAGCTACTGCGACCTCCACCACTTTTTCAAGGGGCATTGATATTGTCTTTTTATTCCACTGCGAACTCCACCATTCTTCCAATGGGCATTGCATTTCCTCCTAATTTTAGTCAGCTTTTGCTTTTCAATGCATAGGCGAACACTAAGGGAGACCCACTCCTCAATAATGGGTAGAAGGTTTTTAGTATGCTGTAATCCACGTCTGTTTCAAGGGGCATTGCAGTTCCTCATAATTTTTGGAAAGCCTTCCATTCACTGCTTAGGCCAACAGTGCACAGGAGACCCAGTTGCTATAAATGGAAAAAACGGTTTAGTTAAGGCCCTCTGACCTCCATGTCACTTCCAAGGGGCATTGGAGTGCCTCGAAATTTTTGGTAGGCATTGCACTCACTGCATGCCCTATAACTGTGTAGCCGAACCTCTCCTTTTGGTACAGAAACATATCCTACTAGACATGTGTGGTTGACTAGCCTGATATTGATGTGAATGGTCCCTGTTCCTCCTGCTCTTTCTCCTTTGCCACCACCTCATCCATCATTCATCACCTGAAACTTTGTTTTGACGGGAGTCATAGAACTGGGATAGTAGCAATCCTCGGAGGAGGTAGGATATGCGCCAAAACGCTGACCACCTCAGGCCTAGCCGCTACTACTTACATGCACTTGCATTCCAAGAAAACAAACCAGATGCTAACTTCTATCATCATCATCATGCTCCTCACCTTGGCACTCTCAACTCCCCTGATGGAGAAGCCAGGGCCCACCGGAGTAGTCTGGTTCTCTGGTGGGCTCATCCAATGCTGCCCTAAAGCAGGCCGGGCTAAGAAAAGGGGGGGGATGTTCCAAGGAGAAATAGGGGCAGTTGGGGACCGTTTATGGACACCCGGCCGCTCCCAGGCGGCTGGGGACCGTGTGTAGACACCCGGCCGCGGGGCGGCTGGGGACCGAGTATGGACCCCCGGCCGCCCACTGGCGGCTGGGGACCGAGCGTGGACACCCGGCTGGCGGCGGCTGGGGACTGAGTATGGATCACTTGCTGCCGGAGCAGCCAAGAGGTAGTGGCCAGCTTCGGCTTCCTCCAAACTAAAAGGCCCCATTTCAGGTGCAAGCAAGCTAGCAGTATGGTATTGCAGCCTGGGGGTGGGTGGGTGGCAGGTTGCACACTTACGCTTGCATTCCAAGAAAACAAAGCAGATGCTAACTTCTATCATCATCATGCTCTTCACTTTGGCACTCTCAACTCCCCTGATGGAGAAGCCAGGGCCCACCGGAGGAGTCTGGTTCTCTGGTGGGCTCGTCCAATCTTGCCCTAAAGCAGGCCGGGCTAAGAAAAGTGTGTGGGGGGATGTTCCAAGGAGAAATAGGGGCGGCTGGGGACCGTTTATGGACACCCGGCCGCCCTCAGGCGGCTGGGGACTGTGTGTGGACACCTGGCCGCGGGGCGGCTGGGAACCGAGTATGGACACCCGGCCGCCCCCTGGCGGCTGGGGACCAAGCGTGGACACCCGGAGGCCGGTGGCTGGGGACTGAGTATGGATACCTCGCTGCCGAAGCAGCCAAGAGGTAGTGGCCAGCTTCGGCTTCCTCCAAACTAAAAGGCCCCATTTCAAATGCAAGCAAGCTAGCAGTATGGTATTGCAGCCTGGGGGTGGATGGGTGGCAGGTTGCATACTTGCACTTGCATTGCAAGGAATGGGGGAGGTACAATTGAACACTGCCCTGGGAGAAGGACTTGCACGGGGATAGTTGCAAGTCTGCATCTTCTGATGCGGCAAGGATCACTTCTGATGGGCACACTTTTAGGCAGTGACCTGGGTGTCAGAGATGCTTCCAGGGGTCTTCCCGATGCTGTTCTCATGTCTTTTCAGCACTGTATGCGTGTGTCACACAGCACATGGCCAGATAAGATTGTAAAATGTTAAAATGACATTTCCCAGTGAATGCATTTGTCACGGTTGATGGCAATACAAAAGTGCAAAAACGCATAAAAAATTCTACTTGTGAACATAGCCCAAGGTGTGGAGGAGTATTTTTGTTTTTGGTAATTTATTTTACCTTATACACAAGTCTTTACCCTGGAAAGGAATTTCCTTAACATATTTCATATGAAAGCAGTTTCAGTTTCGTTTTTGAACGTTTTATTGTGAGCCCGTTAAAGTGGCTTAATACCTCTGACCACATTGTTGACAGCAGTGACCTGGGAGTCAGAAATGCTTCCTGGGGCGATACCCATGCTGTCCCCATGTCTTTTGAGCACTGTCAGTATCGTTTTGGGCACTTTTTAGGCTTTCTACAGACTGCCGGGGGGCCGCTGCAAAAATGCTCGGGTCTCCCATAGACTAACATTGGGCTCGTTGCTCGGGTCGAGCACCCGAGTATCACGGCGAGCTCGGCCCGAACTTCGAGCACCCGAGCATTTTA
Source organism: Phyllobates terribilis (assembly GCF_046119375.1). Classification (NCBI taxonomy): domain Eukaryota; kingdom Metazoa; phylum Chordata; class Amphibia; order Anura; family Dendrobatidae; genus Phyllobates; species Phyllobates terribilis. The sequence goes on from NW_027362765.1 coordinate 139,535,071, forward strand.
GTGCTCGCTCAACACTATTATTGTTATGATTACGCCAATACATTATAGGTGTCAATACATTACAGTTGTAATGAGGAAATGAAATTTGTGCTGAGGAATTAACAATTGAATGGCGGGAAGTATAGGTTGTAATGAGGAAGTGAGAATTGTGATGAAAAAAGTACATGTCATAATGAGGAAATGAGTAAGAGAGGGTTATAATGAGGAAGTACACCTGTGATAAGGAAGTGAGGGTTCAAATGAGGAAATAAGAGTTAAGATGAGAAAGTAAGTGTAGCAGTGAAAGGTATTTATTGCACATAAAATCTTAAACATTTATATACGGCTGTATTTCTGTTTAAGATTGGGATAAGAACGGACTCCAACTGCCCTAAAAGTGGCATAAATGATGCACACCTAATAAATTATGTGGGAGTGTACAGGGTTGGGCTTATTTCAGAAAGAAATATTGGACATTATTAAAACTGTATATTCAGTGCAGTGGATCATCTGACTAAACCTAGATCGTGCCTTTATAGGGGGATCTAAATATAGATGACAACACGCTACTCTACTAACGTCACTGCGTTTAGGCTGTTAAAATGTTATATGATGTACACTTTCTTTACAACTTATTTTTTACATTTTTGTTTTATAATTTAGTGTTTTTTTAGATTTACATGTAGGAAAAGATGAGAAAGCCAGAGTTATGGTACGGAATTGCGATTTGAAATGGCAAGTGGGGGTTTTAATGAGGAAGTGAGGGCAAGAAAGAAGAAGTGCTGCTGAGATGAGGAGATCATAGTTGTAATGAAGAAATGAGAGTTTAGAGAAAGAAAGAGTATGATAAAGTGAAGGTTATAATGAGAAAACTAAAGTTGTAATGAAAAAGTAAGGATTATAACAAGAAAATAAAGATTATAATGGATGCTATGAGGAAATGAGAGTTGAGGGGAGGATGTAAGGAGTATTATGAAGAAGTAAGAGTAATAATAAAATTTGTAATGAAGAAGTGAAAGTTGAGATGAGCAAGTAAAAAGGTTGAGATGTGGATGTGAAGATTGTGTCAAAGTTGGAATTGTGGAGGAATGGGTTATAATGAGGAAGTGGGAGTTGTAATGAGGAGTAGTGGGATTTAACAAGGAAGTGAAGACTAAGATGAGGAAGTAAGGGTTATATTTAGAGATGAGCGTTGTTCGACTCTAACTATTCGCCAATCTCAAATTCGAGCTGCTTTGGGCGGTGTTCGAGCCGTTCGGCGAACACGAACGATTTGAGAAAAATTCGGCTGTTCGAGGTTATGTTCGATAACTGTTCGTGCACCAAAATCATAACTGGATTTTTTCTCAGTAATGATGAAAATTAATGTTAATACGCAGTTTGAGTGTACAGCGGGGTGGGGGGAGGGGCAGGGGATGGATCTCCGCAGGAATAATGAAGATCTCCATTTTTTTTTCTCTTTCCCGCATTTACAGTGGGGAGGTGCAATCTGTCAGCCTATCAGCAGCGCACACACGGAGCGAAGTGCTTTTTTTCACACAAGCAAGGGCATGTGTCATTGGCAGTGTATGTCACATGTCCTTGCCCTATAAGACCAAGCCATTTTCCCCGTCGCCACCATTTTCTCACTGCTGCAGCTGCGTGTTAGACGGCACCGCTGTTGCTGTGTGCGCTATACCTTGTTAATTTCAAGCCAATTTTCGCACAAATCTACAGATAGCTTGGGAGTAGGGAATAGTTGTGATTGCAGTCCTTTTAAGGACTAGGTTACAGCATTTCCTACGACTTTTATCAGGCAGGTCTGTGCTCTTAAATAGATAGATTGTGGGAGTAAAGACTAATTGTAATTGGAGTCCTTTTCAGGACTAGGTTACATCAGTTCCTATCAGTTTTTGCCAGGCAGGTCTGTGCCAGTGCTGTGCAAGTTTTTTTCACAGCATTTGGCTGAATCTAGCAAAGCTAATCCTTTTTGGCCTATTGCAGAGTGTGTTAGTCAGTGGAGTAGCCTATCTGTGTTGCAAGATATACCACCTGTGTATAGAATACCAATTTTTTTACTGCACCTAGTGAAGTAAAATCTTTTGGGCATAGCATCATTCTATTAGTCCATCTATACTGACCTCCATCAGGTTGCAAATTGAATATAATTTTTTTCTGCATCTAGCTCTGAAAAAATATTTGGGCTTCTAGCTGTGTGTGGGACTTGTTCTATTAGTCCATCTATACTGACATCCATCAGGTTGCAAACTGAATATAATTTTTTTCTGCATCTAGCTGTGAAAAAATATTTGGCCTTCTAGCAGTGTGTGGGACTTTCTCTATTAGTCCATCTATACTGACCTCCATCAGGTTGCAAATTAAAAATAATTTTTATCTGCATCTACCTCTGAAAAAATATTTGGGCTTCTAGCTGTGTGTGGGACTTGTTCTATTAGTCCATCTATACTGACCTCCATCAGGTTGCAAACTGAATATAATTTTTTTCTGCATCTAGCTCTGAAAAAATATTTGGCCTTCTAGCAGTGTGTGGGACTTTCTCTATTAGTCCATATATACTGACCTCCATCAGGTTGCAAAATTAAAAATAATTTTTTGTCTGCATCTAGCTCTGGAAAAATATTTGGCCTTCTAGCAGTGTGTGGGACTTTCGCTATTAGTCCATCTATACTGACCTCCATCAGGTTGCAAACTGAATATATTTTTTTTCTGCATCTACCTCTGAAAAAATATTGGGCTTCTAGCTGTGTGTGGGACTTGTTCTATTAATCCATCTATACAGACTTCCATCAGGTTGCAAACTGAATATAATTTTTTTCTGCATCTACCTCTGAAAAAATATTTGGGCTTCTAGCTGTGTGTGGGACTTGTTCTATTAGTCCATCTATACTGACCTCCATCAGGTTGCAAACTGAATATAATTTTTTTCTGCATCTAGCTCTGAAAAAATATTTGGCCTTCTAGCAGTGTGTGGGACTTTCTCTATTAGTCCATCTATACTGACCTCCATCAGGTTGCAAATTAAAAATAATTTTTTGTCTGCATCTAGCTCTGAAAAAATATTTGGCCTTCTAGCAGTGTGTGGGACTTTCTGTATTAGTCCATCTATACTGACCTCCATCAGGTTGCAAACTGAATATATTTTTTTTCTGCATCTACCTCTGAAAAAATATTGGACTTCTAGCTGTGTGTGGGACTTGTTCTATTAATCCATCTATACAGACCTCCATCAGGTTGCAAACTGAATATAATTTTTTTCTGCATCTACCTCTGAAAAAATATTTGGGCTTCTAGCTGTGTGTGGGACTTGTTCTATTAATCCATCTATACAGACCTCCATCAGGTTGCAAACTGAATATAATTTTTTTCTGCATTTACCTCTGAAAAAATATTTGGGCTTCTTGCTGTGTGTGGGACTTGTTCTATTAGTCCATCTATACTGACCTCCATCAGGTTGCAAACTGAATATAATTTTTTTCTGCATCTAGCTCTGAAAAAATATTTGGCCTTCTAGCAGTGTGTGGGACTTTCTCTATTAGTCCATCTATACTGACCTCCATCAGGTTGCAAACTGAATATATTTTTTTTCTGCATCTACCTCTGAAAAAATATTGGGCTACTAGCAGTGTGTGGGACTTTCTCTATTAGTCCATCTATACTGACCTCCATCACGCTGCAAATTCAAAATAATTTTTTGTCTGCATCTAGCTCTGAAAAAATATTTGGCCTTCTAGCAGTGTGTGGGACTTTCTCTATTAGTCCATCTATACTGACCTCCATCAGGTTGCAAATTAAAAATAATTTTTATCTGCATCTACCTCTGAAAAAATATTTGGGCTTCTAGCAGTGTGTGGGACTTTCTCTATTAGTCCATCTATACTGACCTCCATCAGGTTGCAAACTGAATATATTCTTTTTCTGCATCTACCTCTGAAAAAATATTGGGCTTCTAGCAGTGTGTGGGACTTTCTCTATTAGTCCATCTATACTGACCTCCATCACGCTGCAAATTCAAAATAATTTTTTGTCTGCATCTAGCTCTGAAAAAATATTTGGCCTTCTAGCAGTGTGTGGGACTTTCTCTATTAGTCCATCTATACTGACCTCCATCAGGTTGCAAATTAAAAATAATTTTTATCTGCATCTACCTCTGAAAAAATATTTGGGCTTCTAGCTGTGTGTGGGACTTGTTCTATTAGTCCATCTATACTGACCTCCATCAGTTTGCAAACTGAATATAATTTTTTTCTGCTTCTAGCTCTGAAAAAATATTTGGCCTTCTAGCAGTGTGTGGGACTTTCTCTATTAGTCCATCTATACTGACCTCCATCAGGTTGGAAATTAAAAATAATTTTTATCTGCATCTAGCTCTGAAAAAATATTTGGCCTTCTAGCAGTGTGTGGGACTTTCTCTATTAGTCCATCTATACTGACCTCCATCAGGTTGCAAATTAAAAATAATTTTTTGTCTGCATCTAGCTCTGAAAAAATATTTGGCCTTTTAGCAGTGTGTGGGACTTTCTCTATTAGTCCATCTATACTGACCTCCATCAGGTTGCAAATTCAAAATAATTTTTTGTCTGCATCTAGCTCTGAAAAAATATTTGACCTTCTAGCAGTGTGTGGGACTTTCTCTATTAGTCCATCTATACTGACCTCCATCGTTCTGCAAATTTAAAATAATTTTTATCTGCATCTACCTCTGAAAAAATATTTGGCCTTCTAGCTGTGTGTGGGACTTGTTCTATTAGTCCATCTATACTGACCTCCATCAGGTTGCAAACTGAATATAATTTTTTTCTGCATCTAGCTCTGAAAAAATATTTGGCCTTCTAGCAGTGTGTGGGACTTTCTCTATTAGTCCATCTATACTGACCTCCATCAGGTTGCAAATTAAAAATAATTTTTTGTCTGCATCTAGCTCTGAAAAAATATTTGGCCTTCTAGCAGTGTGTGGGACTTTCTCTATTAGTCCATCTATACTGACCTCCATCAGGTTGCAAACTGAATATATTTTTTTTCTGCATCTACCTCTGAAAAAATATTTGGGCTTCTAGCTGTGTGTAGGACTTGTTCTATTAGTCCATCTATACTGACCTCCATCAGGTTGCAAACTGAATACAATTTTTTTCTGCATCTACCTCTGAAAAAATATTTGGGCTTCTAGCTGTGTGTGGGACTTGTTCTATTAGTCCATCTATACTGACCTCCATCAGGATGCAAATTGAATATAATTTTTTTCTGCATCTAACCCAGCCAATAGTTTTGGCCTAATACCACAGTTTGGCCACTCAGCTCTGCTCGGTTCCCATCCATTTTTTTTTGTGCAAACAACTCCAGAGTTGTGAATTAGTTAACCACCAAAATGAGTGGAAAAAGGCCTGCTGCTGGTGGAAAGGGGAATAGGCGTGTTGGGAAGGGGAGAAAAGGTTGTGTCCGTGGGGTAGGTGTTAAAGCAACAGTAACATCTGCAGAAGAAAGACCATCTTCCAGCCAAACTAAAATGTCTACTTCTTTTAGCGGACAATGTGATAAGATCCCTTTCTTACGGCCACGCCAATCGCTACAAATTCCAGATGAGGCACAAAAACAGCAGGTGCTTCAACGGATATCAAGTGCTCCTTTAAGTGGGCTCTCCTCCACATCAACTTCAACATCACAAATACTCCAGTCCTCAAAGGTGTCACCCCAATCGCACTTGCTTCCTCAGAGCTCCCAAATCTCCAGCTGCCCATCTGAGTATGAGGTAGAACAGATGGTTGAGTCTGCAGAGCTGTTTACTCATACTATAGCCTGGGAATCAGAGGTCGACTCCAGCGCTTCTGTGAATCCAGACGAGGAAATGATCTGCACTGATGCCCAGAATCTTTATGAGTCGGATCCAGGACCAGACGCAGAAGGTTCTGACCATAATGTAGACCCTCATTCCCAAACTGTAACTCCTGTTGGTGGAGACAATGAGGAAGACGATGATGAGACTCAAATACCTGATTGGAGCGACAACTTTAGTTTTTTGTCAGGGCAGGAACAGGTTGGCTCTGAGGACGACAGGTGAGATAATGCACAGGGTGATGATGATGAGGTTGGAGATCCCACTTACTGCCAACCCACAGTCAGCCAAGAGATGAGGTCAGCAGAGGAGGTGGAGGAAGATGCTAGTGACGATGAGGTCAGGTTGCGCCTTCCTGGACAGAGACGTAGTACTGGAAGCACGTCAACAACTGCATCCTCAAACACAACTCTGCCTCTCACCACAAGTCGTGGTGGCTCTTCAGGTCGCATGGGTGCTAAGCCTTGCATAGCCTGGGCATTTTTTCAGATCGATAAAGATGACCCAACTCGTGTTATCTGTAACATTTGTCAGCAAAAGCTAAGTAGAGGCCAAAAAATACATAGTTTGAGTACTTCATGCATGAACCGGCACATGGACATGAAGCATAAGTTGCAGTGGGAAGCTCAGTGTGCTACAATGCGGCCTAGCCAGCCGGGCCAACCACCGTCTGCCATATCTTGTGAATCCGCGGCCTCTTCATCCTCTGTGACTGGGGGGACAGCAGTCACACCTGTTTTGGGGCACAGACCTGCCACCTCTTTACCCGCAACAGCCAGCGTGATTGGCAGGTCATCATTTTCTTTGGAGGTGGTAACACCAGCTGGTGTTGAGCGCTGTCCGACATCGATAGCACCACCTTTGGATCAAGGCAACCTAACATGTCCGCCTGCATCTTCCTCACAGACCGGCAGTTTGCCGGGGACACCCTTATCAACCCCGTCTAAGCACAATAGCCAGCCCTCGGTCCCTCAGATGTGGACAAGTAAAAGACCATTTCCTCCTAGCCATGAGAAAGCTAAGAGGTTGAATTTCACCATCTGCAAGCTCTTGGCTACAGAAATGCTGCCTTTCCGCCTGGTGGACACAGAGGATTTTCGAGACCTTATGTCCGTCGCAGTGCCCCAGTACCAGATGCCCAGTCGGCACTACTTCTCAAAGAAAGGTGTGCCTGCGCTCCACCAGCATGTCGCACACAACATCACCGCTTCTTTGAGAAACTCTGTGTGTGACAGGGTGCATTTCACCACAGACACTTGGACGAGTAGGCATGGACAGGGGCGTTACATGTCGCTGACTGGGCACTGGGTAACTATGGTGACAGCAGGACAAGGGGCTGCTGTCCAAGTCTTGCCGTCCCCACGAGTTGTGCGTCAATCCTCTTTATGTCAAAGTTCCTCCACTGCTTCTGCCTCCTCAACCTCCTCTCGGTCTTCCACCTGCACCCAAAGCCTGTCTGGTCATGCCACAAGCTTTCTAACTGCGCAGAAGGGATCCTGCACACCTCCTTACTATGCTGGCAGTAGGGCTCAACGTCATCAGGCGGTTCTTACTTTGAAATGTCTGGGAAATGTGAGTCACACAGCTGAGGAGTTGTGGTCAGCTCTGGAGAACCAATTTCATGAATGGTTGTCTCCACTGGACCTGAAACCAGGGAAGGCCGTGTGCGACAATGCTGCAAACCTGGGTGCGGCCCTTCGCCGGGGCAATGTCACACACGTGCCTTGTATGGCTCACGTGTTGAACCTGGTTGTCCAGCAATTTTTAGCCCACTATCCCAGACTAGATGGCCTTCTGCAGAGGGCACGGTCGCTGTGTGCTCACTTCCGCCGTTCGCATCCCGCAGCTCTGCGACTTACATCTCTACAGAAGTCGTTGGGCCTGCCACTTCACCGGCTAAAATGCGATGTGCCTACCCGGTGGAATTCAACTCTGCACATGTTGCAGCGATTGTGGCAGCACCGACAAGCCCTGGTGCAATACGTTCTGACGTATAGCCTGGGCCAACGAGATCCAGAGGTGGGGCAAATCACGCTGGAGGAGTGGTCTCAGATCAGGGACCTATGCACCCTTCTGCACAGTTTTGAAATGGCGACGAAGATGTTTAGTGCTGACGATGCCATTATCAGCATGACTATTCCGGTGATTTACATGCTGGAGCACATGTTAAACAGAATTCGGAGTCAGGTGGTGGCACAAGAGGAGGTGGAGGAAGTAGAGGAGGAGGAGTTGTATGCGGAAGGGCTAACATCTGCAAGGTCCAGACAGTCGGCAGCACCAAGGCGGCAGGCATGTGAGGGTGGGTGAGATGGTTTTACCAGGGCGCATGGTAGCAGCCAAACTAGTGAGGAAGGTGCAGGAGCCCAGGAAGAAGTGGAGGACGAACTGATGGAAGACTCATCAGATGAGGGAGACCTTGATCACATTTCTGTTGTGCGAGGTTGGGGGGAGAGGACAGAGGAAGGAAGCATGATTGTTACCTCGCCACCAACACAACAGGGACTTGGTGCTCCTGGATGTGCAACACACATGAGTGCCTTCTTGCTGCACTACCTGCAACATGACCCTCGAATTGTGAGAATTAGAAATAATCCTGACTACTGGGTTGCCACACTGTTAGATCCCCGGTACAAAAGTAAATTTGCAGAAATTATTCCTGCCATAGAAAGGGATGCACGCATGCAGGAGTATCAGCAGAGACTGTTGCAGAATCTTACATGTGCTTTTCCACAAAACACCAGTGGTGCAAGTAGTGAATCTGACAGTTCCACCTTGCCAACCGTGGGACCGTCAAGTGTTCAGCACTCAAACCGTAACAGAACCACAGTATCTGCTGGTAACATTAATTTTGCGGAATCATTTCACCACTTTTTTAGCCCATCCTTTGCAAGGCCACAGGAGACAAGAAGTCTGACACATAGTCAACGCCTAGAGACGATGGTACAGGAGTATCTCCAATTAAACATTGAAGCCATGACTGTGTCACTGGACCCTTACTCTTTTTGGGCTTCCAATCTGGATAAATGGCCGGAGCTAGCCACTTACGCCTTGGAGATCTTGTCATGCCCCGCAGCCAGCGTTCTGTCTGAACGTGTGTTCAGCGCTGCTGGTGGTGTGCTGACAGATAAGCGCACGCGGCTCTCCACTGATAATGTAGACAGACTCACGTTCATAAAGATGAACAAATCATGGATCCGAAACGACTTTTCTACCCCTGTGTCATCCTGGGGAGAGTAAAAGCTTGATGATTGGTTAAAATCACCCTATCAACCGTTTTAAGCTTTCAAATTACTAATCATGTTTATCTGTATCTTGGCTGGAAAATAATTTGGGCTTTGTAGCAGTGTGCAGCACTGATTCTATTAGGCCATCTATAATAAGCTCCACCAGATTTAAAATTACTAATCATGTTTATCTGTATCTTGACTGGAAAATAATTTGGGCTTTGTAGCAGTATGCAGCACTGATCCTATTAGGCCATCTATACTAAGCTCCACCAGATTTAAAATTAGTAATAATTTTTAGCTGCATCTAGCCCGGAAAATAATTTTGGGGCTCCGAGATGCGCAAGACACATAAGTGCCTTCTTGCTGCACTACCTGCAACATGACCCTCATATTGTAAGAATTCGAAGTAATCATGACTACTGGGTTGCCACACTCTTAGATCCCCCAAACTTTTCGATCAACCTTTTCATTTTAATAAAGACCAAAAAAATGGTCATTTTTGAAATTATAAGCATTAGCAGGTTATTAGAAACTGAAATCAAACAGTTTTCAACTCAAAACTTTATTCTAGGTGATGTTACTGTTATGTTCTGCTACCAGAGCTAAGGAAAGAGAGGAGATCTGTCCCTACGATAGAACTCAGCTTAATCCCTACGATGTAACAGGGGACCTGATCCTGCGATCAGACCTGCTAAAGTCCTAAGCTAGTCTGTACGGAGACCTATAGATGTGGGGAAGGAATCCCTACAAGTACTAAGGACTGGGAGGAAAATGGGACACCTCCTAACAGAAATAGTAGCAGACAGACGAACAAACAAAATATAAAGAACACAGAGGTCCGTAGACCAAGCAAACTAACAGAGTTAGATACAGAGCACAGGCTAGCTAGAAAGTAGTTATACAATGAAGTCCAGCAAAGCCAGAAGGGCGGAGCAGGATTAAATAGACCAACAAGGTCATGTGACCAGCAAAGGAAAAAACCTAAGAGCAAGGTTCTAACAGTACCCCCCCTTCTAAGAGGATCCTCCGGATCCCCTAGGACCAGGCTTATCAGGAAATCTCCTGTGAAACGCTCTGATAAGTCTGGACGCGGAAACATCATCTGACCTCACCCAAGAGTTATCCTCGGGTCCGAAACCTTTCCAGGCCACAAGATACTGCAAACTACCTCTATACCGTCTAGAGTTAAGGATGCGAGAAATTTCATATTCCCCGTCCTCCACCACCGGAGGAACAGAGGCAGAGGCGTCACCATCCGACACAACAGCTTTTTTTAACAGAGAGACATGAAATACCGGATTAATTCTCCAGGAGGTAGGAACCTCCAACCTAACAGCAGATTGGTTGACAACCTGAAGCACCTTAAAGGGCCCTACAAACTTGGGACCCAATTTCTTAGAAGGAATCCTCAACCGCAGATTCCTAGAGGACAACCAAACCATGTCACCAACAGCGAACAAAACCTCCTGTCGTTTCCTATCAAAGTAGTCTTTAGATTTTCTGTTGGCCTCCTGAAGATTACCACGCACATCCGTCCAAACTCTCTCCAAATCACCGGAAAAATTCTCCTCCTCAGGCACGGCAGATCCCAACTTGGAGAACGACCCAAACGACGGATGTCTCCCAGAACAACAAAAAAAAGGCGAACAACCAGCAGAAGAAGATGTATGATTGTTCAGAGCAAATTCAGCAAGTGGCAGAAACTCAGACCACCCCTCTTGATTGTCTGCCACAAAACAACGCAAGAACTGCTCAACATCCTGGTTTTTCCTTTCTGTCTGGCCATTAGATTCAGGATGATATCCGGACGAGAACGACAAATGAACTCCCAACCTGTCACAAAAGGCACGCCAAAAACGAGCCACGAACTGAGGACCCCTATCAGAAACAATGTCAGTAGGAACGCCATGAAGTCTGACAATTTCCCTGACAAAGGCCTTAGCGAGAGTTTTAGCGCAGGGCAGTTTGATGAAGGGAACCAAGTGACACATCTTGCTAAAACGGTCCACGACCACCCAGATGACAGTAAAACCCTCAGAGGGGGGAAGGTCAGTTATAAAGTCCATAGCCAAATGTGTCCAAGGAGCACTGGGAACCTCCAAAGGACAAAGCAACCCCGCAGCAGGAGTATGTGAGGACTTAGATCTAGCACATATAGTACATTGACGCACCCACTTAATGACTTCCTTCTGCCATCCAGGCCACCAAAAACTGCGACCCACCAGTCTCTTGGTCTCAGAGATTCCGGGATGACCTGCCAACCGAGATTCGTGACACTCAACAAACAAATCTCTCCTAAAGGTCCCAGGCACAAACAACCTCCCATGAGGAGTGTTAGATGGGGCATTCTCCTGTGCTTTAAGAATCTCATCTTCCAAAACGGAGTCCAAAGCAGCTATCACAACACCTTCTTGTAAAATGTTCTCCTCTTTCTCAGCACCGACTATGGGAGAAAAACTGCGAGACAAGGCATCCGCCTTAACATTCTTAGTACCAGGGATGTAAGTAACGGAGAAATTAAACCGCGAGAAAAACAGTGCCCACCTAGCCTGACGGGCATTCAGGCGCTTGGCAGCATCAAGATATATCAGATTTTTATGATCCGTAAGAACCTGAACGGGAAATTCCGCACCTTCCAAGAAGTGGCGCCAGTGTTCAAATGCAAGTTTAATAGCCAATAATTCCCGATTACCAATATCGTAATTCAGTTCAGTCTCCGAAAATTTTTTTGAAAAAAAGGCACAGGGATGTAATCCATCCCCGTTATCCTGAGACAATACTGCGCCAACCCCCACAGAGGAAGCATCAACCTCAACCAAAACCGGCTTAGTCACATCAGGCTGCATAAGGATGGGAGCAGAGGTGAACCTCTCCTTGAGATACACAAAAGCTTCAATGGCCTCAGAAGACCACTGAACCGCATCAGCACCTTTCCTGGTGAGATCGGTCAGAGGTTTGACAATACTAGAAAAATTTTTTATGAATTTTCTGTAATAATTGGCGAAACCTAAAAACCTCTGTATTGATTTCAAACCAATAGGCCTAGGCCATTCCTGTACAGCTTGAACTTTAACCGGGTCCATCTCAAAACCTTCGCTGGAGATAATGTAACCCAAAAAACTAATTCTCTGTACAGCGAACTCACATTTCTCCAGCTTAGCAAAAAGCGAATTGTCCATTAATAACTGTAATACCTCACGTACGCTCCGCCAATGAGACTCCAGATCCGGCGAATAAATCAAAATGTCATCCAAATACACAACCACATTTTTGCCGATCAAAGGTCTAAGGATGTCATTAATAAGATTCTGAAAAAATGCAGGAGCATTAGTAAGACCAAAAGGCATAACCAGATTCTCAAAATGACCCACAGGAGTGTTAAAAGCAGTCTTCCATTCGTCACCCTCCTTCATGCGCAACAGATTGTATGCCCCCTTAAGGTCAATTTTAGAGAACCACTTGGCCCCCATTAACTGGTTAAACAGATCAGGAATCAATGGCAGTGGGTAAGGATTGCGTACAGTAATTTTGTTAATCTCACGAAAATCCAGACAAGGACGTAAACCGCCGTCCTTTTTTTTTACAAAAAAAAATCCAACCGCCACAGGAGACTTAGAGGGCCTAATGTGACCGGCGGCCAAGCTTGTCTGTATGTATTCCTCCAAAGCCTTTCTCTCAGGAATAGTAAGGTTAAATAAACGACTCTTAGGAAGAGTCGCTCCAGGGACAAATTCAATAGAACAATCATAGTCTCTATGGGGAGGCAAAACCTGCGATTCCTTCTCAGAAAAAACTCTCCAAAAATCCTGAATAGGAACAGGCAATTCTCCCCTATCCAAAGCTGCAATACGCCCGTTACAACACTTGTCATAACATTTATGGCTCCAGGATTTAATTTCACTGGTAGACCAATCCAGTACAGGATTGTGAAATTTTAACCAGGGCAATCCCAATATTACTGGAGAAGGCAAGTTATACAAAACTACCAAATCCAATTTCTCATGGTGAACACCATTAATAGTGAGAGGAAATTCACAGACCTTGAGAGTAATATTCTTCAAAGGGGAACCATCCACAGAAACCACAGCAATGGGGGATGATAAAGGTTTGGGTTTTAAATTGAGTCTTTCCAAGAATCCCCCATCAATTACATTCAGAGTAGACCCACAATCAACAAACACCCGAAATTCCATTAATTTTTCCTGAGCAATCGTGGAAGCAGCTAAAAATACACCCTTGGAATTTAAACAGGCAATACGGGCATGACTGACCATTTTTTTTTCTTTCTTCATACGAAGCTCACAGCCTTTAATCAAATGACCAGATTTTCCGCAATAGAAACACAAGCCTTCAGAAAATCTACGGTCTTTTTCTTGAGAGCGAGGTGCCACCGATCCAATCTCCATTGGTTCACCACTGTTAGTACACACATTCTCATAACCAGAAACTGACATAGCAGAGGATTTGCTCTCATTAACCCTTGCACGCAGTCTCCTATCCACCCGTATAGCTAATTGCATAGCCTGTTGCAAATCTTCAGGTGTAGGATAAGCAATTAGCAGGTCTTTAACCCTTTCATTGAGCCCAGCAAGAAATAGACTTTTCAGAGCAGAATCGTTCCACCCTGTTTGAGTAGACCAACGACGGAAATGAGTACAATATTTTTCCACATTACCTGATCCCTGTCTCAAACGTCTTAACTCAGTCTCAGCTGATGAGACACGGTCAGGATCATCATATAATAGCCCCAAAGCAGAAAAAAAACTATCCACTGATCTGAAGCATGTATCACTAGGTTGCAAAGAAAAGGCCCACTCCTGAGGCTCTTTGCGCAAAAGTGACATTATCAACCCTATGCGCTGGGATTCATCCCCAGAGGACTTGGGTCTCAAACGAAAATACAATAAGCAAGCATTTTTAAATGAAAAAAATTCTCGGTGTTCACCAAAAAATAAATCCGGCAAACATACCTTAGGCTCCAAGAAATGTGCTCCAGGACAGTTACTCACGTGCTGACGGAGCTCGGCCACCTCCAGAGAGAGTCCCTGCAGGCGATGAGCCAAATCCTGAACCGACACCATGATGGAACAGAAAAATCTTTCCTTAGAGAATTTGCAGGCTGGACTTACTGTTATGTTCTGCTACCAGAGCTAAGGAAAGAGAGGAGATCTGTCCCTACGATAGAACTCAGCTTAATCCCTACGATGTAACAGGGGACCTGATCCTGCGATCAGACCTGCTAAAGTCCTAAGCTAGTCTGTACGGAGACCTATAGATGTGGGGAAGGAATCCCTACAAGTACTAAGGACTGGGAGGAATATGGGACACCTCCTAACAGAAATAGTAGCAGACAGACGAACAAACAAAATGTATAGAACATAGAGGTCAGTAGACCAAGCAAACTAACAGAGCAAGACACAGAGCACAGGCTAGCTAGAAAGTAGATATACAATGAAGTCCAGCAAAGCCAGAAGGGCGGAGCAGGATTAAATAGGCCAACAAGGTCATGTGACCAGCAAAGGAAAAAAACCTAAGAGCAAGGTTCTAACAGTTACATTTTCACATAGGACCCCTTGTTCGAAAGGAGCTTCTGAACTCTCTCGTCCATTGAATTTGTCAGGTTTTGGATGGTTTCTGCTTCAATTGTTTTGCATGAGGACAGAATACCCTCCCAGAGCTGTTGCTTAGATGTGAACTGCCTCCCGCCATCATAGACACTCCTTTTGATGATGCTCCAGAGGTTCTGAATGGGGTAGAGGTCAGGGGAGCATGGGGGTCACACCATAAGTTTGTCCCCTTTTATGCCCATATCAGCCAGAGATGCAGATGTTTTATGTGCAGCATGAGATGGTGCATTATCATGCAAAAAAATGATCTTGCTGTGAAATACACGGTTCTTCTTCTTGAACCATGGCAGGAAGTGCTGTTTGAGAAAATCCACATACATTATGGAGTTCATCTTTAGCGCCTTCAGGGATCCTAAAGGGGCCGACAATCTCTCTCCCCATGATTCCAGCCCAAAACATTACTCCACCTCCTCCTTGTTGGCGCTGTAGCCGTGTTTGCGTGGGGTGTCCATCAACCAGCCATCCTCCACTCCATCCATCTGGACCATCGAGCGCTGCACGGCACTCATCCGTGAACAAAACAGTTTTGAAATCAGTCTTCATGTAATGTTTGGCCCACTGGAGCCGTTTCTGCTTGTGTGAAGTGGATAGAGGAGGTCGACAGGATGGCATATGCACAGCTGCAAACCTCTGAAGGACCCTGCATCTTGTTTGTTTGGGGGACGTTGGAGGCACCAGCAGCTTTAAAAACTTGTCTGCTGCTATGACAAGGCTTTTTTGCCGCTGCTCTTTTAACCTGACGTAATTGCCTGTAGGAAAGAGTCCTCAATTTGCCCTTATCAGCACGCACACGTGTGTACTGTGAATCAGCTACATACTTCTTGATTGCCAAGACACTTCATCCTGATCATCGCACAATGTTGATTGTAGTCATGCCTTGACCTAAACACTCCACAATTTGTTGCTTCTCAGCAGCCGACACATCCTTTTTCTTTCCCATTTTGGCAGAAAATGTAGGCTGCTTAATAATGTGAGACAGCCTTCTTAAGTAGTCTTGCCTTTCATTGGACACACCTGCCAAACTAATTAGCACAGGTGTCTGCAATTGCTTACAGTGATATAAAGAGCCCTGACACACATCACCATCAATGAGTTTAACTGGCAAACAAACAAATTCTTCCCTTATCACTCCTAAACACTTTTTGCATAATAATTTGGAACACAGTGTACATGTGCTTTTCCACAAAACACCAGTGGTTCACGTAGTGAATCTTACAGTTCTAACTTGCCAACCGTGGTCTGTATGGAGTTGTTCAATAAAGGGCCCAAAATTAAGATAACATAGATGGGAGAGGTCTCTATGAATAGGAATTCCTAAGTATTTGATACCCTGTGAGGGCCAGGCAAAGGGAAAGTTGGACTGGATGGAATCCTATATGGATTTGGGGAGGGAGACAACGAGGGCCTCAGACTTCGCTGCATTGATTTTAAAATTTGACCATGTAACAAAGTGATCTATTTCAGCCATAACAGCATGGATGGATATATGTGATTGAGTGATATATACTAGGACATCATCAGCAAATAGAGAGCACTTGTACTCGGTGCCTCCCACCTCAATCCACCTAATATTGGGGTTATGGCGAATTGATGAGAGCAGGTGCTCCGTCACTAGGATGTATAAGAGAGGGGACAGAGGACATCCCTGCCTTGTCCCATTGGTGATTGTGAAAGGTGATGAAAATGTTCTGATGCACCCCCTGGGCCTTGGGACACCCGGAGCCGGACCCTTTTTGGTGGATGCTGGTGGTTGTAGTCTTCGTGGCGGCGACCCGGTTCCGTGGCTCAGGGTGGTCAAACCAGTGGCGGAACTATTTATGTGGTTTTGATGTTTAAATGTCCGACTACGCCACCCGTGGATTGCGGTCAGAGTGAACCGCCGCTGCAGGGCAGACCGCTGAGGCTGGTGTTGTGGGTGCAGCAGAGCGTAGCATAACTCCCCACGGGAGGAGTATAGCCTCAGGGCAGTGTATGCGGAGGATGGGGGTGATGGTGCAGGGCAGCAGCAGTAACGACACGGAGTCAGTGATGCAGTCCAGGGCCTTTACTCACAGTTCTTATTATCCAGACCACGTCTGCAGGTAACGGCTGCCCACGTCGTACTGTGCTCACCAGGTGAGGGGCTCAGACAACTCCCAGATAACTTTGGAGCGCTTCACAGGACCCCCTTTGTGTGTCCTTTGTCTGGCCTTTCTTACCAACCCTTCTGTCCGGCTGCCTCGGGCCTCCTCTTGGTAAACTTGGCGCCAGTTTCCCTGACCCTATGTGGTGCCTTCCTAGCGGGTGTAGCGAGGGGCTGCGCCACATAAAATGTCACAGCCTCCGGTTTCTAGCTGAGGGTCGTTTCCTGCCTCCACTAGTTTCGAGGACCGGTCTCCCCCTTTGGCCTGACCCCTCCACGCAGGTGGATTCGGGCGTGCGGTGGCGACTCGCCCGTCCGCACCCCTGGGATCCCTTCATTCCTCGTTCCTGGAGCCTTCTCCGCTCCTCTTCCTTCCTTCTCCCTCTTCCAGGCCTGGGCCTCTGTTACTAGGCCCGCCTCCGGAGCAGAGCTCATACAGAGCCCCTGCTCCCTGCCACTTCTGCTCAGATTTCTCTGCACTGAACTAAGATGGTTCCCACCTTTTATACTCCCTTCTCAATGCACCCAGGAACTGCTTCCTCCCTGCTCCTGCACTACAGGGTTCCCCTTCCTCAGTGTTCCCTCCCCCCACTCCAGCCAGGGACAGGGACTGTCGTGCCCATCTCAGAGGCATATTGGTCGCCCTGCCCCACGGCAATGTGGTGTAATGCATGCAGGTGTCGGGTCCTGATCCACACTCCATCCTTACCTGAGAGTGAGATATCACACCTCTGGGTGAGGTGCAATACCTCTGTAGCAACCGAGCCCTCAGGGTGCTACAGTTCCATTTATCTTCAGCCTAGGTGACGTATTGTGATACAGGGCCGTGATTTTGGCTATAAAAGGGTCCCCTAGACCCCTACCCCAAGCTTTTTAAGAGAATCATATATGGCGTGCCAGGAGACTCTATGGAATGCTTTCTCAGCATCCAACGAGAGTATCTAATTACAAATTTTTAACTGCATCTAGCCCAGGAAATACTTTGTGCCTAGTAGCAGTGTCTGCTAGTCAGCGGATTATCCCGGCTGTTAAGCAAGCTACACCACCTGTAGTTTGGACACTTAATTTTTTCAAAGGAAATGCTTCGGGACCACGGGATACTCAGTGAAGAGCATCAGGAGGCACCCCAAGGCATAGGGGCTGGGACTGGCAGTAGGATGCCTTGCGGTGGACAGCTGAGCTCGATCCTTATAAAAGCTTTTTAACTGCAGCAGCTTTAGTGGACGCTACTGGAGCTGGAATTACGCGGCTGCTGGCATGAGACTTGCCCTCCAATAGATCCTTGTAAATGGATTTAAAGTGTATTCATTCAAATTAGAGAGACAATTTAAATTAAAAAGCTTAGAGCTGCCTCCACCACAGGGGGGCTCGCTCGACCCACCAGCGGACAGGCACCAGTATTGGGAGAGGGGGGCTGGCCATCAGGGTTCACCGCGGCTCTGGCACAAACCCGGCGACACGGAGGTGGCACGGGCAGGAGCGGACTGAACGTGTCGGCTTCTCACTTTTTGGATTTTAGAAGGGCATGACATGCCTATATCTGTGTCTCCCCCTCCTTTTACTCCTCCACCTCTTTTCTTTTCGCATGACTATATGTACTTGTCACTTTTCCATGTGTTAGTTGTGTCTTCTGAGCAGTTTGTCAGCTTTTGGACACCTTTGAAGGTGTTTTGTATGTGTTTCTATGTGTTTTTGTTTGCCTGCCATTGGTTTTAACGGTGTTCGAAGGTGTTCGACGAACAGTTCGACGAACAGTTCGGCGAACACACGGGTGTTCGACGAACCGAACTCGAACACTACGGGGGTGGCTCAACACTAGTTATATTAAGAAAGTGAAAGTTGCATTGAAGAAGTGCTGAGATTAATTTAGACTTGCGATAAGTGAGATTTGTAATGAGGAGCATTGAGATGAGGATGTGCTAATTGTAAAGAGGAAGGGAAACATATCATGAGAAAATGAGGGTTGTAATGAGCAATTAAGGGTGTTATAAAGTTTAAAGATTCTGATCGCTAAACATGGATTGTGATGAGGACACAAGGTTTGAAATGGCAACATGAAGCTTGTAGTGAGGAAGCATGAGTTCTAATGAAGATGTGAAAAATGAGGACGTGGGGATTGAGATAATTAGGACCGTCCCGATTAGATACACCTTGGCGCTGGTAGGATATGTTTTTGATCAAAAACAGTGTTTACTCAGGGGCGGACCTACCGCCCGTGCAGCCGGTTCATTGAACGGGCGCCCCCGAGGGAGAGGGGGCCCCTCCAGCCTCCAGCAGGGCCGCCATCAGGGCATGACTGCCCTAACTCCAGCATGGGGCTCGGGCTGTCGGGGCCCCCTCGGAGCCCCGTTGGGGCCCCCCTCTTGTGCGTCTCCTCATGGGGCCCCCCCGCAGGACCCCCCGCCGTCACATGATCCCCCGCCGTCACATAACCGGAGATGCCCCTGCGCTCAGCATGGGTCCCCGGCCCCATGCTGAGCGCAGGGACATCTCCGGTCATGTGATGGCACCGGCACAATATTTACCCCTCCCCGTGCCTCCGCAGCGTCTTCCGCGTCCTCTGACTGTGACGTCTCAGGTCAGAGGGCGCGGTGATATGTTTACACCGCGCGCGATCACTCCTGAGCTGTCACAGCGGGAAGACGCGCACAACGCTGGAGTCCGGATCAGCATCAGGTGAGAAGTGAGGTGAGTATTTGATTTTTTTTTTTTTTATGTATGGGGCCATGGGGCATTATATGGTGGGGAGGGAGTGGGTGTGACATCCTGCATGGGGCATTATATGGGGGGGTGACATACCGCATGGGGCATTATATGGGGGGGGGGAGAGTGGGCGTGACATCCTGCATGGGGCATTATATGGGGGGGTGACATACTGCATGGGGCATTATATGGGCGGGTGACATACCGCATGGGGCATTATATGGGGGGGTGACATACCGCATGGGGCATTATATGGAAGGGGGGGGCATACTTCATGGGGCATTATAAGAGGGGAAGGGGGGAAGTGACATCCTGCATGGGGCATTATATGGGGGGGGTGACATACTGCATGGGGCATTATTTGGGAGTGGGGCTGTGTGACATACTGCATGGGGCATTATAAGGAGGGGGGTGTGACCTCCTGCATGGGTCATTATAAGGGAGGGGGTGGTCTGACATACTGCATGGGGCTTTGAAAAGGGGGGAAGTGACATCCTGCAAGGGGCATTATATGGGGGGGTGACATCCTGCATGGGGCATTTTATGGGGGGTAGAGGTGACATCCTGCATAGGTGATTAAAAGGGGGGTGTCATCCTGCGTGGGGCATTATAAGGGGGGAACAGCCTGCATGGAGCGTTACATGGGGGCCAATATTCTGTATGGAGTGTTATATGGGGGACAGTATCCTGTATGGAGCGTTATATGGGGACCAGTATCCTGTATGGAGCATTATATGGGGACGAGTATCCTGTATGGAGCATTATAAGGGGGTCAGTATCCTGTATGGAGCATTATATGGTGCCCATAATGCTGTATGGAGGACTATACTGTCCGGTCTGCACTGTGCGCTGTGAGGATTCGCCGGTTTCTGAGCTATTGTAGAATTTACAATAGATATCGCTCGTGTAATGGGCATTATAAGGGGGGAACAGCCTGCATGGAGCGTTATAGGGAGCCAATATTCTGTATGGAGCGTTATATGGGGGTCAGTATTCTGTATGGAGCGTTATATGGGGGCCAGTATTCTGTATGCAGTGTTATATGGGGACCAGTATCCTGTATGGAGCGTTATATGGGGACCAGTATCCTGTATGGAGCGTTATATGGGGACCAGTATCCTGTATGGAGCATTATATGGGGACGAGTATCCTGTATAAAGCATTATAAGGGGGTCAGTATCCTGTATGGAGCATTATATGGTGCCCATAATACTGTATGGAAGACTATATTGTCCAGTCTGCACTGTGCGCTGTGAGGATTCGTCGGTTTCTGAGCTATTGTAGAATTTACAATAGATATCGCTCGTGTAATGGGCATTATAAGGGGGGAACAGCCTGCATGGAGCGTTATAGGGGGCCAATATTCTGTATGGAGCGTTATATGGGGGTCAGTATTCTGTATGGAGCGTTATATGGGGGCCAGTATTCTGTATGCAGTGTTATATGGGGACCAGTATCCTGTATGGAGCGTTATATGGGGACCAGTATCCTGTATGGAGCATTATATGGGGACGAGTATCCTGTATGGAGCATTATAAGGGGGTCAGTATCCTGTAAGGAGCATTATATGGTGCCCATAATACTGTATGGAAGACTATATTGTCCAGTCTGCACTGTGCGCTGTGAGGATTCGTCGGTTTCTGAGCTATTGTAGAATTTACAATAGATATTGCTCGTGTAATGGGGCATTATAAGAGGGGGAACAGCCTGCATGGAGCGTTATATGGGGGCCAATATTCTGTATGGAGCGTTATATGGGGGTCAGTATTCTGTATGGAGCGTTATATGGGGGACAGTATTCTGTATGGAGCGTTATATGGGGGCCAGTATTCTGTATGCAGTGTTATATGGGGACCAGTATCCTGTATGGAGCGTTATATGGGGACCAGTATCCTGTATGGAGCATTATATGGGGACGAGTATCCTGTATGGAGCATTATAAGGGGGTCAGTATCCTGTATGAAGCAATATATGGGGCCCATAATACTGTATGGAGGACTATACTGTCCGGTCTGCACAGTGCGCTGTGAGGATTCTGAGCTATTGTAGAATTTACAATAGATATCGCTCATGTAATGTAGTAAGTGAAATCCTTGGCCTTGTACTATATATATAAATATATATATATATATATATATATATATATTTCTCTGCGGTATCTGTGCATCATGAATCATGGTATGTGTTAAAGGGGCCCACTGAAACTCTGTCGCCCAGGGCCCACAAAAACCTGGAGCCGGCCCTGGGGGTAAGTATAACAAGTTTTATTTTTTTTAAATACAATTAATTAACTAGGAGTGGGGGGAATCAGAGATGCATGGGGGGATGAGAGATGCCCTGGGGGGGGGGGTTTGCCCTTCATGCCCCCTATGAAGGGCAGGGGGGGGGAGGCCCCCCAAAAATTCTTGCACAGGGGCCCACTACAGTCTGTGTCCGCCCCTGTGTTTACTAATACCCTATGTTATTTGTATGCACTATTTCTTTTTACTTACTTACAGCAGGGTATATCTTCATTTTGTTTCTATCTTAGGTTTTGTCTGTTTAGTGTCCAGTGTGAACATGCTCCTACACGTCGCATTTATACCAACTTATACTTCAGTTCATTTCTTTTGGTTTTGCAGCACAACATATAGTCAATGATTTGACCATCGGTGTGAACTATTTGATGACTTTGTTATCATCATAATTTTTAGACCAACCGGTTATATGAACACCATTAAGATAAATGTCCTACAAATCTCGTAGAAGATGACTATTTTTTTTGTATACTATTGTTCACTTCACGGTCAGTCTGCCCAATTTCATTTATATCCAGAGGACATTATGATGTGCACTTGTAAAATTAATTTCAACTTGTTTGTGGACATTTGTTTGTTTTTGGTAAAAAAAAGTCTCCATGAAATCAATAAACATATTACATTTCCCTAGCATCTCATATGAGTTTTCCCTATAAGCTTCTTATTCTGCTAGACTTGTAGATGCAGATTAACAACATTCTGCTCAGGCATGAATTTTAACAAGATTTAATAACTTGGTATCGCTGTTAAGTTTGGATCTAATTATTATCTTGTGGCTAGAGATGAGCGTTGTTCTACTCGAACTGTTCGCCAATCTCAAATTCGAGCTGTTTTGGGCGGTGTTCGAGCCGTTCGGCGAACACGAACAATTTGAGAAAAATTCGGCTGTTCGAGGTTATGTTCGATAACTGTTCGTGCACCAAAATCATAACTGGATTTTTTCTCAGTAATGATGAAAATTAATGTTAATACGCAGTTTGAGTGTACAGCGGGGTGGGGGGAGGGGCAGGGGATGGATCTCTGCAGGAACAATGAAGATCTCCATTTTTTTTTCTCTTTCCCGCATTTGCAGTGGGGAGGTGCAATCTGTCAGCCTATCAGCAGCGCACACACGGAGCGAAGTGCTTTTTTTCACACAAGCAAGGGCATGTGTCATTGGCAGTGTATGTCACATGTCCTTGCCCTATAAGACCAAGCCATTTTCCCCGTCGCCACCATTTTCTCACTGCTGCAGCTGCGTGTTAGACGGCACCGCTGTTGCTGTGTGCGCTATACCTTGTTAATTTCAAACCAATTTTCGCACAAATATACAGATAGCTTGGGAGTAGGGAATAGTTGTGATTGCAGTCCTTTTAAGGACTAGGTTACAGCATTTCCTACGACTTTTATCAGGGAGGTCTGTGCTCTTAAATAGATAGGTTGTGGGAGTAAAGACTAATTGTAATTGGAGTCCTTTTCAGGACTAGGTTACATGAGTTCCTATCAGTTTTTGCCAGGCAGGTCTGTGCCAGTGCTGTGCAAGTTTTTTTCACAGCATTTGGCTGAATCTAGCAAAGCTAATCCTTTTTGGCCTATTGCAGAGTGTGTTAGTCAGTGGAGTAGCCTATCTGTGTTGCAAGATATAACACCTGTGTATAGAATACCAATTTTTTTACTGCACCTAGTGAAGTAAAATCTTTTGGGCATAGCATCATTCTATTAGTCCATCTATACTGACCTCCATCAGGTTGCAAACTGAATATAATTTTTTTCTGCATCTAGCTCTGAAAAAATATTTGGGCTTCTAGCAGTGTGTGGGACTTGGTCTATTAGTCCATCTATACTGACCTCCATCAGGTTGCAAATTAAAAATAATTTTTTTCTTCATTTAGCTCTGAAAAAATATTTGGGCTTCTAGCAGTGTGTGGGACTTGTTCTATTAGTCCTTCTATACTGACCTCCAGCAGGTTGCAAATTGAATATAATTTTTTTCTGCATCTAGCTCTGAAAAAATAGTTGGGCTTCTAGCGGTGTGTGGGACTTGGTCTATTAGTCCATCTATACTGACCTCCATCAGGTTGCAAATTAAAAATAATTTTTTTCTGCATCTAGCTCTGAAAAAATATTTGGGCTTCTAGCAGTGTGTGGGACTTGGTCTATTAGTCCATCTATACTGACCTCCATCAGGTTGCAAATTAAAAATAATTTTTTTCTGCATCTAGCTCTGAAAAAATATTTGGGCTTCTAGCGGTGTGTGGGACTTGGTCTATTAGTCCATCTATACTGACCTCCATCAGGTTGCAAATTAAAAATAATTTTTTTCTACATCTAGCTCTGAAAAAATATTTGGGCTTCTAGCAGTGTGTGGGACTTGGTCTATTAGTCCATCTATACTGACCTCCATCAGGTTGCAAATTAAAAATAATTTTTTTCTGCATCTAGCTCTGAAAAAATATTTGGGCTTCTAGCAGTGTGTGGGACTTGGTCTATTAGTCCATCTATACTGACCTCCATCAGGTTGCAAATTAAAAATAATTTTTTTCTGCATCTAGCTCTGAAAAAATATTTGGGCTTCTAGCAGTGTGTGGGACTTGGTCTATTAGTCCATCTATACTGACCTCCATCAGGTTGCAAATTAAAAATAATTTTTTTCTGCATCTAGCTCTGAAAAAATATTTGGGCTTCTAGCAGTGTGTGGGACTTGGTCTATTAGTCCATCTATACTGACCTCCATCAGGTTGCAAATTAAAAATAATTTTTTTCTTCATTTAGCTCTGAAAAAATATTTGGGCTTCTAGCAGTGTGTGGGACTTGTTCTATTAGTCCTTCTATACTGACCTCCATCAGGTTGCAAATTGAATATAATTTTTTTCTGCATCTAGCTCTGAAAAAATAGTTGGGCTTCTAGCGGTGTGTGGGACTTGGTCTATTAGTCCATCTATACTGACCTCCAGCAGGTTGCAAATTGAATATAATTTTTTTCTGCATCTAGCTCTGAAAAAATAGTTGGGCTTCTAGCGGTGTGTGGGACTTGGTCTATTAGTCCATCTATACTGACCTCCATCAGGTTGCAAATTAAAAATAATTTTTTTCTGCATCTAGCTCTGAAAAAATATTTGGGCTTCTAGCAGTGTGTGGGACTTGGTCTATTAGTCCATCTATACTGACCTCCATCAGGTTGCAAATTAAAAATAATTTTTTTCTGCATCTAGCTCTGAAAAAATATTTGGGCTTCTAGCGGTGTGTGGGACTTGGTCTATTAGTCCATCTATACTGACCTCCATCAGGTTGCAAATTAAAAATAATTTTTTTCTGCATCTAGCTCTGAAAAAATATTTGGGCTTCTAGCAGTGTGTGGGACTTGGTCTATTAGTCCATCTATACTGACCTCCATCAGGTTGCAAATTAAAAATAATTTTTTTCTTCATTTAGCTCTGAAAAAAATATTTGGGATTCTAGCAGTGTGTGGGACTTGTTCTATTAGTCCTTCTATACTGACCTCCAGCAGGTTGCAAATTGAATATAATTTTTTTCTGCATCTAGCTCTGAAAAAATAGTTGGGCTTCTAGCGGTGTGTGGGACTTGGTCTATTAGTCCATCTATACTGACCTCCATCAGGTTGCAAATTAAAAATAATTTTTTTCTGCATCTAGCTCTGAAAAAATATTTGGGCTTCTAGCAGTGTGTGGGACTTGGTCTATTAGTCCATCTATACTGACCTCCATCAGGTTGCAAATTAAAAATAATTTTTATCTGCATCTACAGTACCTCTGAAAAAATATTTGGGCTTCTAGCAGTGTGTGGGACTATTTGTATTAGTCCATCTATACTGACCTCCATCAGGTTGCAAATTCAAAATAATTTTTTTCTGCATCTAACCCAGCCAATAGTTTTGGCCTAATACCACAGTTTGGCCACTCAGCTCTGCTCGGTTACCATCCATTGTTTTTTTGTGCAAACAACTCCAGAGTTGTGAATTAGTTAACCACCAAAATGAGTGGAAAAAGGCCTGCTGCTGGTGGAAAGGGGAATAGGCATGTTGGGAAGGGGAAAAAAGGTTGTGTCCGTGGGGTAGGTGTTAAAGCAACAGTAACATCTGCAGAAGAAAGACCATCTTCCAGCCAAACTAAAATGTCTACTTCTTTTAGCGGACAATGTGATAAGATCCCTTTCTTACGGCCACGCCAATCGCTACAAATTCCAGATGAGGCACAAAAACAGCAGGTGCTTCAACGGATATCAAGTGCTCCTTTAAGTGGGCTCTCCTCCACATCAACTTCAACATCACAAATACTCCAGTCCTCAAAGGTGTCACCCAAATCGCACTTGCTTCCTCAGAGCTCCCAAATCTCCAGCTGCCCGTCTGAGTATGAGGTAGAACAGATGGTTGAGTCTGCAGAGCTGTTTACTCATACTATAGCCTGGGAATCAGAGGTCGACTCCAGCGCTTCTGTGAATCCAGACGAGGAAATGATCTGCACTGATGCCCAGAATCTTTATGAGTCGGATCCAGGACCAGACGCAGAAGGTTCTGACCATAATGTAGACCCTCATTCCCAAACTGTAACTCCTGTTGGTGGAGACAATGAGGAAGACGATGATAAGACTCAAATACCTGATTGGAGCGACAACTTTAGTTTTTTGTCAGGGCAGGAACAGGTTGGCTCTGAGGACGACGGGTGTGATAACGCACAGGGTGATGATGATGAGGTCGGTGATCCCACTTACTGTCAACCCACAGTCAGCCAAGAGATGAGGTCAGCAGAGGAGGTGGAGGAAGATGCTAGTGACGACGAGGTCAGGTTGCGCCTTCCTGGACAGAGACGTAGTACTGGAAGCACGTCAACAACTGCATCCTCAAACACAACTCTGCCTCTCACCACAAGTCGTGGTGGCTCTTCAGGTCGCATGGGTGCTAAGCCTTGCATAGCCTGGGCATTTTTTCAGATCGATAAAGATGACCCAACTCGTGTTATCTGTAACATTTGTCAGCAAAAGCTAAGTAGAGGCCAAAAAATACATAGTTTGAATACTTCATGCATGAACCGGCACATGGACATGAAGCATAAGTTGCAGTGGGAAGCTCAGTGTGCTACAATGCGGCCTAGCCGGCCGGGCCAATCACCGTCTGCCATATCTTGTGCATCCGCGGCCTCTTCATCCTCTGTGACTGGGGGGACAGCAGTCACACCTGTTTTGGGGCGCAGACCTGCCACCTCTTTACCCGCAACAGCCAGCGTGATTGGCAGGTCATCATTTTCTTTGGAGGTGGTAACACCAGCTGGTGTTGAGCGCTGTCCGACATCGATAGCACCACCTTTGGATCAAGGCAACCTAACATGTCCGCCTGCATCTTCCTCACAGACCGGCAGTTTGCCGGGAACACCCTTATCAACCCCGTCTAAGCACAATAGCCAGCCCTCGGTCCCTCAGATGTGGACAAGTAAAAGACCATTTCCTCCTAGCCATGAGAAAGCTAAGAGGTTGAATTTCACCATCTGCAAGCTCTTGGCTACAGAAATGCTGCCTTTCCGCCTGGTGGACACAGAGGATTTTCGAGACCTTATGTCCGTCGCAGTGCCCCAGTACCAGATGCCCAGTCGGCACTACTTCTCAAAGAAAGGTGTGCCTGCGCTCCACCAGCATGTCGCACACAACATCACCGCTTCTTTGAGAAACTCTGTGTGTGACAGGGTGCATTTCACCACAGACACTTGGACGAGTAGGCATGGACAGGGGCGTTACATGTCGCTGACTGGGCACTGGGTAACTATGGTGACAGCAGGACAAGGGGCTGCTGTCCAAGTCTTGCCGTCCCCACGAGTTGTGCGTCAATCCTCTTTATGTCAAAGTTCCTCCACTGCTTCTGCCTCCTCAACCTCCTCTCGGTCTTCCACCTGCACCCAAAGCCTATCTGGTCATGCCACAAGCTTTCTAACTGCGCAGAAGGGATCCTGCACACCTCCTTACTATGCTGGCAGTAGGGCTCAACGTCATCAGGCGGTTTTTACATTGAAATGTCTGGGAAATGTGAGTCACACAGCTGAGGAGTTGTGGTCAGCTCTGGAGAACCAATTTCATGAATGGTTGTCTCCACTGGACCTGAAACCAGGGAAGGCCGTGTGCGACAATGCTGCAAACCTGGGTGCGGCCCTTCGCCGGGGCAATGTCACACACGTGCCTTGTATGGCTCACGTGTTGAACCTGGTTGTCCAGCAATTTTTAGCCCACTATCCCAGACTAGATGGCCTTCTGCAGAGGGCACGGTCGCTGTGTGCTCACTTCCGCCGTTCGCATCCCGCAGCTCAGCGACTTACATCTCTACAGAAGTCGTTGGGCCTGCCACTTCACCGGCTAAAATGCGATGTGCCTACCCGGTGGAATTCAACTCTGCACATGTTGCAGCGACTGTGGCAGCACCGACAAGCCCTGGTGCAATACGTTCTGACGTATAGCCTGGGCCAACGAGATTCAGAGGTGGGGCAAATCACGCTGGAGGAGTGGTCTCAGATCAGGGACCTATGCACCCTTCTGCACAGTTTTGAAATGGCGACGAAGATGTTTAGTGCTGACGATGCCATTATCAGCATGACTATTCCGGTGATTTACATGCTGGAGCACATGTTAAACAGAATTCGGAGTCAGGTGGTGGCACAAGAGGAGGTGGAGGAAGTAGAGGAGGAGGAGTTGTATGCGGAAGGGCTAACATCTGCAAGGTCCAGACGGTCGGCAGCACCAAGGCGGCAGGCATGTGAGGGTGGGGGAGATGGTTTTACCAGGGCGCATGGTAGCAACCAAACTAGTGAGGAAGGTGCAGGAGCCCAGGAAGAAGTGGAGGACGAACTGATGGAAGACTCATCAGATGAGGGAGACCTTGATCACATTTCTGTTGTGCGAGGTTGGGGGGAGAGGACAGAGGAAGGAAGCATGATTGTTACCTCGCCACCAACACAACAGGGACTTGGTGCTCCTGGATGCGCAACACACATGAGTGCCTTCTTGCTGCACTACTTGCAACATGACCCTCGAATTGTGAGAATTAGAAATAATCCTGACTACTGGGTTGGCACACTGTTAGATCCCCGGTACAAAAGTAAATTTGCAGAAATTATTCCTGCCATAGAAAGGGATGCACGCATGCAGGAGTATCAGCAGAGACTGTTGCAGAATCTTCCATGTGCTTTTCCACAAAATACCAGTGGTGCACGTAGTGAATCTCACAGTTCCAACTTGCCAACCGTGGGACCGTCAAGTGTTCAGCACTCAAACCGTAACAGAACCACAGTATCTGCTGGTAACATCAATTTTGCGGAATCATTTCACCACTTTTTTAGCCCATCCTTTGCAAGGCCACAGGAGACAAGAAGTCTGACACATAGTCAACGCCTAGAGACGATGGTACAGGAGTATCTCCAAGTAAACATTGAAGCCACGACTGTGTCACTGGACCCTTGCTCTTTTTGGGCTTCCAATCTGGATAAATGGCCGGAGCTAGCCACTTACGCCTTGGAGATCTTGTCATGCCCCGCAGCCAGCGTTCTGTCTGAACGTGTGTTCAGCGCTGCTGGTGGTGTGCTGACAGATAAGCGCACGCGGCTCTCCACTGATAATGTAGACAGACTCACGTTCATAAAGATGAACAAATCATGGATCCGAAACGACTTTTCTACCCCTGTGTCATCCTGGGGAGAGTAAAAGCTTGATGATTGGTTAAAATCACCCTACCAACCGTTTTAAGCTTTCAAATTACTAATCATGTTTATCTGTATCTTGACTGGAAAATAATTTGGGCTTTGTAGCAGTGTGCAGCACTGATCCTATTAGGCCATCTATACTAAAGCTTCACCAGATTTAAAATTAAAAATAATTTTTAGCTGCATCTAGCCCGGAAAATAATTTTGGGGCTCCGAGATGCGCAAGGCACCTAAGTGCCTTCTTGCTGCACTACCTGCAGCATGACCCTCATATTGTCAGAATTTGAAGTAATCATGACTACTGGGTTGCCACACTCTTAGATCCCCCAACCTTTTCGATCAACCTTTTCATTTTAATAAAGACCAAAAAAATGGTCATTTTTGAAATTATAAGCATTAGCAGGTTGTTAGAAACTGAAATCAAACAGTTTTCAACTCAAAACTTTATTCTAGGTGATGTTACATTTTCACATAGGACCCCTTGTTCGAAAGGAGCTTCTGAACTCTCTCGTCCATGGAATTTGTCAGGTTTTGGATGGTTTCTGCTTCAATTGTTTTGCATGAGGACAGAATACCCTCCCAGAGCTGTTGCTTAGATGTGAACTGCCTCCCGCCATCATAGACACTCCTTTTAATGATGCTCCAAAGGTTCTGAATGGGGTAGAGGTCAGGGGAGCATGGGGGTCACACCATAAGTTTGTCCCCTTTTATGCCCATATCAGCCAGAGATGCAGATGTTTTATGTGCAGCATGAGATGGTGCATTATCATGCAGAAAAATGATCTTGCTGTGAAATACACGGTTCTTCTTCTTGAACCATGGCAGGAAGTGCTGTTTGAGAAAATCCACATACATTATGGAGTTCATCTTTAGCGCCTTCAGGGATCCTAAAGGGGCCGACAATCTCTCTCCCCATGATTCCAGCCCAAAACATTACTCCACCTCCTCCTTGTTGGTGCTGTAGCCGTGTTTGCGTGGGGTGTCCATCAACCAGCCATCCTCCACTCCATCCATCTGGACCATCGAGCGCTGCACGGCACTCATCCGTGAACAAAACAGTTTTGAAATCAGTCTTCATGTAATGTTTGGCCCACTGGAGCCGTTTCTGCTTGTGTGAAGTGGATAGAGGAGGTCGACAGGATGGCGCATGCACAGCTGCAAACCTCTGAAGGACCCTGCATCTTGTTGTTCGGGGGACGTTGGAGGCACAAGCAGCTTCAAAAACTTGTCTGCTGCTATGACAAGGCTTTTTTGCCGCTGCTCTTTCAACCTGACGTAATTGCCTGTAGGAAAGAGTCCTCAATTTGCCCTTATCAGCACGCACACGTGTGTACTGTGAATCAGCTACATACTTCTTGATTGCCAAGACACTTCATCCTGATCATCGCACAATGTTGATTGTAGTCATGCCTTGACCTAAACACTCCACAATTTGTTGCTTCTCAGCAGCCGACACATCCTTTTTCTTTCCCATTTTGGCAGAAAATGTAGGCTGCTTAATAATGTGAGAGAGCCTTCTTAAGTAGTCTTGCCTTTCATTGGACACACCTGCCAAACTAATTAGCACAGGTGTCTGCAATTGCTTACAGTGATATAAAGAGCCCTGACACACATCACCATCAATGAGTTTAACTGACAAACAAACAAATTCTTCCCTTATCACTCCTAAACACTATTTGTATAATAATTTGGAACGCAGTGTACATGTGCTTTTCCACAAAACACCAGTGGTTCACGTAGTGAATCTTACAGTTCTAACTTGCCAACCGTGGTCTGTATGGAGTTGTTCAATAAAGGGCCCAAAATTAAGATAACATAGATGGGAGAGGTCTCTATGAATAGGAATTCCTAAGTATTTGATACCCTGTGAGGGCCAGGCAAAGGGAAAGTTGGACTGGATGGAATCCTATATGGATTTGGGGAGGGAGACATCGAAGGCCTCAGACTTCGCTGCATTGATTTTAAAATTTTACCATGTAACAAAGTGATCTATTTCAGCCATAACAGCATGGATGGATATATGTGATTGAGTGATATATACTAGGACATCATCAGCAAATAGAGAGCACTTGTACTCGGTGCCTCCCACCTCAATCCACCTAATATTGGGGTTATGGCGAATTGATGAGAGCAGGTGCTCCGTCACTAGGATGTATAAGAGAGGGGACAGAGGACATCACTGCCTTGTCCCATTGGTGATTGTGAAAGGTGATGAAAATGTTCTGACGCACCCCCTGGTCCTTGGGACACCCGGAGCCGGACCCTTTTTGGTGGATGCTGGTGGTTGTAGTCTTCGTGGCGGCGACCCAGTTCCGTGGCTCAGGGCGGTCAAACCAGTGGCTGAACTATTTATGTGGTTTTCATGTTTAAATGTCCGACTACGCCACCCGTGGATTGCGGTCAGAGTGAACCGCCGCTACAGGGCAGACCACTGAGGCTGGTGTTGTGGGTGCAGCAGAGCATAGCATAACTCCCCACGGGAGGAGTATAGCCTCAGGGCAGTGTATGCGGAGGATGGCGGTGATGGTGCAGGGCAGCAGCAGTAACGACACGGAGTCAGTGATGCAGTTCAGGGCCTTTACTCACAGTTCTTATTATCCAGACCACGTCTGCAGGTAACGGCTGCCCACGTCGTACTGTGCTCACCAGGTGAGGGGCTCAGACAACTCCCAGATAACTTTGGAGCACTTCACAGGACCCCCTTTGTGTGTCCTTTGTCTGGCCTTTCTTACCAACACTTCTGTCCGGCTGCCTCGGGCCTCCTCTTGGTAAACTTGGCGCCAGTTTCCCTGACCCTATGTGGTGCCTTCCCAGCGGGTGTAGCGAGGGGCTGCGCCACATAAAATGTCAGAGCCTCCGGTTTCTAGCTGAGGGTCATTTCCTGCCTCCACTAGTTCGGGGACCGGTCTCCCCCTTTGGCCTGACCCCTCCACGCAGGTGGATTCGGGCGTGCGGTGGTGACTCGCCCGTCCGCACCCCTGGGATCCCTTCATTCCTCGTTCCTGGAGCCTTCTCCGCTCCTCTTCCTTCCTTCTCCCTCTTCCAGGCCTGGGCCTCTGTTACTAGGCCCGCCTCCGGAGCAGAGCACATGCAGAGCCCCTGCTCCCTGCCACTTCTGCTCAGACTTCTCTGCACTGAACTAAGATGGTGCCCACCTTTTATACTCCCTTCTCAATGCACCCAGGAACTGCTTCCTCCCTGCTCCTGCACTACAGGGTTCCCCTTCCTCAGTGTTCCCTCCCCCCACTCCGGCCAGGGACAGGGACTGTCGTGCCCATCTCAGGGGCATATTGGTCGCCCTGCCCCACGGCAATGTGGTGTAATGCATGCAGGTGTCGGGTCCTGATCCACACTCCATCCTTACCTGAGAGTGAGATATCACACCTCTGGGTGAGGTGCAATACGTCTGTAGCAACCGAGCCCTCAGGGTGCTACAGTTCCATTTATCTTCAGCCTAGGTGACCTATTGCGATACAGGGCCGTGATTTTGGCTATAAAAGGGTCCCCTAGACCCCTACCCCAAGCTTTTTAAGAGAATCATATATGGCGTGCCAGGAGACTCTATGGAATGCTTTCTCAGCATCCAACGAGAGTATCTAATTACAAATTTTTAACTGCATCTAGCCCAGGAAATACTTTGTGCCTAGTAGCAGTGTCTGCTAGTGAGCGGATTATCCCGGCTGTTAAGCAAGCTGCACCACCTGTAGTTTAGACACTTAATTTTTTCAAAGGAAATGCTTCGGGACCATGGGATACTTAGTGAAGAGCATCAGGAGGCACCCCAAGGCATAGGGGCTGGGACTGGCAGTAGGATGCCTTGCGGTGGACAGCCGAGCTCGATCCTTATAAAAGCTTTTTAACTGCAGCAGCTTTAGTGGACGCTACTGGAGCTGGAATTACCGCGGCTGCTGGCATGAGACTTGCCCTCCAATAGATCCTTGTAAATGGATTTAAAGTGTATTCATTCAAATTAGAGAGACAATTTAAATTAAAAAGCTTAGAGCTGCCTCCACCACAGGGTGGCTCGCTCGACCCACCAGCGGACAGGCACCAGTATTGGGAGAGGGGGGCTGGCCGTCAGGGTTCACCGCGGCTCTGGCACAAACCCGGCGACACGGAGGTGGCACGGGCAGGAGCGGACTGGCCGTGTCGGCTTCTCACTTTTTGGATTTTAGAAGGGCATGACATGCCTATATCTGTGTCTCCCCCTCCTTTTACTCCTCCACCTCTTTTATTTTCGCATGACTATATGTACTTGTCACTTTTCCATGTGTTAGTTATGTCTTCTGAGCAGTTTGTCAGCTTTTGGACACCTTTGAAGGTGTTTTCTATGTGTTTCTATGTGTTTTTGTTTGCCTGCCATTGGTTTTAACGGTGTTCGAAGGTGTTCGACGAACAGTTCGACGAACAGTTCGGCGAACACACGGGTGTTCGACGAACCGAACCGAACTCGAACACTACGGGGGTGGCTCAACACTACTTGTGGCTGCAATATTGTCACACTGATTTTGACATATTCTAGTAATATATTATTTTAAGGGTATGTGCGCGGGTTCAGGATTTGAAACAAAAGTTTCTGCATCTGTTTGGCAGGAAAAATGCTGTGGAAAAAAACGCGCGTTTTGCCGCTATTTTGATGCATTTTTACGCGTTTTTAACGCTTCTTTGATGCATTTGTTTAAGCGTTTTTTAATGCATTTTTGTACATCAATGAATGCTTTTTGGAGCTAAATAAAGTTATTTGAAAAGGAACGTGGAACATTGATTTAACCCTTGGATTAAGGTCAGGACTGGGGTGAGTATATTCGTTAATTTAAGAATGTGTCTGTTGTATTTCAAATAAAGTGTTTGCTTTGTGTCTGTGTGTTTATTTAACTCTTTACTTTACTTTAAATAGGTTTGGTGATGAAAGGGTCTGATTGACACCTTGTCATCACCAAACAAAAGAGCTATGTGTCAGCTAATCCCATTCACTCAATATTCATTAGCATTTCCACTCATGTACTTTCTGGGGCAGCTGTGAGCTGCTATTTTTAGCCTAGGAAGTTGCCAATAGGAAAACATGATCCGTGGCTATTATTAACAGCTCACAGCTGTTTCTTTAGCCACCACATCCCCACGAACAGCAACAAGCAGCACTTTGGATGCAGCATATTTTTGCTGTGTCCAAAATGCAGTGTTGTAATGCTGCACTTTTGTTGTTGGTACAGGTGAATCCACCGCATATAATGACACTTCAATTTGTCAAAATATGCAGCGGAGACTGCCTTGTCCGCTACAGAAATTCATGCTACTGGTGAGTTTGGGTATGTGGCCATGATCAGGAGCCGCTTCAAGTTTGACGCTGCGTGTTTATACAGCGTCAAACCCGCAGCGCCCAGATGTTACAGCATGGTAGGTGGAATTTCTAGAAATCCCATGTCCACTATGCGTGCATTTGAGGCTGCGGATCACCCGTGGACACTGACATGCGGCATGTCTTTCAGGACTGCAGCATGTCAAATTCTCTTGTGGAGTCGCTAGTGTCTGCAACAGAAATTTGATCACTAGAATGTATTGAATGCGGTAAATTCGCATGGTTCAGCGAACACATCTGGATCTACCTACGTTTAGTAGAATGCAACGTTTTGGACACAGCAAAAATATGCTGCATCCAAAGCGCTGCTATGTCCGGATTGTGGGCACATAGCCTAAATTTAAAAAAAAAATGGCGTGGGCTCCCGCATCATTTACATAGCCAACAGAGGGAAAGCCAACCACTGGGGGCTGATATTAGTAGCCGGTGAAGGGTCAATTAGCCAAAATGTTCCCTGGCTATTAATAACCGCCCACAGCTGTTTGCTTAGCCTTTACTGGCTAGATTACAGGGGGACCCCAGAAAAAAATTGACGTAGGGTCCAACTATAAAATCTAACCAAAAAAGACTAAACAGACAGTTGTGGGCTGATAATAATAGCCAGGGAAGGGGCCATGGATACTAGCCCCCTCTGCAGCTAATAATATCACCCCTCAGCAGTCCCAGAAATGGCGCATCCATAAGATGCGCCAAATCTGGTGCTTAGCCTCTGCTCTTTCCACTGCCCTGTAGTGGTGGCGAGTGGGGTAATAGGGTTGGGGTTCATGTCAGCCTTGTATTGGTGGCTGACGTGAAGCCCAGGTTAGTAATGGAGGGCGACAGGGGTGAAATTACTCCTGTCAGTGTACATTGCTGCTGCAGGAGTGAGATCACTGGGGTTCAGCCCCGGTGACTTTAGCATCAGTACTGGTGGGAACATTCTTGAGAATGTTCCCACGCAGCACCGGTGCCGTAAAGTGAGGTCATGTGAGCTCTCAACTGATCTTCAGCTAAGAGCTCATGTGACCCCAGGTCCTGGCAACGCAGCGATGTACACTGCTGGGAGCGAGTGCGGCCGTCGAGGGATCAGGATGCCGGGGGACATCACGAGGACACCGGGGGGTACTGGACAGGTGAGCATAGTGTTTTTTTGTTCTTTTTTACTTGTGTTTTTTTTTATACCGCGTGCAGTCCTGGCTCGGCTGAGGAGACTACTACTCCCCTCAGCCGTGCCATTCTCGCTGTTATCAACGGGACTGGCGGTCGGATGGTGGGAGTAGTAGTCCTCCCCAGCCGACCCGGGTACCACTCTATGCAGCATTTTTGCAGCGTTTCCGTGGCCCATTGACTTTAATTGAATCGCAGAAAATCCACAGGTATAAATATCATTAAAAAAAACAAAGACAAAATCTAAATACACTAATACCTAAAAGTAAATGGGAAAATCGCAGAGTGCACAGAAATAATGATAAATAATAAAGGGTATTTAGTTAACATAAATTTTGATCAAAATAATGTAAAAGCCATCCCGCCACGTCACTGCAACCCTTATGGGACAGTCCTAACTCTAATATTAAAACCTTATTATTTGTCAAGTGACATACATATGGATAAGGGCGGAGAGACTGAACCCTTAGTAAAAGCATGGACCTGATAGGCAGAATGAACCTTTCAGCTCAGACAAAGGGCGGCCACACCCTTATATGCACTACTGCACATTAGACTACAAAGATATAAATATCATACCTGCGGATTTGCTGCGGTTCAATTACTGTAGATTCAATGGGCGGGAAACGCTGTGGAAATGCTGCATAGAAAGGACATGCTGCGTTTTAAAATGCAATGCCAATCCTGAGCGGAAATTTCCACATCATGTGCACAGCACATCAGGATTGCCTTTGCCATAGCTGGCAGAGCGATTACCAAGTGTTTTTGATGCTTTTCCACTCGGAAAAACCACAGCGAAAACGCATCAAAAATGCTACGTGTGCACTTAACCTTAAGAGTTTTGTATTCAGAAAAGTACAACATATTAAACTTAAAGATGACCTGTCACTATGTCAAATGTAGCTCTTATAGGTTTTGTGCTTATTTTATTCCCGCTGTTCCCGAGTTTTCAGTTTCTTTCCTTTTGCTTTTTTTAAAATCCGACACGTGATTCCAGAGATATGGACTTTTTTTATTTAGTGCTACTTTTTGAAGTCTTTACCAAGGGGGTGTAGCTCACAGTGTAATAATGCAGAGCAGTCCAAAGTCACACCACCAGAGAGATCTGTGAGCTACACCCTCGACCATAAAAATGAGTACCAAATAGGATGTCTCTTATCTGTGGAATCCTATGGTGGAGTTAAGAAAAATAAAAAAGGAATACTCTAGGGAGGATCAGGAATATAATATGAGCAGAAAATGGCCACTTTTGACCTGATGACAGGTCCTCTTCAACAAACACTCGCGCATTGCTGTTACAGGACACCCAGGTACCAATTTGGAGCTACTGTAACTAATAAATGTGGTAGAGCCTAAAGAACACCCCATTTTTTATCTTTGACCCTTTAGTAGAGATTTGGGCTTTTTAGAATAGAACCCCACTTTAAAATCCTCTGAGTAATCAATTGGTAAGAGTGCACTACAAAAGATGTTGGACTGAAAGAGACACCATTGAGCTGCATCGGTTACCAACCGAGCAAAAGGGTGAATGAGAAACCTAAAAAGAAGTACATCTCCAAATAGAGTACCATTTTAGGAGATCATAGGTTGGGGTTTCTCATTCATAACCCAGACCTATTTGCCAGAGTAGACAATGGTTACAAAGAGTCTGTCACTTTCTGGAGGACCTTCTATGTCTGTTTGACAGCCTATTGATTTAAATTGGAATTGTATAATGCTCTAATTCACTTGTAGAATTTCTCCTGCTTTTTGGTTCCCCCCACAGATTATAATCTAATAATAATTACAGTTTATTGCTGGGGAGTTTTGACACCAGGACAACAAAGTGATATTCTATGGTTGGGGGATCCCTCTAAAAAGGTGGACAAGCCCTTAATACCCTCACTCCTATGACATGTAGTCTGTCATGTGGTTATTTATACTCTATTCTGTACCATTACTTTGCATTCTTGTGCAAGTCAGATCAGAAACCATAAGGTTATACCAGAATAATACATAAGGTTAACATACATATAAAGAGGGGATGTTAAGCACCCTGTACTTAACCCTCCGCAACATACAATAGGCCTGACAGGCACATCTCTTTTACTTTCATTTCTCCTTCCTCACCAGATTGTGAGGAAATCCCCTCCCTCTAGGTAGTCTCCTGTCTCTAGCAGCTCTGTGAAACCTCATACCACAGTTGGATTGCAGAGCTTCAGGAGGACAGATATAACTGCGCTAATCTCTCAGGCTCATTGTATGTGAACACGTCACACTCAATAAGGTTGGTATTTTATGTTTTTATTCATCACAATTGTTTATTTAGCTTGTTTTATGAATGTATAGCACAAAGTGTGAGGATATTTCATAGAAATAAGGCAGATTAAAAAAGAAAGTGTGCTGCTCAGGCATATACAGTAGTTCCCTAACACATATTCCTTCTCTTGCTTCAGATTATCTGCTGAAATGGAGAGGAAAATGTACAATTTATCAAAAAACCTTGATGTTGAGGAAGTAACAAACATGCTGTTAGATGATGCAGACCCCACACTGAATGAGGATTTAGGAGAGGAAAGTGAGATTGATTCTCATGATGAGGTGGAAGTATGTGAAGTGGATTCTGAAACAGAGCAAGATGGTGACAGTGATGAGGATGAAGATGTAGAATCTTATTATTTGGGAAAAGATAAAAAAAAACAATGGAACAAGAAGCCACTCCAGAAAAAACGTAGGGAACCTCAAAACATTATTACTCGCCTTTCTGCAGTTATAGGAACTGCAAGTAATGCAAAAACTGCAGTTGAATGCTGGAATAGTTTATTCACAGATGACATTCTGGACTCTATTGTCACATATACCAACCAATATATAGACATTATAAAGGACAAGTTTATCTGCAACAGAACCATCAAGGCCACAGATTAAATAGAACTGCGTGCTTTTTTTGGATTATTATACCTTGCAGGAGCTTATAGGGCAAATAGACAAAGTTTGGAGGAACTTTGGAGTAAAGATGGGGATGGAGTTGAAAAATGTGGCCTTGTTATGTCCATAAACAGATTCAAGCTTCTAATTCGTTGCCTTCGGTTTGACGACAGAACTACCCGAACCGAACGTAAAACACATGACCGACTTGCTCCAATTCGTGATATATTCCAAAAATTTGTTGAAAACTGTAAAAAAAGCTATTGCCCTGGGGAGAATCTCACTATTGACGAAATGCTCCCTGGTTTTCGTGGTAAATGTGCCTTTCGTCAATATATTCCATCAAAGCCTAACAAATATGGAATAAAAATGTATGCCCTTGTTGATGCCAGTAAGACCTACACTTACAACCTGGAAGTTTATGCAGGAAAACAACCAGAAGGTCCTTACTGTGTCAGCAACAAACCCAGTGATGTTGTAAAAAGACTGGCTGAGCCCTTATTTGGATCGGGTCGCAATATAACAGCTGACAATTGGTTTTCAAATTGTGATCTGATTGATTATCTGAAAATGCAGAAGCTTTCATATGTCGGAACTGTAAGAAAAAATAAAAAAGAATTGCCTACACAGTTTGTAAGTGTGAAAGGGAGACAACAGTACAGCAGTATGTTTGCATTCCATAATGGAAAGGTTTTGGTTTCCTATGTACCACAAGCAAAAAAAATTGTACTTCTTCTATCAACACTTCATGATGATGATGCCATTGATCCTGGGACTGAGGCACAAAAAAAAACGGAGATAATTACATTTTATAATGCAACCAAAGGGGGTGTTGATACAGCTGATCAGATGTGCTCAACTTTCAACGTCAGCAGAAACACCAAACGCTGGCCAATGGTCATATTTTTTGCTATGTTGAATTTGGGTGGTATAAATTCACAAGTCATTTACCTTGAAAACAAGCTTGAACCACTCCGTAGACGATTCTATCTGAAAAAATTGGCCCATGAACTAGTGCTTGGAGAGCTACGCAGGAGAAGTATGAAAACAATCGGTATCCCCTCTCGCCTTCAAGTTCAGCTCAAAAGATTCCGCCCAGAAGATGATAGTGAAAATTCACCACCTGCACCACCTCCCAAAAGAAGGAGATGCACCACCTGCACCACGGAAAGCGGAATCAGAAGGCTTTCTAATTATGAATGTCACAAATGTCATAATGCAATCTGCCTGACACATGCAAAAATTATGTGTAATTCTTGCTCTTTGCTCTGCAAGTATAATTTTTCTGGGGAAACTTCAGGATCTAATTCTGATTGAATATGTGTTTAATAGTACTTAAGGTACCTTAAAATTAAGTTTGTTTCCATAAATTTTCTTTGTAGTCGAACTGGGGACTATTTGGCGGGAGTTTTGAAATGTTTGTATTTCAGAGTTATTAGTTTTATGTTAAGTAAATGTTTTTTTTTTTGCACCTGATTATGTGTAGTCTCTTTTATTACATCCCTATGAAGGTCACTGATCACTTTTAGAGCACTGAAATTGCAAACATTAGATATTATAGGTATTTTTCTAGCCTGCGCCTGACAGTCACATTGTATGTGAACTCGTTAGAACCGATATTGTATGTGACGGAGGGTTAAGAAGCAGCTGGTGCTACAATGATCAAAATGAGGATAAAGTTTTGATATTTAGGTAGAAAAACTAAGCCAAAGAGAAATAATTAAAATAAACATCTCCACAAACCTCTTATGCTAAATTGTACTTCTTTTGAGATGTTCCAGATGATAATTTGACAAAACTTTCCCTTTTCCTTAGCTGAATTGGATCATTGAAAGCCCAACAGGGTGATTGGGTGTTGGAGGCCATCTACAGTGGTGGCCAAAAGTATTGGCACCCCTGCAATTCTGTCAGATAATACTCAGTTTCTTCCTGAAAATGATTGCAATCACAAATTCTTTGGTATTATTATCTTCATTTAATTTGTCTTCAATGAAAAAACACAAAAAGAATTGTCCTAAAGCCAAATTGGATATAATTCCACTCCAAACCTAAAAAAGGGGGTGGACAAAAGTATTGGCACTGTTTGAAAAATCATGTGATGCTTCTCTAATTCGTGTAATTAACAGCACCTGTAACTTACCTGTGGCACCTAACAGGTGTTGGCAATAACTAAATCACACTTGCAGCCAGTTAACATGGATTAAAGTTGACTCAACCTTTGTCCTGTGTCCTTGTGTGTACCACATTGAGCATGGAGAAAAGAAAGAAGACCAAAGAACTGTCTGAGGACTTGAGAAACCAAATTGTGAGGAAGCATGAGCAATCTCAAGGCTACTAGTCCATCTCCAAAGACCTGAATGTTCCTGTGTCTTCCGTGCGCAGTGTCATCAAGAAGTTTAAAGCCCATGGCACTGTGGCTAACCTCCCTAGATGTGGACGGAAAAGAAAAATTGACGAGAGATTTCAACGCAAGATTGTGCGGATGGTGGATAAAGAACCTCGACTAACATCCAAACAAGTTCAAGCTGCCCTGCAGTCCGAGGGTACAACAGTGTCAACCCGTACTATCCGTCGGCGTCTGAATGAAAAGGGACTGTATGGTAGGATACCCAGGAAGACCCCACTTCTTACCCCGAGACATAAAAAAGCCAGGCTGGAGTTTGCCAAAACTTACCTGAGAAAGCATAAAATGTTTTGGAAGAATGTTCTCTGGTCAGATGAGACAAAAGTAGAGCTTTTTGGGAAAAAGCATCAACATAGAGTGTACAGGAAAAAAAAAGAGGCATTCAAAGAAAAGAACACGGTCCCTACAGTCAAACATGGCGGAGGTTCCCTGATGTTTTGGGGTTGCTTTGCTGCCTCTGGCACTGGACTGCTTGACCGTGTGCATGGCATTATGAAGTCTGAAGACTACCAACAAATTTTGCAGCCCAGTGTGAGAAAGCTGGGTCTCCCTCAGAGGTCATGGGTCTTCCAGCAGGACAA
This sequence comes from Phyllobates terribilis, assembly GCF_046119375.1. NCBI lineage: Eukaryota > Metazoa > Chordata > Amphibia > Anura > Dendrobatidae > Phyllobates > Phyllobates terribilis. Next base: position 139,576,920 of record NW_027362765.1, read on the forward strand.
TGACCCAAAACACACTTCCAAAAGCACTATAAAATGGTTTGAGAGAAAGCACTGGAGACTTCTAAGGTGGCCAGCAATGAGTCCAGACCTGAATCCCTTAGAACACCTGTGGAGAGATCTCAAAATGGCAGTTTGGAGAAGGCACCCTTAAAATATCAGGGACCTGGAGCAGTTTGCCAAAGAAGAATGGTCTACAATTCCAGCAGAGCATTGTAAGAAACTCATTGATGGTTACCGGAAGCGGTTGTTCGCAGTTATTTTGGCTAAAGGTTGTGCAACCAAGTATTAGGCTGAGGGTGCCAATACTTTTGTCTGGCCCATTTTTGGAGTTTTGTGTGAAATGATCAATGATTTGATTTTTGCTTCATTCTCTTTTGTGTTTTTTCCTTGCAAGCAAATTAAATGAAGATAATAATACCAGAGAATTTGTGATTGCAATCATTTTCAGGAGGAAACTGAGTATTATCTGACAGAATTGCAGGGGTGTCAATACTTTTGGCCACCACTGTAGGTCGCTTATGTGCCGACCACAATGTGTGGACCATATTGCACGAGGGATAGAGATCCCTATGTTTGTCTCATTCTTCATGGGAAGCACACAGTAGTAGTGAAATGGGATGGGCAGAAAAGAATGTTAAATGTCATGCCGTTTTCTTATGGTAGCTTCAGTCAAGCCAGAAGATTATATTTGAGTAGTTCTATGAAGTCATTATCGCAGTCTACTATGTCTGAGTGTCCGCCTCCAGTAGGCATACATGCCCAAAAATTATCAACATCAGAGTGCATTGTGACTCTGTCTGCATAATTATAATAAATGGCCCTGTCGGCAAATATGCCTGAAACCCGTTTTGTGTGGGTTTGGACGTAAGCCTCAATGGGAATGGGGCCTTAGATATTTTAAGGGAACCTGTCAGGTAATTCATGCTGCCCAAACTGTGGACAGCATAAATTGCTGCCTGGTTGCACCATTGCAGCCAGTCATATTATTCTCTAAAATGTTCTGGCATTTAAGAGTAAAAATACTTGGAAGATCTGGCTGGAGACCATAACCGGTGAGGAGACTAGTCTGGCTCCTGCCCTCAGTTGGCTCTTCCAAGTGTTGCTAGAGGAGATTCACAGGTCCCTCGTATATACATGAGGGAGAGACCTGTCAATCACCTGCAGGGACTAGCCTTGTTTCCGGCTATTGTCCCTGTCCAGATCGTCAAAGTTTATTTTTTTTCTGATGTTCCGTTGCATTTGGGCAGCAGAAATTGCCTGACAGGTTCTGTTTAAGCTATATCTCTATATAACATTAATGTTCATTAACTCCTTAGCAACATCATCTGGCTATGCCAATGGAAAAATTAAAAAGTTATGGCCTTTGAAAGGAAAAAATAAAAGCAGAAAAACATAATAAAATGACCGCATCTCCAAAGGATTAATCTTATGGGTCTACATCACATCCTATCCTATCATGCCCACACAGCTTTATCCAGCTGTTGGATTTTCTTTACGAAATAGAGAAATAAATGTCTTAATTTTTACAATTTATTCTTGCCTTGCATATAATTATCATAAAAGGGATGTTTACTTCCTATCAAGAGAGTGAAAAGGTTACAAATCACATTTTTTATTCATCTCTAAGGGCTCTAAAGCAGCATCTTAAATATATCTCTCATCTGCAATAACATTAAAATGATCTCCCACAGGAGAAAGGCAGAACTTTCTTTTTTTTTTTTTTTCTCTCAAAGTAAAGATGAGGCTAAAAATGGGAACCCACCATAAAAATCAGACAAAGACATAACTAGTGATAAGCGAGCATGCTCGCTACTGCTCGCTGCTTGCCCGAGCATCTCACTGCTCGAGATGTTCGGCACTCGCCGAGTATTTCCGGGGTTGCTCGACGGGAGCTCGGGTCCCCTCCCTGCATGTTTGGCACGCTTTAGTGCACCATTGAACATGCAGGGATTGTATGCCACACACTGTAATGTCGCAGCCAGGTTGGTTGTGGCATTACAGTGATTGGCTGGCCGCACAGCGTCATCAGGTCTATATCAGACCTGGCACCGCCATGCTCGTCACAGTCACTCCGGAATCAGACAGTGTAGGTGACTCGCCCCCAGGGCCGTGGGGTGCTCGGCAGCTGGGCCTCTGGTTGCCGGGGGATATCACGGTGGCTGGCCCGGTCTGTGACCCAGGGCGGTCAGTGAAATGGGGGAATACTTTTATATGGGGTTTTTGGGATTTTTCGTGACGCCACCTGTGGTGTCTGGTGAGGATCACCAGCGCTGCAACAGTCCTCTGAGGCAGATGGTAGGGCAGCTTGTGATGGAATGGCTCCCCACAGGTGGAGCGGGCCTCAGGGCAGCATGGGGGATGTACTGGATGGCGGTGTAGGGGAGAGACGGCAGGACGGTCCCGGAGGAAGGACGGACACTCACACGGGGGTAAGCTTCAGTACCTTTGCTGGTGATGCTACAGGCACGGTCCAGGGTACTCCAGGTGAAGAGCACACTTCTGGACTCTCCCCAGTGAGAGGGTATAGGACCTCCTGATCCGTTGCTTATTTCTCTAAGCTACTGGCCTGCCTGGAGCTGGGCCTAGCTTGGTTACTGTCTCTCTCTGCACCTGCTGACCTGGTGGTAGGGCCTTCTCTTTGGAGATCACTCTCCCTGGATGCTGGGACCTCTGTGACTCCTAGCCCTGGTACTACAATCAGCATTAGGTGGACCTGGGACCTGTAGTTCTCCAGGGGTTCCGGTGGTTCCTACTGGGTATAAGGAGTCCCTGTAGGCGCGGACCCGGTGTCCGGTACATAAATCAGGTTGAGCTTACTACGCTCCTCTGCTCCCTTAGCTCCACTCTCCTTTTCCTCTTGCCGTCGACCACACTCAGGGCCCTCACTACTTGGCAGCTGGCTTGCTGCGTCTTCACCGCTCTCTGAGCTTCGGCACACTCTCAGCTCACTGTGAGCTGTGTTCCTCTCTGAACACTGAACTGAAACTCTAAACTCACTGAGTGGCCTAGCTCCACCCTCCCTATATATGTCCCTAATGGGCTCCCTCTGCTGGTCTGAGGTGGAAGGTGGAGGTGTATGAATGAAATGAGGGCCTCTTGTGGAGAAGTCCATCCATGCACCCTTCTGGGTTCTGTGGCACCAATGCGCAGCAGGGCGCCACATAGGGAGACGTGCTACTGAGCTAGGGAGAGATTTGCTTGATTCTTAGTTAGTGCAGGTATACCACCATATATTATCCACATATCCATCTCAACTAACAGTCCTTCAGAGGACTAATCCATCTGCAGAGATATCAGTGCTAGGCAGGCAGGCAGTGTATGTGGCAGACTGCAGTGCATATAGCAAGAGGGTCCATTCCAGTTCTGTCTGTTGGTGCTTTTACAGATATTTCTAGAGATAGCCCCAGGTATCAGGGGCCAGGAATATTTTTTTTTCGATCTTAATCCTGATTATTTGCTTAAAAATCAATCCAGAGAACACTGTTTTTCTGCTCCGTTTGCTTGTTGGCACTGCAGAATACAGCCAAATCCTTTCCATATTACAGCGCTAAAAATCCATCTATTTAAAACTGTGGTTTCTCCGTCACACGGATCACATATAATATTGCCATTTCTGGCCTCCATTGAAATTTTGTTGCTGTGTGTTGGCGAAGTTATTGATACCAGTTTGCTGTTAAAAATAGTTACCTACAGGCCAGCTACTTAAAACTGTGGTTTGTCTGTCACACGGATCACATATAAGTGCGCTGAAAATTCTGCCATTTCTGGCCTCCATTGCAATTTTATTGCAGTGTGTCAGCGAAGTTATTGACACGAGGTCACTGTTAAAAATAGTAACCTACAGGCCAGCTATTTAAAACTGTGGTTTTCCGTCACATGTATCACATATCACTGCGGTTCAAATCCAGCCATTTGGAAAATATTGTCCTCCATTTAAAATGGGCAAGGCGCGTGGCAAGGGACGGGGAAGTGGACGTGATGGTGATGAAGGTGCATGCAGAGGACGAGGCAAAGGCCATGGGCTAGCTGAAATTGTGCCACAACAAACACCCACATCTTCTCGCTCGACCTTCCTGTCTCATTTAATAGGGAATCACAGAACACCACTATTGAACACAGAGCAGTGTGAAAAGGTTATTGGTTGGATAGCAGATAATGCTTCCAGTCACTTAGCCACCACTGCTTCTTCTGCTGTTGTGTTTTCAAGCCAATCCTCTGTCCATGGCGCGTGCGAAGATGCCTCCTGCCCTGCACCTGTCGTTTCACACTCTCTAGTAGCATCATCAGCAAGCACCTCCACGTCCTTGTCCCAGCGCAGCGTTCAGTTGTCCAGTCCTTGGAACGCAAGTGCAAATACGCAGCCAACGTCCCACAGGCCACATTACTAAATTCACATATTTCGCGACTGCTTGCGCTCAAAATGTTGCCTTTTAGGCTCGTGGAGACAGAAGCTTTCCGCAACCTGATGGCGGTGGCCATCCCTTGGTGCTCAGTCCCCAGCCGCCACTATTTCTCCCGGTGTGCCATCTCTGCATTACACGAGCACGTGTCCCACAACATTAGCCGTGCCCTCAACAATGCAGTTACTGGGAAAGTCCACCTAACCATGGTCACGTGGACAAGTGCTTGTGGGCAGGGACGGTACATCTCGCTGACGGCACACTGGGTTAACATAGTGTAAGCGGGACCCAGTTGGACCTTGGGACGGAACACGTCCTTCCGACGCCGAGAATTGCGGGCCCTGGGTCAATCAGGGTTGCCCCCACATTCCACAGCTCTTGCACCTCCTCCTCCTCTTCAGCATCCACCTTCAAAATGACCACATCAGTCGAAAGCTGGAAGCACTGCAGCACTGCCTCGGCCAAGCGGCAACAGGTTGTGCTGAAACTTATATGCTTAGGTGACAAACCACACAACGCTGAAGAGTTGTGGACAGCTCTGAAAGAGCAGGCAGATCTGTGGCTGACACCGCTGAACCTAAAGCCAGGCATGGTCTTGGGTGACAATGGCTGGAACCTGGTGGCGGCTCTGAGGCGAGGCGAGTACACACACATACCATGCCTGGCCCATGTGCTTAACCTCGTGGTTCAGCGGTTTATCAAAACCTACCCGGAGCTTCCGGATCTGCTTGTCAAAGTACGCCGCCTGTGTGCCCATTTTAGAACGTCACCTACAGCTTCCACCGCCCCTGTGTTTCAACAGCGTTTGCAGCTTCCGGCTCACCGACTGGTGTGTGATGTTCCCACTCATTGGAACTCTACATTGCAGATGTTGGGAAGGATTTGTGAGCAGAGGAGGGCAGTTGTTGAGTACTAGCATCAACAAGGCCGTCGGTATTCAGTTCTCCACACATAAGACCTCAAGAGTGGACATGGCTGTCAGACATATGTACCATCCTCCAAAACTTTGAGGACTCCACCAAGATGGTGAGCGGCGATGATGCCATAATTAGCGTCACCATCCCGCTTCTCTATCTTCTGAAACGCTCTCTGCTCACAATCAAAGAGGATGTATTGCTGGCGGAACACGATGAGATGGAGCAAGGAACCATACAGGGTGATTACACACAGCCCAGCCTCATCTCATTCCAATGTGGATTGGGTGACAATGAGGAAGTGGAGGAGCTAATTTCCTGCGCTATAGATGGTACTACATGCACAACTGTCATACCGTCTGTTCAGCATAGATGGCCTGAGGACAGGGAGGAGGAGGAGGAGAGTATGGTCAGTTGTCCTCTTGGTGATGACACAGAAGTCTTGCCTGTTAGCAGTCTGGCACGCATGGCTGAGTTTATGTTACGCTGCCTTTCCCGTGACCCTCGCGTTCTCCAAATTTTGGGTGACAGTCATTACTGGTTGGTGACAAATTCTCGTCTGAAAACGCTGGCTGCAGAGTTCACAGTTCATTGGACAACCAAGGAGTACAGGCGAGAGAGACACAACTCCAATCCAGCCGAAGCAGGGGAACACTGTCAAAGTTCTGGGACAGTTTTCTCAGACCTTCCCATCTTACAGGCCCTGAGGCGTGTGGTACTCTCACAAGGAGTGCAAAAGTTAGGGAAGACGGTGAGGGAGTACCTTGCTGGTCGTACCAATGTCCTCCGTGATTCCTCTGTGCCTTATAATTATTGGGTATCCAAGCTGGGGATGTGGCATGAACTGGCTCTCTGCGCCTTGGAGGTCCTGGCCTGCCCTGCCACTAGCGTTTTGTCAGAGCGGGTTTTTAGTACCGCTGGTGGAATTATAACTGATAAGCACATCCGCCTGTCAACTGAAAATGCTGACAGGCTGACTCATATAAAAATTAACAAGGGCTGGATTGGGCCAGACTTCTCAACACCACCGAATGATAGCAGCATAACATAAACTCAAATCCAGTGTCTTTTTTTGGGAGGTCTATTCCCATGCACCTCTTCACACCTACACATGGGTAATACGCTTCCTGATTTTGTCTATTTTCTCTTGTCCTCCTCCTTCTCCTCATCCTCAATCACCATATCATTCACCACCATATCTACCATATCACCTCCTCTACGTGTCTTGCAAGGGGAATCTGAGTGCCTCCAAATTTTTGGCAGGTTTTGCATTCATTGCATAGGCAAACACTATGGGAGACCCACTTCCTAATAATGGGAATATTTTTTCATGAGGCCCTCTACGTCTCTTGCAGGGGGCATTGGAGTTTCTCCAAATTTTTGACAGCCATTGCTTCACTGCATAGGCAAATACTATGGGAGACCCACTTCCTAATAATGGTAACATTGTTTTTAGGAAGCTCTCCGACTTCTACGTCTCTTGCAAGGGGCTTTGGAGTTCCTCCAAATTGTTGGCAGCTGTTGCTTCACTGCATAGGCAAACACTATGGGAGACCCACTTCCTAATAATGAGAACATTGTTTTTAGGATGTTCTCTGACCTCTACGTCTCTTCCAAGGGGCATTGGAGTGCCTCCAAATTTTTGGCAGGTTTTGCATTCATTGCATAGGCAAACACTATGGGAGACCCACTTCCTAATAATGGGAATATTTTTTCATGAGGCCCTCTACGTCTCTTGCAGGGGGCATTGGAGTTTCTCCAAATTTTTGGCAGCCGTTGCTTCACTGCAAAGGCAAATACTATGGGAGACCCACTTCCTAATAATGGGAACATTGTTTTTAGGAGGCTCTCCGACCTCTACGTCTCTTCCAAGGGGCATTGGAGTGCCTCCAAATTTTTGGCAGCTTTTGTATTTACTGCATAGGCAAACACTATGGGAGACCCACTTCCTAGTAATGGGAACATTGTTGTTAGGAAGCTCTCTGACCTCTACGTCTCTTCCAAGGGGCATTGGAGTGCCTCCAAATTTTTGGCAGGTTTTGCATTCATTGCATAGGCAAACACTATGGGAGACCCACTTTCTAATAATGGGAATATTTTTTCATGAGGCCCTCTACGTCTCTTGCAGGGGGCATTGGAGTTTCTCCAAATTTTTGGCAGCCATTGCTTCACTGCATAGGCAAATACTATGGGAGACCCACTTCCTAATAATGGTAACATTGTTTTTAGGAAGCTCTCCGACTTCTACGTCTCTTGCAAGGGGCTTTGGAGTTCCTCCAAATTGTTGGCAGCTGTTGCTTCACAGCATAGGCAAACACTATGGGAGACCCACTTCCTAATAATGAGAACATTGTTTTTAGGATGTTCTCTGACCTCTACGTCTCTTCCAAGGGGCATTGGAGTGCCTCCAAATTTTTGGCAGGTTTTGCATTCATTGCATAGGCAAACACTATGGGAGACCCACTTCCTAATAATGGGAATATTTTTTCATGAGGCCCTCTACGTCTCTTGCAGGGGGCATTGGAGTTCCTCCAAATTTTTGGCAGCCGTTGCTTCACTGCAAAGGCAAATACTATGGGAGACCCACTTCCTAATAATGGGAACATTGTTTTTAGGAGGCTCTCCGACCTCTACATCTCTTCCAAGGGGCATTGGAGTGCCTCCAAATTTTTGGCAGCTTTTGTATTCACTGCATAGGCAAACACTATGGGAGACCCACTTCCTAGTAATGGGAACATTGTTGTTAGGAAGCTCTCTGACCTCTACGTCTCTTCCAAGGGGCATTGGAGTGTCTCCAAATTTTTGGCAGCAATTGCTTCACTGCATAGGCAAACACTATGGGAGACCCACTTCCTAATAATGGGAACATTGCTTTTAGGAGGCTCTCTGACCTCTACATCTCTTGCAAGGGGCATTGGAGTGCCTCCAAATTTTTGGCAGCCCTTGCAGTCGTTGCATATGTAATAACAGTATAGGAGACCCAGTCATTAATAATGGGAACAGCAAAGCATAGCCGGCTGATGCCTCTCTAACTATAGCGAGGGCCAACTGCTGGCCCTTTAAGAATAGTAAGGGCCGCCTGATGGCCCTATAAAAATAGGCTTTATGACTTTCAAAGTCCCTCCATCATAAATGAAACAGGATGTGTCTGATGATGTGTCACACACCACATGGCCAGATAAGGTTGTAAAATGTTAAAATGACATTTCCCAGTGAATGCAATTGTCTTGGTTGAAAGCAATGCAAAAGTGCAAAAGCGCATCAAAAACACTACGTGTGAACATAGCCCAAGGTGTGGAGGAGCATTTTTGTTTTTGTATATTTATTTTGCCTTATATACAAGTCATTACCCTGGAAAGGATGTTCCTTAACATATTTCACAGGAAAATCCATTTTGTTTTTGTTTTTGTATTTTTTATTGTGAGTCCGTAAAAGTGGTGTAATACCTCTGACAACGTTGTTCACAGCAGCGACCTGGGAGTCAGAAATTCTTCCAGGAGTCTTCCCCATGCTGTTCTTATGTCATTTGAGCACTGTTCCCATCGATTTGGGCAATTTTAGGCCCTCTACAGACCGCCGGGGGGAACCGCCTGAAAAATGCTCGAGTTTCCCATAGACTTACCCGAGTATTCCAATTTGCTCGACCCGAGCATCGAGCACCCGAGCATTTTAGTGCTCACCCTTAACTAGACATAACCCATTTTTATACGACTAAAGATTCATTCTTAAAGTTTAGGCGATTTTTCCAGTTAAAACCATCTATCCATAGGATAGACGAGAATTCGCTGATCTGTGAGTGTCCCACTGCTGGGAATTTACCAATTGTAAGATTGGGGAACTTTTATTACTGACGGGAATCTATTATTCCTGTTGCAAAATAGTGCAGCAGGTCGGACATCCGGCCACCACTCCATTCATTTTCTTTGGGGCTGCCGAAAAAAGCCCTGCGCAACGCTTGGCCTCTTCATAGGGAATGAATAGGAATGAATGGAGCGCAGGTCACACATGCACACTGCTGCTTCATTCTGAATAGTTCCCATTTTGCCAAACATTGCGAGTACCCCATGATCAACAAGCTATCATCTATCCCGTGGATAGGTGATAAATTATTTGCAGCAGACAACCCCCTTAATTTATTATCACAGCATATTCCCTTTAGATTTGAGCATGTGTAAGACACTTTTAGATATCCCATTTACCCCAAAAATGCAACAAGACTTCAAAAAAGCTGATAAAGATAATGTAACAGACCTACTTGCTGGCCTGACTCCTGAAAAATCAATTAATTTTGGGGTTAAAATTAAATTATCCCTTCTGCCATTGCTAGCACAGCTTTGATAATCTAGTACATAGCTTATTAACCTATGGGCATCTCTTCACAACTTTGTGCCATGATACAAACTGTTTTATTTTTGATTGGACACTCAATAGTGGTAATGTTTGGCCCCTTTATAGTAATATAATATTATTAATTAGGATCCACATGTTAATGTTTGTATTTAGTATATGATATGAATATAGCACAGAATAATATAGGGTGCTGTATGCTTGTAAGAGGCTTGAAGAACTCTAGTCGCCCTCTTACAAGTCATTGTTGCCTGTTTGGTGCCAGACTGATGTATGGTATGGATGAGACCTGTGGTGCTGAAGTGTGTTTAGACCTAACAAGTGTTCTGCCGGAGTAAAGAAAAAAGGAATGAGGTGGGGGATCAAGTAGAAAAGCTTGCTGTTTGACAACCCGTATAAGATGCATCTTTAGTATCCTGAAGAGATATTGAAATGTCACAGGGCAGGACCGAAGTTGCTCGTAGGGGATCCATAGAAACTCACAAGACTTAAAAAAATAGATCTCTTCCAGAGAAGCTGTTTAAGTAGTTGTGAAGGGCAAAATTCAGGCAAGCATAGAAGGAGGTCAACGACCCTAAAAATCCAATGGTGGTCTAGATAGAGGCATAATTTAGAAATTCAGGAAGGTACCACCTGAAAGAATAGAGTGTGACTATTCGGCAATGACCTAGAGGAGTTGTTAAGCGTGGATACTAAAATTAACATAAGTGGGCGAGGGCCTGATCTGGAATATCAACCTATGAGTGGAGAGGATCATCCTGATACCCAGCAGAAAAGTGAGCCTCATGTAAGAACCTGGCAGAGCAAGTGAAGTTCCACATTACTTTACATTCCTGGCAATGCAACCTCAATCCTAGTGGTATGAATAAAGAGAGACTGTACAAAGATGAGATATTTATTGTGTCTACGACTTTACAAGAAATTGTGCCTCCATTTTTTAAGTATACCAATTGTAAGAAAGCAGGAGGTAAGGTCCTGGATGGCAGATATGTGTCTCCGAGTCTGTTACCCTCGGTAATGTAAAGTCTCTGCCAGTAACACTACGTTACTGAGAGAGTTTTAATTTGACTGGATTTTGGGTCCGGGATTTAGGAGCAACCAAAGAGTCTGGGTGGATAAGGTCATTCCCATAAACCAAAAGGGGGGTTACAAGCATAATAGCAGGCAGCCGGGTTAGCTCAGCAGGGTGCACTTTGTGCTGGAGCTGTTTGTTTGGGGAATACTGACATTGGTGAGGTTGCTACACTTACTTTATATCATTGTGCCTGAAGAAATGACTGTTTATGTTATTCATTTGCCTTGGAGAAAAGCTGTTTTCATTTTGGAGCTGTAAAGTTTATAATGGACAATAAATGTTACGCTGTTTTGATATAAAAACCCTGTGCCAGTGTCTATCCAAGCGGCTACCAGAGAGCTGAAGACTTACACAATAAATAATAATTGTTTGGAATCCTGTTGGTCTTGTCTGGGAATAAATGCATACTCAAGTCAGAGTACAGAGGGAGCAGTGACATCTGGTCTGCCACTCACAAGTATGACAATAGAATGAGGTTGTTGATATTATTCTTAATTTCTCTTTTTTCAAAATTTGAGTGGTGGGTTAATGCGTTTTCACTTGCGCTGCAATATATGTCACAGATCATGACCAAAATTGAAGCTGTTTTGGGAAAACAGACTCTTCTTATCCTGGACATTCCTTTTACATTCTTTTTAAGCATTAGTCAAGATTTTATGACCACCCATGATGCCGCTTAGGCCCCCATAATCTATGTTATGATTGATCCCAATGTTTACCCCAATGTTCCCCTTTTGTTTTGAAGAGCTCCATCTGTATGCTTAATACATAGGCAGGGCCGGACTGTCCATTGGGTAAATCTGGCAAATACCAGATGGGCTGGTCAGACCAAGGGCCACATTGATTGCTACAATATCAACAGTATCCTCAGGATGCCAGTATTGGTAAAAGTTGGGGTGCAGCCTTGCTCCATCACTTACTCCAGCATTTGTATCTTATTTTTGTAGGCTGTGTATACATCATTCTACATGGGGAGTTGCGGGGGGACTATCATACTATATAAGAGGCTGTGGTGGGCCATCAAACTGCATGGGGGTTTGTGGGGGGGGGGGGCTTCACCATCATACTATATGAAGGGCTGCGTGGGAGGACCATGATACTGTATGGGGGGCTGTGGGGGTGTGCATCATACTGTGAGTGAGCTATCATATTGTGTTAGAGGCTGTGAGGGGACCACCATGCTGTGTGGGGACCATCATACTGTTTGGGAGACTATGGAGGGACACCATCATACTGTGTATGGGGGTTATGGGAGTTTAAGGAGACAAGACACTGTGGAACCAGAACAGCGAGGAGGCATGGCAGAGGGGAGGAGTTTGATCAAGACTCCGGGTACAGTGTTGTCAGGGAAACCAGCTCAGGAGAAAAACAGCGCGTGCACAAGTTCTGTGGTGATTCTGGCGCCGAGGAGAGAGATGGGACGGAGCTCCTGTCAGGAAGAAAGGTGCTGCGTATCCGCCCAGACATCGACGGTCAAGCCCTGAAGACCCGAGCGACGCCAGTCAAGGTTCCCCACCCGGCTGACGTCAGTCGACAGGCAGGCTGCGGTGGCACGGTTCTCAGACGTGTGTGCCAGTGACAGGACGTCGCAAAAGCTCCGAAGATGTCAAATCAGAGATTAGCGGTCGGGCCAGTGACCAGGAAAGACGTGTGAGATGGGCCATCACCTCTGACAGGGATATATGGTATATGATAGAGGGAAAGACAGTAGTCAGACAGGGACCAGCAGACGCTAGAGCGGTATCGCGAAAGTGGATAGAGAGTGACGGGGGAAACGAGCAGTGCGTTGTAATTGAAATAAAGTATTGCCAAGGCTTTAAAAGGCTGCCCCTCGCCCTGTATAGTTAATGACAATCTAGTTCCCCTTCCCTCCAGTAGATCATTTTAAACTTCCAGCCCCAGAAGTGTATTCTGATAATTTATTCGGTTATGTGATTTCCTGCTTATTTCACTGTCAAATGTTGTAAAGAAAATGTTACCATATAAAATGTGTTTTATAATTAATGTTAGTTGTTAAAAAAAAGAAATAAACACTGTTGATCCGCCTGTGCCTTCGCTGTTGCATTCTGGTATCTGCTTATACTGGGTTCATCATTCTGTGTATGGGGCTATTGGGGGACCACCAGACTGTATGGGGGTTGTGGGGAGTAACATCATACTGTGTGTGGGGCTGTGGGGGGGACCATCATACTGTGTGCTTCTGCAGCTCCTTCTCTCTTTTCATGTAATTGTAGACAAACTGGATGATGTTGAGATCAGGGATCTGTGGGGGCCACATCATCCCTTCCAGGGCTCTTTATTCTTCTTTACATTGAGGATAGTTTTTAATGACGCTGATGTATGTTTGGGGTTGTTGTCCTGATGCTCTCTATCTGCCAGCTATATGTAGTGTGATATAATCACTCTGTACCTGACCTCCATATATAGTGCGGGGTCTTCCACTCTCTACCTGTCCTCCATGTGTAGTGCAGGGTCTATGATTCTCCACATGCCCTCCATGTGTAGTGTGGGGTCTGTCACTCTCTACCTGCCCTCCATGTGTAGTGCGGGGTCTGTCACTCTCTACCTGTCCCTCCTGTGTAGTGCAGGGTCTATGACTCTCCACATACCCTCCATGTGTAGTGTGGGGTCTGTCACTCTCTACCTGTCCTCCATGTGTAGTGCGGAGTCTGTCACTCTCTCCCTGTCCTTCCTGTGTAGTGCAGGGTCTATGACTCTCCAAATACCCTCCATGTGTAGTGTGGGGTCTGTCACTCTCTACCTGTCCTCCATGTGTAGTGTGGGGTCTGTCACTCTTTACCTGTCCTCCATGTGTAGTGTGGGGTCTGTCACTCTCTACCTGCCCTCCATGTGTAGTGTGGAGTCTGTCACTCTCTACCTGTCCTCCATGTGTAGAGTGGGGTCTGTCACTCTCTACTTGTCCTCTATGTGAAGTGTGAGGTCTGTCACTCTCTACCTGTCTTCCATGTGTAGAGTGGGGTCTGTCACTCTCTATCTGACTTCCATGTGTTGTGTGGGGTCTGTCACTCTCTACCTGCCCTCCATATGTAGTGTGTGGTCTGTCACTCTCTGCCTGTCCTCCATGTGTAGTGTGGGGTCTGTCACTCTGTACCTGTCATCCATATGTAATGCGGGGTCTGTCGCTCTCCACCTGTCCTCCATGTGTAGTGTGTGGTCTGTCACTCTCTAGCTGTCCTCTATGTGTAGTGTGGGGTCTGTCACTCTCTACCTGTCCTCCATGTGTAGTGAGGGGTCTGTCACTCTCTACCTGTCCTCCATGTGTAGTGTGGGGTCTGTCACTCTCTACCTGTCCTCCATGTGTAGTGTGGGGTCTGTCACTCTCTACCTGCCCTCCATGTGTAGTGTGGGGTCTGTCACTCCCTACCGGTCCTCCATGTGTAGTCTGTCACTCTCTACCTGCCCTCCATGTGTAGTGTGGAGTCTGTCACTCTCTACCTGTCCTCCATGTGTAGAGTGGGGTCTGTCACTCTCTACCTGTCCTCTATGTGAAGTGTGAGGTCTGTCACTCTCTACCTGTCTTCCATGTGTAGAGTGGGGTCTGTCACTCTCTACCTGACTTCCATGTGTAGTGTGGGGTCTGTCACTCTCTAGCTGTCCTCTATGTGTAGTGTGGGGTCTGTCACTCTCTACCTGTCCTCCATGTGTAGTGAGGGGTCTGTCACTCTCTACTTGTCCTCCATGTGAACAAGAAAGGTGGCCTGAGGGCCAGAAATGAGCGACACTAGGTCAAAAATAAATAAATACCATCAGTTTATTGATTATATAGATACAGGTAAATAGAAAAAAAATGCTTCAGACAGATACAGTACATGATAAAAATGATGACTAAAGTGCACATAGTGGCAGATACCAGGCTGTATATAAATACACATGGATACAGTGGATGTAATAGATATACAATGTACATAGACCAAATCGTGTACTAACCTACAGGTTATATGACTAAATATTGTAAAGTGCGGATATCCTACTCGGTTGTATTATTCCATATGAACAATTGTCAATGTACTTCAATATAGCCATTGTATTATGAAACCTCAATTAGTCACACCTGGTCCGACCACATAGCACACGTCCCCCGACGCGCGTTTTGGCATAAGCATTTCTCAAGGGATACACATCATTTGCATGAGTCCACTATAAATAGGGCCCACAAGCTCTACATGTGCACAATGTTGATTAACACACCTTTACAACGCTGACTATGCACATATGCTTATACAGGGCGCCAGTCACTGCCGGTTTGTACAGTGCGCATGTCCAAAATGACGCTAAGCGCGTAACCGGAAATGACGCGATATGTGTCACATGCATCTCAGAACACACACTGCGCATGTCCATGTATGACGTAGGAGCGTCGCCGTTACCAGGGCACCCGGGGGCGTCGGCATCACACTCGAGGTGGTGTGAAGATGTCAAAAGCCTGCGGGCACAATGGGACTGCGACACCCCCGCGTTCGGACCACACGGTGCGTGCAATCAGGGTGTGCAAAGTGACCATAAATCTTGTACATAGACACAAGGGATGGAAACAAAAGAAAATGGAAAAGGAAGAAGATGGAAAAAATAGAAAAGGGGATAGAGGAAGTCAATCCCCATGCACGCCATATATATATATATATATATATATATATATATATATATATATATATATATATATACAGTACAGACCAAAAGTTTGGACACACCTTCTCATTTAAAGATTTTTCTGTATTTTCATGACTATGAAAATTGTACATTCACACTGAAGGCATCAAAACTATGAATTAACACATGTGGAATTATATACTTAACAAAAAAGTGTGAAACAACTGAAAATATGTCTTATATTCTAGGTTCTTCAAAGTAGCCACCTTTTGCTTTGATGACTGCTTTGCACACTCTTGGCATTCTCTTGATGAGCTTCAAGAGGTAGTCACCGGAAATGGTTTTCACTTCACAGGTGTGCCCTGTCAGGTTTAATAAGTGGGATTTCTTCCCTTATAAATGGGGATGGGACCATCAGTTGTGTTGTGCAGAAGTCTGGTGGATACACAGCTGATAGTCCTACTGAATAGACTGTTAGCTGCTTTTTTCTTGCCATAATACAAATTCTAAGTAAAGAAAAACGATTGGCCATCATTACTTTAAAAAATTAAGGTCAGTCAGTCCGAAAAATTGGGTAAACTTTGAAAGTGTCCCCAAGTGCAGTTGCAAAAACCATCAAGCGCTACAAAGAAACTGGCTCACATGAGGACCGCCCCAGGAAAGGAAGACCAAGAGTCACCTCTGTTTCTGAGGATAAGTTTATGCGAGTCACCAGCCTCATAAATCGCAGGTTAACAGCAGCTCAGATTAGAGACCAGGTCAATGCCACACAGAGTTCTAGCAGCAGACACATCTCTTCAACAACTGTTAAGTAGTGTTGAGCCACCCCCGTAGTGTTCGAGTTCAGTTCGGTTCGTCGAACACCCGTATGTTCGCCGAACTGTTCGTCGAACACCTTCGAACACTGTTAAAACCAATGGCAGGCAAACAAAAACACATAGAAACACATAGAAAACACATAGAAAACACTTCAAAGGTGTCCAAAAGCTGACAAACTGCTCAGAAGACACAACTAACACATGGAAAAGTGACAAGTACATATAGTCACGTGAAAAGAAAAGAGGTGGAGGAGTAAAAGGAGGGGGAGACACAGATATAGGCATGTCATGCCCTTCTAAAATCAAGAAAGGCTGGAGTAGAAATCTAAAATCAGCCTACCAACACCCAGACGTCGTGACAAGAAAATTAAAAAAAGAAATTTCTTTAGGTAGAATGGCGGTTCCATTCAGAACACTTTCCTTACAAGACGTAGTGGTATCCCCGTTGTGAGTTGTGCCAAAAACGGAACCCAATACATTCGGACTAATCCACCATTTGTCATATCGAAGGGGCAGGTCCGTAAATGACAACATCGACACGGAACCAAGTACAGTAGTATATACTGTACATCCTTTGACAAGGCAATCAGGTGGATCAAGAAGTTGGGAAGGGTCACCCTAATGGCCAAAGCAGACATTGATGCGGCGTTCCGGTTACTTACTACCTGTGCCTCCGAATAGTGTCCACCTATTGGGCTGCTTCTGGGAAGGAGCATACTATATAGATCGCTGTTTGCCCATGGGGTGCTCCAGATCCTGCTCACTATTTGAGGAGTTTAGTTGCTTCCTCGAATGGGTTGTAATGGACGTTTCTAAGGGGGTACATATTATCCATTACCTCGACAACTTCTTATGCCTGGGCCCAAAATATTCTCCACAGTGTGAATACACGCGGTAGTCCACCTGTGAGAAGGAGAGAGCTGGAGGGAGAGCGGACACCACAGAGCTGAGGGGTTAGATGGAGAACGGAAAAAGGAAAGAGAGTGAGGGAGGTAAGGGAGTACAGTGGAAAGCCGACCTGAGCTCCCCCACGTTCCTGCTGGGTGGGGAACAGCCCTGGGAAGAAAAGCAATTGAATTGTGATAAAGCGTTAGCAGCAGCTTTAGACCCCTCAGCATCGTGGCTAGCACGGACCCATACATTGTGTTTTAGGCACAGGAATGCTAGCCGGCGTAGTAGGCCTAGCACTGGGAGAGAGGATGATGCCATCTTATTAATGCAGTGCGCTAGGCTGGTGTTTTTTGTTATGAAGCGTATATTTTTGTTAGCCTGGCGAGCGCCCCATATTTCTATTCCTACTAGTGTTGAGCCACCCCGTAGTGTTCGAGTTCGGTTCGGTTCGTCGAACACCCGTGTGTTCGCCGAACTGTTCGTCGAACTGTTCGTCGAACACCTTCGAACACCGTTAAAACCAATGGCAGGCAAACAAAAACACATAGAAACACATAGAAAACACCTTCAAAGGTGTCCAAAAGCTGACAAACTGCTCAGAAGACACAACTAACACATGGAAAAGTGACAAGTACATATAGTCATGAGAAAAGAAAAGAGATGGAGGAGTAAAAGGAGGGGGAGACACAGATATAGGCATGTCATGCCCTTCTAAAATCCAAAAAGTGAGAAGCCGACACGTTCAGTCCGCTCCTGCCCGTGCCACCTCCGTGTCGCCGGGTTTGTGCCAGAGCCGCGGTGAACCCTGACGGCCAGCCCCCCTCTCCCAATACTGGTGCCTGTCCGCTAGTGGGTCGAGCGAGCCCCCCTGTGGTGGAGGCAGCTCTAAGCTTTTTAATTTAAATTGTCTCTCTAATTTGAATGAATACACTTTAAATCCATTTACAAGGATCTATTGGAGGGCAAGTCTCATGCCAGCAGCCGCGTAATTCCAGCTCCGGTAGCGTCCACTAAAGCTGCTGCAGTTAAAAAGCTTTTATAAGGATCGAGCTCGGCTGTCCACCGCAAGGCATCCTACTGCCAGTCCCAGCCCCTATGCCTTGGGGTGCCTCCTGATGCTCTTTACTGAGTATCCCGTGGTCCCGAAGCATTTCCTTTGAAAAAATGAAGTGTCCAAACTACAGGTGGTGTAGCTTGCTTAACAGCCGGGATAATCCGCTGACTAGCAGACACTGCTACTAGGTACAAAGTATTTCCTGGGCTAGATGCAGTTAAAAATTTGTAATTAGATACTCTCGTTGAATGCTGAGAAAGCATTCCATAGAGTCTCCTGGCACGCCATATATGATTCTCTTAAAAAGCTTGGGGTAGGGGTCTAGGGGACCCTTTTATAGCCAAAATCACGGCCCTGTATCGCAATACGTCACCTAGGCTGAAGATAAATGGAACTGTAGCACCCTGAGGGCTCGGTTGCTACAGAGGTATTGCACCTCACCCAGAGATGTGATATCTCACTCTCAGGTAAGGATGGAGTGTGGATCAGGACCCGACACCTGCATGCAATACACCACATTGCCGTGGGGCAGGGCGACCAATATGCCCCTGAGATGGGCACGACAGTCCCTGTCCCTGGCTGGAGTGGGAGGAGGGAACACTGAGGAAGGGGAACCCTGTAGTGCAGGAGCAGGGAGGAAGCAGTTCCTGGGTGCATTGAGAAGGGAGTATAAAAGGTGGGCACCATCTTAGTTCAGTGCAGAGAAGTCTGAGCAGAAGTGGCAGGGAGCAGGGGCTCTGCATGAGCTCTGCTCCGGAGGCGGGCCTAGTAACAGAGGCCCAGGCCTGGAAGAGGGAGAAGGAAGGAAGAGGAGCGGAGAAGGCTCCAGGAACGAGGAACGAAGGGATCCCAGGGGTGCGGACGGGCGAGTCTCCACCGCACGCCCGAATCCACCTGCATGGAGGGGTCAGGCCAAAGGGGGAGACCGGTCCCCGAAACTAGTGGAGGCAGGAAACGACCCTCAGCTAGAAACCGGAGGCTGTGACATTTTATGTGGCGCAGCCCCTCGCTACACCCGCTAGGAGGGCAGCACATAGGGTCAGGGAAACTGGCGCCAAGT
This sequence comes from Phyllobates terribilis, assembly GCF_046119375.1. Lineage (NCBI taxonomy): Eukaryota > Metazoa > Chordata > Amphibia > Anura > Dendrobatidae > Phyllobates > Phyllobates terribilis. Next base: position 139,596,087 of record NW_027362765.1, read on the forward strand.
TTACCAAGAGGAGGCCCGAGGCAGCCGGACAGAAGGGTTGATAAGAAAGGCCAGACAAAGGACACACAAAGGGGGTCCTGTGAAGCGCTCCAAAGTTATCTGGGAGTTGTCTGAGCCCCTCACCTGGTGAGCACAGTACGACGTGGGCAGCCGTTACCTGCTGACGTGGTCTGGATAATAAGAACTGTGAGTAAAGGCCCTGGACTGCATCACTGACTCCGTGTCGTTACTGCTGCTGCCCTGCACCATCACCCCCATCCTCCGCATACACTGCCCTGAGGCTATACTCCTCCCGTGGGGAGTTATGCTACGCTCTGCTGCACCCACAACACCAGCCTCAGCGGTCTGCCCTGCAGCGGCGGTTCACTCTGACCGCAATCCACGGGTGGCGTAGTCGGACATTTAAACATCAAAACCACCTAAATAGTTCCGCCACTGGTTTGACCACCCTGAGCCACGGAACCGGGTCGCCGCCACGAAGACTACAACCACCAGCATCCACCAAAAAGGGTCCGGCTCCGGGTGTCCCAAGGCCCAGGGGGTGCATCAGAACATTTTCATCACCTTTCACAATCACCAATGGGACAAGGCAGGGATGTCCTCTGTCCCCTCTCTTATACATCCTAGTGACGGAGCACCTGCTCTCATCAATTCGCCATAACCCCAATATTAGGTGGATTGAGGTGGGAGGCACCGAGTACAAGTGCTCTCTATTTGCTGATGATGTACTAGTATATATCACTCAATCACATATATCCATCCATGCTGTTATGGCTGAAATAGATCACTTTGTTACATGGTCAAATTTTAAAATCAATGCAGCGAAGTCTGAGGCCCTCGATGTCTCCCTCCCCAAATCCATATAGGATTCCATCCAGTCCAACTTTCCCTTTGCCTGGCCCTCACAGGGTATCAAATACTTAGGAATTCCTATTCATAGAGACCTCTCCCATCTATGTTATCTTAATTTTGGGCCCTTTATTGAACAACTCCATACAGACCACGGTTGGCAAGTTAGAACTGTAAGATTCACTACGTGAACCACTGGTGCTTTGTGGAAAAGCACATGTACACTGTGTTCCAAATTATTATGCAAAAAGTGTTTAGGAGTGATAAGGGAAGAATTTGTTTGTTTGTCAGTTAAACTCATTGATGGTGATGTGTGTCAGGGCTCTTTATATCACTGTAAGCAATTGCAGACACCTGTGCTAATTAGTTTGGCAGGTGTGTCCAATGAAAGGCAAGACTACTTAAGAAGGCTGTCTCACATTATTAAGCAGCCTACATTTTCTGCCAAAATGGGAAAGAAAAAGGATGTGTCGGCTGCTGAGAAGCAACAAATTGTGGAGTGTTTAGGTCAAGGCATGACTACAATCAACATTGTGCGATGATCAGGATGAAGTGTCTTGGCAATCAAGAAGTATGCAGCTGATTCACAGTACACACGTGTGCGTGCTGATAAGGGCAAATTGAGGACTCTTTCCTACAGGCAATTACGTCAGGTTAAAAGAGCAGCGGCAAAAAAGCCTTGTCATAGCAGCAGACAAGTTTTTGAAGCTGCTGGTGCCTCCAACGTCCCCCGAACAACAAGATGCAGGGTCCTTCAGAGGTTTGCAGCTGTGCATATGCCATCCTGTCGACCTCCTCTATCCACTTCACACAAGCAGAAACGGCTCCAGTGGGCCAAACATTACATGAAGACTGATTTCAAAACTGTTTTGTTCACAGATGAGTGCCGTGCAGCGCTCGATGGTCCAGATGGATGGAGTGGAGGATGGCTGGTTGATGGACACCCCACGCAAACACGGCTACAGCGCCAACAAGGAGGAGGTGGAGTAATGTTTTGGGCTGGAATCATGGGGAGAGAGATTGTCGGCCCCTTTAGGATCCCTGAAGGCGCTAAAGATGAACTCCATAATGTATGTGGATTTTCTCAAACAGCACTTCCTGCCATGGTTCAAGAAGAAGAACCATGTATTTCACAGCAAGATCATTTTTTGCATGATAATGCACCATCTCATGCTGCACATAAAACATCTGCATCTCTGGCTGATATGGGCATAAAAGGGGACAAACTTATGGTGTGACCCCCATGCTCCCCTGACCTCTACCCCATTCAGAACCTCTGAAGCATCATCAAAAGGAGTGTCTATGATGGCGGGAGGCAGTTCACATCTAAGCAACAGCTCTGGGAGGGTATTCTGTCCTCATGCAAAACAATTGAAGCAGAAACCATCCAAAACCTGACAAATTCAATGGACGAGAGAGTTCAGAAGTTCCTTTCGAACAAGGGGTCCTATGTGAAAATGTAACATCACCTAGAATAAAGTTTTGAGTTGAAAACTGCTTGATTTCAGTTTCTAATAACCTGCTAATGCTTATAATTTAAAAAATGACCCTTTTTTTGGTCTTTATTAAAATGAAAAGGTTGATTGAAAAGTTTGGGGGATCTAAGAGTGTGGCAACCCAGTAGTCATGATTACTTCGAATTCTGACAATATGAGGGTCATGTTGCAGGTAGTGCAGCAAGAAGGCACTTATGTGTGTTGCGCATCTCGGAGCCCCAAAATTATTTTCCGGGCTAGATGCAGCTACAAATTATTATTAATTTTAAATCTGGTGGAGCTTAGTATAGATGGGCTAATAGGATCAGTGCTGCACACTGCTACAAAGCCCAAATTATTTTCCAGTCAAGATACAGATAAACATGATTAGTAATTTGAAAGCTTAAAACGGTTGGTAGGGTGATTTTAACCAATCATCAAGCTTTTACTCTCCCCAGGATGACACAGGGGTAGAAAAGTCGTTTCGGATCCATGATTTGTTCATCTTTATGAACGTGAGTCTGTCTACATTATCAGTGGAGAGCCGCGTGCGCTTATCTGTCAGCACACCACCAGCAGCGCTGAACACACGTTCAGACAGAACGCTGGCTGCGGGGCATGACAAGATCTCCAAGGCGTAAGTGGCTAGCTCCGGCCATTTATCCAGATTGGAAGCCCAAAAAGAGCAAGGGTCCAGTGACACAGTCATGGCTTCAATGTTTACTTGGAGATACTCCTGTACCATCGTCTCTAGGCGTTGACTATGTGTCAGACTTCTTGTCTCCTGTGGCCTTGCAAAGGATGGGCTAAAAAAGTGGTGAAATGATTCCGCAAAATTGATGTTACCAGCACATACTGTGGTTCTGTTACGGTTTGAGTGCTGAACACTTGACGGTCCCACGGTTGGCAAGTTGGAACTGTGAGATTCACTACGTGCACCACTGGTGTTTTGTGGAAAAGCACATGTAAGATTCTGCAACTGTCTCTGCTGATACTCCTGCATGCGTGCATCCCTTTCTATGGCAGGAATAGTTTCTGCAAATTTACTTTTGTACCGGGGATCTAACAGTGTGGCAACCCAGTAGTCAGGATTATTTCTAATTCTCACAATTCGAGGGTCATGTTGCAGGTAGTGCAGCAAGAAGGCACTCATGTGTGTTGCGCATCCAGGAGCACCAAGTCCCTGTTGTGTTGGTGGCGAGGTAACAATCATGCTTCCTTCCTCTGTCCTCTCCCCCCAACCTCGCACAACAGAAATGTGATCAAGGTCTCCCTCATCTGATGAGTCTTCCATCAGTTCGTCCTCCACTTCTTCCTGGGCTCCTGCACCTTCCTCACTAGTTTGGCTGCTACCATGCGCCCTGGTAAAACCATCTCCCCCACCCTCACATGCCTGCCGCCTTGGTGCTGCCGACCGTCTGGACCTTGCAGATGTTAGCCCTTCCGCATACAACTCCTCCTCCTCTACTTCCTCCACCTCCTCTTGTGCCACCACCTGACTCCGAATTCTGTTTAACATGTGCTTCAGCATGTAAATCACCGGAATAGTCATGCTGATAATGGCATCGTCAGCACTAAACATCTTCGTCGCCATTTCAAAACTGTGCAGAAGGGTGCATAGGTCCCTGATCTGAGACCACTCCTCCAGCGTGATTTGCCCCACCTCCGGATCTCGTTGGCCCAGGCTATACGTCAGAACGTATTGCACCAGGGCTTGTCGGTGCTGCCACAGTCGCTGCAACATGTGCAGAGTTGAATTCCACCGGGTAGGCACATCGCATTTTAGCCGGTGAAGTGGCAGGCCCAACGACTTCTGTAGAGATGTAAGTCGCTGAGCTGCGGGATGCGAACGGCGGAAGTGAGCACACAGCGACCGTGCCCTCTGCAGAAGGCCATCTAGTCTGGGATAGTGGGCTAAAAATTGCTGGACAACCAGGTTCAACACGTGAGCCATACAAGGCACGTGTGTGACATTGCCCCGGCGAAGGGCCGCACCCAGGTTTGCAGCATTGTCGCACACGGCCTTCCCTGGTTTCAGGTCCAGTGGAGACAACCATTCATGAAATTGGTTCTCCAGAGCTGACCACAACTCCTCAGCTGTGTGACTCACATTTCCCAGACATTTCAAAGTAAAAACCGCCTGATGACGTTGAGCCCTACTGCCAGCATAGTAAGGAGGTGTGCAGGATCCCTTCTGCGCAGTTAGAAAGCTTGTGGCATGACCAGACAGGCTTTGGGTGCAGGTGGAAGACCGAGAGGAGGTTGAGGAGGCAGAAGCAGTGGAGGAACTTTGACATAAAGAGGATTGACGCACAACTCGTGGGGACGGCAAGACTTGGACAGCAGCCCCTTGTCCTGCTGTCACCATAGTTACCCAGTGCCCAGTCAGCGACATGTAACGCCCCTGTCCATGCCTACTCGTCCAAGTGTCTGTGGTGAAATGCACCCTGTCACACACAGAGTTTCTCAAAGAAGCGGTGATGTTGTGTGCGACATGCTGGTGGAGCGCAGGCACACCTTTCTTTGAGAAGTAGTGCCGACTGGGCATCTGGTACTGGAGCACTGCGACGGACATAAGGTCTCGAAAATCCTCTGTGTCCACCAGGCGGAAAGGCAGCATTTCTGTAGCCAAGAGCTTGCAGATGGTGAAATTCAACCTCTTAGCTTTCTCATGGCTAGGAGGAAATGGTCTTTTACTTGTCCACATCTGAGGGACCGAGGGCTGGCTATTGTGCTTAGACGGGGTTGATAAGGGTGTCCCCGGCAAACTGCCGGTCTGTGAGGAAGATGCAGGCGGACATGTTAGGTTGCCTTGATCCAAAGGTGGTGCTATCGATGTCGGACAGCGCTCAACACCAGCTGGTGTTACCACCTCCAAAGAAAATGATGACCTGCCAATCACGCTGGCTGTTGCGGGTAAAGAGGTGGCAGGTCTGCGCCCCAAAACAGGTGTGACTGCTGTCCCCCCAGTCACAGAGGATGAAGAGGCCGCGGATGCACAAGATATGGCAGATGGTGGTTGGCCCGGCCGGCTAGGCCGCATTGTAGCACACTGAGCTTCCCACTGCAACTTATGCTTCATGTCCATGTGCCGGTTCATGCATGAAGTACTCAAACTATGTATTTTTTGGCCTCTACTTAGCTTTTGCTGACAAATGTTACAGATAACACGAGTTGGGTCATCTTTATCGATCTGAAAAAATGCCCAGGCTATGCAAGGCTTAGCACCCATGCGACCTGAAGAGCCACCACGACTTGTGGTGAGAGGCAGAGTTGTGTTTGAGGATGCAGTTGTTGACGTGCTTCCAGTACTACGTCTCTGTCCAGGAAGGCGCAACCTGACCTCGTCGTCACTAGCATCTTCCTCCACCTCCTCTGCTGACCTCATCTCTTGGCTGACTGTGGGTTGACAGTAAGTGGGATCTCCAACCTCATCATCATCACCCTGTGCGTTATCACACCCGTCGTCCTCAGAGCCAACCTGTTCCTGCCCTGACAAAAAACTAAAGTTGTCGCTCCAATCAGGTATTTGAGTCTCATCATCGTCTTCCTCATTGTCTCCACTAACAGGAGTTACAGTTTGGGAATGAGGGTCTACATTATGGTCAGAACCTTCTGCGTCTGGTCCTGGATCCGATTCATAAAGATTCTGGGCATCAGTGCAGATCATTTCCTCGTCTGGATTCACAGAAGCGCTGGAGTCGACCTCTGATTCCCAGGCTATAGTATGAGTAAACAGCTCTGCAGACTCAACCATCTATTCTACCTCATACTCAGACGGGCAGCTGGAGATTTGGGAGCTGTGAGGAAGCAAGTGCGATTGGGGTGACACCTTTGAGGACTGGAGTATTTGTGATGTTGAAGTTGATGTGGAGGAGAGCCCACTTAAAGGAGCACTTGATATCCGTTGAAGCACCTGCTGTTTTTGTGCCTCATCTGGAATTTGTAGCGATTGGCGTGGCCGTAAGAAAGGGATCTTATCACATTGTCCGCTAAAAGAAGTAGACATTTTAGTTTGGCTGGAAGATGGTCTTTCTTCTGCAGATGTTATGTTGCTTTAACACCTACCCCACGGACACAACCTTTTTTCCCCTTCCCAACACGCCTATTCCCCTTCCCAACACGCCTATTCCCCTTTCCACCAGCAGCAGGCCTTTTTCCACTCATTTTGGTGGTTAACTAATTCACAACTCTGGAGTTGTTTGCACAAAAAAACAATGGATGGGAACCGAGCAGAGCTGAGTGGCCAAACTGTGGTATTAGGCCAAAACTATTGGCTGGGTTAGATGCAGAAAAAAATTATATTCAATTTGCAACCTGATGGAAGTCAGTATAGATGGACTAATAGAGAAAGTCCCACACACAGCTAGAAGGCCAAATATTTTTTCAGAGGTAGATGCAGAAAAAAAATATATTCAGTTTACAACCTGATGGAGGTCAGTATAGATGGACTAATAGAGAAAGTCCCACACACTGCTAGAAAGCCAAATATTTTTTTAGAGCTAGATGCAGACAAAAAATTATTTTTAATTTGCAACCTGATGGAGGTCAGTATAGATGGACTAATAGAGAAAGTCCCACACACTGCTAGAAGGCGAAATATTTTTTCAGGGCTAGATGCAGAAAAAAATTATATTCAGTTTGCAACCTGATGGAGGTCAGTATAGATGGACTAATAGAACAAGTCCCACACACTGCTAGAAGCCCAAATATTTTTTCAGAGCTAGATGCAGAAAAAAATTATATTCAATTTGCAACCTGATGGAGGTCAGTATAGATGGACTAATAGAATGATGCTATGCCCAAAAGATTTTACTTCACTAGGTGCAGTAAAAAAATTGGTATTCTATACACAGGTGGTATATCTTGCAACACAGATAGGCTACTCCACTGACTAACACACTCTGCAATAGGCCAAAAAGGATTAGCTTTGCTAGATTCAGCCAAATGCTGTGAAAAAAACTTGCACAGCACTGGCACAGACCTGCCTGGCAAAAACTGATAGGAACTGATGTAACCTAGTCCTGAAAAGGACTGCAATTACAATTAGTCTTTACTCCCACAATCTATCTATTTAAGAGCACAGACCTGCCTGATAAAAGTCGTAGGAAATGCTGTAACCTAGTCCTTAAAAGGACTGCAATCACAACTATTCCCTACTCCCAAGCTATCTGTAGATTTGTGCGAAAATTGGCTTGAAATTAACAAGGTATAGCGCACACAGCAACAGCGGTGCCGTCTAACACGCAGCTGCAGCAGTGAGAAAATGGTGGCGACGGGGAAAATGGCTTGGTCTTATAGGGCAAGGACATGTGACATACACTGCCAATGACACATGCCCTTGCTTGTGTGAAAAAAGCACTTCGCTCCGTGTGTGCGCTGCTGATAGGCTGACAGATTGCACCTCCCCACTGTAAATGCGGGAAAGAGAAAAAAAAATGGAGATCTTCATTATTCCTGCAGAGATCCATCCCCTGCCCCTCCCCCCACCCCGCTGTACACTCAAACTGCGTTTTAACATTAATTTTCATCATTACTGAGAAAAAATCCAGTTATGATTTTGGTGCACGAACAGTTATCGAACATAACCTCGAACAGCCGAATTTTTCTCAAATCGTTCGTGTTCGCCGAACAGCTCGAACACCGCCCAAAACAGCTCGAATTTGAGATTGGCGAACAGTTCGAGTAGAACAACGCTCATCTCTAATTCCTACCACTATTGGGAAGAAAAATTATTTTCCGGGCTAGATGCAGCTAAAAATTATTATTCATTTCAAAGCTGGTGGAGCTTGGTATAGATGGCCTAATACAATGAGTACCACACACTGCTACAAGCCCAAATATTTTTTCAGAGCTAGATGCAGATGAAAATTATTTTTAATTTGCAACCTGGTGGAGGTTAGTATAGATGGACTAATAGAACAAGTCCCACACACTGCTACAAGCCCAAATATTTTTTCAGAGCTAGATGCAGTTAAAAATTCTTATTTATTTCAAAGCTGGTGTAGCTTGGTATAGATGGCCTAATACAATGAGTACCACACACTGCTACAAGCCCAAATATTTTTTCAGAGCTAGATGCAGATAAAAATTATTTTTAATTTGCAACCTGGTGGAGGTTAGTGTAGATGGACTAATAGAACAAGTCCCACACACTGCTACAAGCCCAAATATTTTTTCAGAGCAAGATGCAGCTAAAAATTCTTATTAATTTCAAAGCTGGTGGAGCTTGGTATAGATGGCCTAATGCAATGAGTACCACACACTGCTACAAGCCCAAATATTTTTTCAGAGCTAGATGCAGATAAAAATTATTTTGAATTTGCAACCTGGTGGAGGTTAGTATAGATGGACTAATAGAACAAGTCCCACACACTGCTACAAGCCCAAATATTTTTTCAGAGCTAGATGCAGATAAAAATAATTTTGAATTTGCAACCTGGTGGAGGTTAGTATAGATGGACTAATAGAACAAGTCCCACACACTGCTACAAGCCCAAATATTTTTTCAGAGATAGATGCAGATAAAAAATATTTTTAATTTGCAACCTAGTGGAGGTTAGTATAGATGGACTAATAGAACAAGTCCCACACACTACTACAAGCCCAAATATTTTTTCAGAGCTAGATGCAGATAAAAATTATTTTGAATTTGCAACCTGGTGGAGGTTAGTATAGATGGACTAATAGAATGATGCTATGCCCCAAAGGTTTTACTTGGCTAGGTGCAGTAAAAAAAATTGTATTCTATACACAGGTGGTGTAGCTTGCAACACAGATAGGCTACTCCACTGACTAACGCACACTGCAAGAGGCCAAAAAGGATTTGACTAGCTAGATTTAGCCAAATGCTGTGAAAAAAACTTGCACAGCACTGGCACAGACCTGCCTGGCAAAAAGTGATAGGAACTGATGTAACCTAGCCCTCAAAAGGACTGCAATTACAATTAGTTCCTACTCCCAACCTATCTATTTAAGAGCACAGACCTGCCTGATAAAAGTCGTAGGAAATGCTGTAACCTAGTCCTCAAAAGGACTGCAATCACAACTGTTCTCTACTCCCAAGCTATCTGTAGATTTGTGCGAAAATTGGCTTGAAATTAACACTCAAAGTATAGCACACACAGCAACAGCGGTGCCGTCTAACACGCAGCTGCAGCAGTGAGAAAATGGTGGCTACGTGGAAAATGGCTGGGTCTTATAGGTCAAGGACATGTGACATACACTGCCAATGACACATGCCCTTGCTTGTGTGAAAAAAAGCAGTTCGCTCCATGTGTGCGCTGCTGATAGGCTGACAGATTGCACCTCCCCACTGTAAATGCGGGAAAGATAAAAATAAATGGAGATCTTCATTATTTATGCAGAGATCTATCCCCTGCCTCTCCCCCCACCCCGCTGTACACTCAAACTGCGTATTAACATTAATTTTCAGCATTACTGTGAAAAAAAACAGTTATGATTTTGGTGCACGAACAGTTATCGAACATAACCTCGAACAGCCGAATTTTTTTCAAATCGTTCGGGTTCGTCGAACGGCTCGAACACCGTCCAAAACAGCTCGAATTTGAGATTGGCGAACAGTTCGAGTCGAACACCGCTCATCTCTACTGTTAAGAGGAGACTTTGTGCAGCAGGCCTTCATGGTAAAATAGCTGCTAGGATACCACTGCTAAAGACAGGCAACAAGCAGAAGAGACTTGTTTGGGCGAAAGAACACAAGGAATGGACATTAGACCAGTGGAAATTTGTGCTTTGTTCTGATGAGTCCAAATTTGAGATCTTTGGTTCCAACCACCGTGTCTTTGTGCGACGCAGAAAAGGTGAACGGATGGACTCTACATGCCTGGTTCCCACCGAGAAGCATGGAGGAGGAGGTGTGATGGTGTGGGGGTGCTTTGCTGGTGACACTGTTGGGGATTTATTCAAAATTGAAGGCATACTGAACCAGCATGGCTACCACAGCATCTTGCAGCGGCATGCTATTCCGTCCGGTTTGCGTTTAATTGGACCATCATTTATTTTTCAACAGGACAATGACCCCAAACACACCTCCAGGCTGTGTAAGGGCTATTTGACCAAGAAGGAGCGTGATGGGGTGCTACGCCAGATGTCCTGGCCTCCACAGTCACCAGACCTGAACCCAATCGAGATGGTTGGGGTGAGCTGGACCGCAAAATGAAGGCAAAAGGGCCAACAAGTGCTAAGCATCTCTGGGAACTCCTTCCAGATTGTATGAAGACCATTTCCGGTGACTACCTCTTGAAGCTAATCAAGAGAATGCCAAGAGTGTGCAAAGCAGTCATCAAAGCAAAAGGTGACTACTTTGAAAAACCTAGAATATAAGACATATTTTCAGTTGTTTCACACTTTTTTGCTAAGTATATAATTCCACATGTGTTAATTCATAGTTTTGATGCCTTCAGTGTGAATGTACAATTTTCAAAGTCATGAAAATACAGAAAAATCTTTAAATGAGAAGGTGTGTCCAAACTTTTGGTCTGTACTGTATATATATACATAACATGATTACAACATGACTATCTTGCAGCCTAAATTATGGCTCTGTTTATAGAGACAATTTCTCCGTGTATGCACGTTGTATGTAGGGCCCATCTGTATATCTAATGTCAGCGGCAGTCTATCATATATCTAGTTTCCATCTATTGTGTATTTTTTGTTCCTGTTTTTACTATATATTTTTTGTTATGTTTGTGACTTCCTCTATCCCCCTTTTCTATTTTTCCATCTCCTTCCTTTTCCCTTTTCTTTTGTTTCCATCCCCAGTGTCTATGTACAAGATTTAAGGTCACTTTGCACACCCTGATTGCACGCACCGTGTGGTCCGAACGCGCGGGTGTCGCGGGCACAAAGGGCCCGCGGGCTTTTGGCATCTTCACACCACCTCGAGTGTGATGCCGATGCCCCCGGGTGCCCTGGTAACGGCGACGCTCCTGCGTCATACATGGACATGCGCGGTGCGTGGTCTAAGATGCATGTGACGCATATTGCGTCATTTCCAGTGACGCGCTTAGTGCCATTTTGGACATGCTCACTGTACAAACCGGCAGAGACTGGCGCCCTGTATAAGCATCTGAGCAATGTTCATACACAAAGGTTGCCGTGGGCAACGGCCGTGACGGGCCGCTCAGAGCCTGACGGGTGCAGAGCCTTCCCAGGCATGGGTTCAGCTATACACAGCCCTGCCGAGTTTTACTGCTATCCTCCTAGCAGGTCCCAACACTGAACAGCACTAATCCTTAGTGCAGGGTTTTTAAAGGACCTGTGGCAAGAGCCACTGGAAAACCCGGGTTGGAGGGAGGAGGCCGCCCCACTGCCTTCCTGTAGCCTCCCCCAAGAAATGAAGGCCCTGCCGGGTTTTACTTAATCTGCCTTAGCCAGATAGCCTGACCAGATCAATGCTCACCTTCATTCCTGCATTGCAGCCGCAGGTGAGTTTGTGACTGCAATGCACTCCAATGGATTTAATAGGTCTCTGTACACATTCTGGGGGATATATAACGTCCCTCGTATACGATCCTGGTCACTGCCTCACATATTCCCCCCCTCTGTTCAAACTTGTGGGGTTGAACATTTGACACCATACAGGGTGACCGGGACAGGGAATCCGCGTTTGCCTGCGACTTCCCAGGGATCTACAATTCTACAGAGAAACTGAAATTTTACAGTGACAGGAACCACCTGGTGATTCGCGCATTCCTCTCCTTTGCATTTCTCATCCATACCAAGGGTGAAATAATAACGTAGCGATTCCAAGGCCCACTTAATAGCCAAACACTCTTTCTCTACCACGCTATAGTTTTTTCTCTGCCGGGACAAGTTTTCTACTCAAGTAGGTGACCGGGTGCTCTTCACCATTCACTTTTTGTGACAATACCGCCCCTAGGCCTACCTTCGAGGCATCTGTCTGTACAATGAAGGTTTCCTTGAAGTTTGGGCTGATGAGGACCGGCTGTCCACACAGGGCCAACTTCATTGACTGAAAGGCTTCTTCTGCCTGAGGGTTCCACAGAACCATTACCGATTCTTTTCCTTTCAAGAGATCGGTCAGGGCCGCCGTTCTCCCAGCAAAATTAGATATAAACCGGCGGTAATACCCAAGGATGCCAAGGAACGACCTCACCTGCTTTGTACTTGACGGTTTAGGCCAATTTTTTATGGCCTCAACTTTATTGATTTGGGGCTTGATAACTTCTCGGCCAATCACATACCCCAAATATCGGGCTTCCTCTAGTCCTATCGCACATTTTTTGGGGTTTGCCGTTAACCCCACAGCTCTGAGAGAATCCAGCACTGCTTGTACCTGCGATAGATGCGTATGCCAGTCGGTGCTAAAGATGATAATATCATCTAAATACGCGGACGCGTACTCCTGATGAGGCTTGAGCACTATGTCCATCAACCTCTGGAATGTAGCCGGCCCCATGTAACCCAAAAGGTAAGACCACATAGTGATATAGACCCTCCGGAGTTATGAAGGCGGTCTTTTCTTTTGCCGATTTCGTGAGAGGTACCTGCCAGTAACCCTTGGTGAGATCGAGCATGGTAAAGTACTGGGCCTGCCCCTGTCTCTCAATCAGCTCATCCACCCTGGGCATTGGATAAAGGTCAAACTTCGACACTTCATTTAGTTTTCGGAAATCGTTACAGAAGCGTAACGATCCATCTGGTTTCGGAATCAGTATGATGGGGCTAGTCCACTCACTCCATGATTCCTCGATGACGCCTAACTGGAGCATCTGTTTTACCTCAGCCGTGATGGCTTGCCTCCGGGCTTCAGGTACCCGGTACGGCCTCATTCGCACCCTTTCCCCATGTTCGGTGACAATGTCATGTTGGAGAACTGTCGTCCTACCCGGTAGCTCTGAGAACACATCGGTATTCTGCTGCACCAGTGAGCGAGCCTCCCGTCACTGCTGTTTAGTGAGAGCATCACTTATCCTGACCTCTCCCCTGGACACAACTCTCTGGTGATATGCCCGAAGTGACATCTGTAACTAAACACTCTCGATCTTTCCAAGGTTTTAGCAGGTTTACATGATAAAGCTGCTCAGGTTTCCTCCTTCCGGGCTGTGGGCACCAGTACTAACACCCCATCATCCTTGTTAAAAGACCTGACTCTGGCTCTTTTATTATAGGTGCGCCTCTGGGCTGCTTGGGCATCTAACAGTTGTTCTTTCACGATGGGCATGACCGCCGTGATCTGGTCCTGCATACTAGCCACGTGTTCAATTATACGCCTATGTGGAGTCGGCTCTTGTTCCCACGTCTCTTTGGCTACGTCCAACAGACCCCTAGGGTGTCTGCCGTACAATAACTCAAAGGGAGAGAACCCTGTGTAAGTCTGGGGTACCTCACAGATGGTGAACATCAAATAGGGTAGCAACATGTCCCAATCCCTTCCGTCCTTAGAAACCACCTTTTTTAACATGGACATAGTGCAGGGTTTTTAAAGGACCTGTGGCAAGAGCCACTGGAAAACCCGGGTTGGAGGGAGGAGGCCACCCCACTGCCTTCCTGTAGCCTCCCCCCAAGAAATGAAGGCCCTGCTGGGTTTTACTTAATCTGCCTTAGCCAGATAGCCTGACCAGGTCAATGCTCATCTTCATTCCTGCATTGCATCCGCAGGTGAGTTTGTGACTACAATGCACTCCAATGGATTTAATAGGTCTCTGTACACATTCCGGGGGACATATAACGTCCCTCGTATACGATCCCGGTCACTGCCTCACACCTCAGCTGACCACAAATTTTAAGCCACACCCCTAAAAAAAATATGTCTCCGTGTCATGCTCCCAGCATAATGCTAAAGAATCTGAATAATAACAAAAGAATAAATAGATTAAATAGAGTGTAAAAGTGTTAGAATGACACATTAATTGTGAGGTTTACTGTGAAGCAGGGCCAGCATCACCACCCGACGCACCTGGGCAAGTGCCGGGGCCCTGAGCAAGCGGGGGGGCCTAATTGCCGTTGGGGCCCGTGAGTCGGTGGAGCCTGGTACCAGCGTCCGCGAGTGGACCCCCCGCTTGCTTAGGGCCCCGGCACTTGCAATGCTTAATCCCTGTTTCACCGCAACTCCTGTCTCTTCTGCGTCTTTTGACTCAGGGCAGAGAGCGCGATAACGTCACTACAGCGCGCCTTCTGCTGAGCAGTCACAGTGCAAAGAGGCAGAACACGCTGAAGAGTCTGGAGCAGTGGCCAGCGAGGAACAAGGATGTAAGTATTTGATTTTTTTAATATATGGAGCAGTATATAGGACCCATACTGTATGAAGCATTATATGAGGCCCAAACTGTATGGAGCATTATATGGGGCCCAAACTGTATGGAGCATTATATGGGGCCCATACTGTATGAAGCATTATATGGGGCTCATACTGTATGAAACATTATATGAGGCCCATACTGTATGGACCATTATATGGGGCCCATAATGTATGGAGCAATATATGGGGCCCATACTGTATAGAGCATTATATAGGGCCTATTCTGTATGGAGCTATATATTGGGCCCATTCTGTATGGAGCTATATATTGGGTCCATTATTCTGTATGGAACATTATATGGGGTTCATTATTCTGTATGGAGCATTATATGGGGTCCATTATTCTGTATGGAGCAATATATGGGGTCCGTTATTCTATATGGAGCATTATATGGGGTCCATTATTGTGTATGGAGCATTATAAGGGGCCCATTATTCCATATGGAGCATTATATGGGGCTCATTATTCTGTATGGGGCATTATATGGGGCCCATTATTCTGTATGGAGCATTGTATTGGGATGATTATTCTGTATGGAACATTATATTGGGCCCATTATTCTGTATGGAACACTATATCGGGCCCATTATTCTGTATGGAGCAATATATGGGGCCCAATATTTTGTATAGAGCATTATATGGGGTCCATTATTCTATATTGAACATTATATGGGGTCCATTATTGTGTATGGAGCATTATATGGGGCTCATTAATCTGTATGGAGCATTATATGGGGTTCATTATTCTGTATGGAGCATTATATGGGGTCCATTATTCTGTATGAAGCAATATAAGAGGCCCATTATTCTGTATGAAGGACTATGTGGGGCCATTATACTGTATGGAGGACTATGCGGGGTCCATTATTCTGTATGGAGGACTATGTGGGGCCCATCATTCTGTATGGAGGTCTATGTGGTGCCCATAATACTGTATGGAGCGCTATGTGGTGGCCATTATACTGTATGGAGCACTATGTGGTGCCATAATACTGTATAGAGGACTATACTGTCCGGTGTAAAATGAAAACGTTTGAATCCCCCCATTGCATGCACTGTGCGCTGCGAGGATTCGCTGGTTTCTGAGCTATTGTAGAATTTACAATAGATATCACTCATGTAATGGAAGAAGTAAGTAAAATCTTTGGCATTGTACTATACCTATATTTCTCTGCGGTATCTGTGCATTATGAATCGTGGTATGTGTTAAGGGGCCCACTGAGACTCTTTCTACAGGGGGCCACGAAAACATGGAGCTGGCCCTGCTGTGAAGTTGTATGTGAACATTTTCACCTCAGCTCTGGAGGTGACTGGAGTATAAGACACAATGTAACAGCAGAATAGTGACTGCAGCTCTGAATGTAGTATGATACCTAATGTGACAGCAGAATAGTGGCCGAGGCTCTGGAGGTGACTGGAGTAGCAGTCTTGATATAAAATCAGGATAGCATATGCAACCTTGGAGGTGAATGGAGTATAAGACAAGATATAACAGCAGAAGTGACTGCTGCTCCTGATGTGCCTGGAGTATAAGACATGATGTGTGGCGCCCCTGAGGGTTCGGTCGCCACAGAGGTACTGCATCTCACCCAGAGGTGTGGTATCTCACTCTCAGATAAGGAAGGAGTACAGTTCAGGACCCTAACACCTGCATTCAACACACCACTCCAGGCCAGCAGGAGGGGCAAGAAGCCTCCCACATACTGCTGGGCCCCTTTCCTGGCTGGAGTTGGGGGAACTTAGCTGGAAGGGGAACCACATAGTGGGTGTGGGTGGAGGACGTAGTTAAGGGGAGCACATAGAAGAAAGATATAAAAAGAGACACCATCTTAGATCAGTGTGTTCAGTCAGAGGAGGAGAAGTGACAGGAGCAGAGGCTCTGCAGGAGCTCTGCTCCAGAGGCGGGCCTGGACAGTGAGGCCCAAATCTGAGAGGAGAAGGAGAGAAGAGAGGAGAGGGAGCGGGCCGTGCAGAAGGCCACCCGTACGCCCGCATCTACCGGGAGGTGGAGGGGTCAGGCTGCATACAGGGTACCGGATCCCTCAGCTAGCAAAAGATTGCATATCTTAACTAGAAACCGGAGGCTGCAGTATTTCATGTCCTGTAGCCAACATTCCATACCAGTCTCACCAGGAAGGTAACTATATAGGACCCAGGGGACAGAACAGACGTCGCCCGCCAAGGCCCGCAGATACTGGACTGGGACACTTGGTATGAGGTTCAGGGAGACAGCCAGAGAGAAGACACAGAAGGGGGTTCTGCTAAGTACTCCAGAGATATCTGAGGGTGGACTGAACCCCTCACTGAGTAAGCGCAGCACGACATGGACAGTTATACTGAGCTCTGTAACTTGGACTGCAATAACCGTGAGCAAAGACCCTGGGACTGCACCACCTTGTCTCTGTGTTTCTTGTTGCGCCTGTTATGATCTGCTACAAGAACTAAGGAAAGAAAGGGAATCTGTCCCTACAATAAGACTAAGCTGATTCCCTACGTTGCAGCGAGCGACCTGTTCCTTGTGAACAGACCCGCCTTCGTCCTCAGCTAGTCTGAACACAGACCTATAGAATAAAGTGAGGACTAAGGACTGGGACAAAATTGGACACCTCCTAACAGATGTTGTAGCGGAGCAAAAAGACAAACAGACAAAAAGTACTTAGAGGTCCAAAGGACCAAACGAACTAGAGAGATAGGTACAAAAGCACCTGGCTAGATAGAGAGTCAAATAACACTGAAGTCCAGCAAAGCCAGAAGGGCGGAGCTGGAATAATAGGCAGTAGATCACGTGACCAAAATAGAAAAAAACTAACAGGAGAGTTCTAACAGCGCCAACACTCCCTGCATTACAACGCCCAGCACAACCTGCAACATCTTCTACACTGCCCTGAAGCTAACTCTTCCTGTGGGAAGTCATAACATCCTTGCTGCAATACCACCAGCTTCAGAGGACTGTTCCGCAGCGGCGGCCCCTTTAGCAGCATTCCACAGGTGGCGTAGCCGGACTCTTTAATAAAACCTATACATATAATTCCCCCTTGGATTGACCGCCCTGGGTCACGGACCGGTTCACTGCCACTGTGACTACAACCCCCAGCGTCTGCCGGCCTGGCACCGGGTGCCCCACGGCCCAGGGGGCGCGTCAACTTTGGCGTAGTCGGCAGGATATGTAACCCACCCGTTGTCACTGGGTATTGTGCCAGTGGCGCCATTATGTGCGTGATCAAAAACAACAATACAGAACCTCCCATCGTGGGCCGGGTCCCAGAATGGCGCCAAAAGCGCAACCAGCCCCCTGCAACTGTGGCCATACACATAGATGTGTCCATCAAGGTGGGGAAGACGCCCCCAGGTGTGACCGACAGCAAGCAGCCATGGGACCGCCCCAAAAAGGGGAGAGGAGAAACAAAAACTGGGAAACAGGGTGTGGTCTCCAGCAGACCAGATAGAACACACCCGGCAGGCAAGATGGAGGGAGGTGAGCCTGAGATCCCGACCCGAGGCCTGCAGCCAAGCGAGACACCTCTTACCCTGGCGGAGGTGATCTACAAGCTGACGCTGGAGGACGTGGAGTTTCTTCAAGCAGAGATGGGTGAGCTCAGCCGACGGGTAGGAGAGGCCGAGAGAACAGCCATCGCCGGCTGGAAGAAGGAGGTGCTGGGGAAGATAGAGGCCAGGCGGCAGCAAGTCCCGTGTTCCACCAACAGCGCCCCGGCGGAGCCAAACCAGGACCAGAAGCCAGAGAGCAGCCAAGGAGCGGCTGCAGGAGCAGGTAAGAAGAGTTTCCCTGTCCCGGGTGCAGACCGTGCAGACCTGCTCCTGGGCCCCCTGGCAGCGCCTCCGTACCCGGGCGCGCATGATCCCGACTTGCTCCCAGGCCCAGAGTTCACTACCATGGAGGCCTGCTCCGTCGACCAGCTCCGCGATACTCCGACGGAATCTCCATCCCACCTGGCCAGCTCCGCCAATCCGCTCCTCGATCCCCAAGCGGAATCCTCGCACTACCCAGGTGCCTGCTCGGAAGACCTGCTCCTGGGCCCGTTACCAGAGCCGCCTACCTCTGCACCCGAGTGGGGATACGGGACCCCCTCCTTCGACTGGTCCACCAGGAATGAAAGTCAGCAGAGACCCCCCCTTTCTCCCACACCTGCACCCCCGATTACCTGCGCAGAGGGAGAGGAGTTCCGATGGGACAACCGGGGGGGGGGCCTCATCGGGTTCCCGCAAGAGACTCAGGCTCAGGCCCTCCGGCGAGAAGAGTACTGCAGGAGGGAGCTCCTGCAGCTGGACAATGAGCGGTATGACTGGCAGGTACGATGGGAGCGCATGGAGGCCAGAAACATGGAGGCCAAGACACGGGCCCGCCAAGCAATGTCTACTAAACCCAGTCCCCATCTGGAGGGGATAATAGTAAAGTTTGACTTGGACGCTGGGTAGGGCTTTATCCGGGAGCCGCAGTCAGATCGAGACGTCTTCGCCAACCGGCGGGACGTAGAACCCCACCTCCAGCAGGGGCATCCCGGCTGAGACCTCTATCCCGGTGACCATGTCACTTTCACCCGTCATAAAGGAGAGCGCGGGTGGTATGCCCTCCAAGTCCACAAGGTGGCAAAGGAAAGAAAGCACGTGCCCCCGCAGTACCAGGCTGAGCACCCGGCTGGGTCAGTCGGTAAAACTGAGGCGTTCCCCCGGCAGGAACCCCACTATTGAATCTGTGTCTACAGGAACTGTATATAGTTACCCGTAAGGGTAAAGCAAGGATACTGCAAGTTTAAAAAAAAAAATTTCTTGTTTACATATGCCTTTAGTTACCCGCGAGGGTATAGAGACATTAGGGTAGAGGACGGTGATCTCCCTAAAAACTTTCCATTGTAAATAATTACACTTCTTAAAGTGCCCCTTATTGGTTTTATAAATGTAGAACAATGACCTCAGAACAAAAACCCGTTTGGCGTGGCCGAAGACGTGGTCCAACACCGGATCACCTATGCCCTGAAGCCACGCCCAGGGCCTACCTGGAGGGTTTTCGGACGGGTCCCTCATGTTCGTGTTTATCAGTTAGCACTTTATTAAAGGAAATGAACAACTGGTTGCAAATTGTACTGTGACCGGTTGACAAAAGTTTTATATGAAAAATGAGTCGTCAAAAAAAATGTTTTGGTATGACAAATGCTTTGATATATTAACCCGTTGAAAAAAGACTTATATGTTTATAAAGAAAAATGTTTTATATGCAAAAGATGTGTTTATACAAGTGAAAAGAGTTTTATAATGTTTTATATATGTGAAGAGAATTTTATAATATAGTGATGGAAACGTAACCAGTAACGTTAAAGAAAAAAGAGCCTCCCATAAAGGGAAGAAATGTTGTGTTTGTAATCTTCTATGCGAATGCATTCAAAAATTTTGCATGTCTTTAAAATTGTTTTTACTCTGTTCCAGCCCGCGGACGTGCTGTGTTTTACCAGGGGTGTGTGGCGCTCCTGAGGGTTCGGTCACCACAGAGGTACTGCATCTCAGGTAAGCAAGGAGTACAGCTCAGGACCCTAACACCTGCATTCAACACACCACTCCAGGCCAGCAGGAGGGGCAAAATGCCTCCCACGTACTGCTGAGCCCCTTTCCTGGCTGGAGTGAGGCCCAAGTCTGAGAGGAGAAGGAGAGAAGAGAGGAGAGGGAGCAGGAAGGCTCCAGGAACGGAAGAAGTGACCCTAGGGGTACGGGCCGTGCAGAAGGCCACCCGTACGCCTGCATCTACCGGGAGGTTGAGGGGTCAGGCTGCATACAGGGTACCGAATCCCTCAGCTAGCAAAAGATTGCATATCTTAACTAGAAACCGTAGGCTGCAGTATTTCATGTCCTGTAGCAAACATTCCATACCAGTCTCACCAGGAAAGTAGCTATATAGGACCGAGGGACGGAACAGACGTCGCCCGACAAGGCCTGCAGATACTGGACTGGGACACTTGGTATGAGGTTCAGGGAGACAGCCAGAGAGAAGACACAGAAGGGGGTCCTGCTAAGTACTCCAGAGATATCTGAGGGTGGACTGAACCCCTCACTGAGTAAACGCAGCACGACGTGGACAGTTATACTGAGCTCTGTAACTTGGACTGCAATAACCGTGAGTAAAGACCCTGGGACTGCAACACCTTGTCTCTGTGTTTCTTGCTGCGCCAACACTCCCTGCACTACAATGCCCAGCACAACTTGCAACATCTTCTACACTGCCCTGAAGCTAACTCTTCCTGTGGGGAGTCATAACATCCTTGCTGCAATACCACCAACTTCAGAGGACTGTTCCGCAGCGGCGGCCCCTTTAGCCGCATTCCACAGGTGGCGTAGTCGGACTCTTTAATAAAACCTATACATATAATTCCCCTTGGATTGACCGCCCTGTAATTGAAGAATAGTGAGTGCAGCTGTGAATGTGACTGGAGTATAAAACATGACTAAGGAATGGCTGACCTCAGCCTAACCAAACCAAAGCCCCCCTCCCATGTAACTTTCACCCCTTTAATTTCTCGCCTTCTTCTTAACCTATCAGTAATGACAAACATTGCTGGTTTGGATAAATTGGCCACAGTAGCCTTTATTAAATAATATTAACATATTAAACAGAACATAAGGAAAGGGTCAATGGAAGCTCAACCAATGAAACTTAGCACCATCAGCTGCTCCTCTCTGCCCCAACCGCATCACGCCAATTCGGGGGCCCTCCTGCTGAATGGGAAATTAGGACAAAATCTATTTCGTCCCTGGGCAAAATCTTTTTCTTACACATTTAAAAAACCCCAGTGGGCATGAGATTTGTACAATCCCATCCACTTTACTAAAACTGTAAGACACAGCAGTTTTTGCAAAGCAAAAATATGCAGCGTTAAAAACACATCATGGGACTA
This sequence comes from Phyllobates terribilis, assembly GCF_046119375.1. NCBI lineage: Eukaryota > Metazoa > Chordata > Amphibia > Anura > Dendrobatidae > Phyllobates > Phyllobates terribilis. Next base: position 139,617,600 of record NW_027362765.1, read on the forward strand.
CTGGCCATAGTGGCAGCCCATGTGGGAGCCCTCCAGTACCAGACGCAGCAAAGGAACCACACAGTATTATGGATCCTCTACCATGCTTAGCTGTTGGTAAGGTGTTCATTTCCTTATAAGCTTCATTGCGCCGTCTGTAAACAAACTGTTGCTTTGCATTGCCAAAAAGCTTTTTGTTTCATCTGTCCACAGAACATTTTCCCAGAAGGATTGTGGTTTGTCAAGGTACTCTTTGGCAAACATCAGTCGTTCCTTTTTATGTATTTTCTTCAGCAATGGTTTCTTCTATGGCCTTCACCCACAAAGCTTTGCTTGGTTTAGTTTGCGGCGTATGGTACTAGTTAAAGCCATGACCCCAGACTGTTCCACCGACAATCACAGGTGAATCTCTTTTGTGATTTACCACAGTCGAGTCAAAATGTTTTCCATACTGAATTAATGTAAAGGGTGCCAATACCAGTGACACAGCAAGCTTTAAGTTTTTCTATTTTTCAATCCCATTGTTTTTTGCTTTAAATTATTGCTTATCATTTGCTCTTTTGTTCTCTATACAAAAAAAAATGTTTCACTTGATTCATTTATCATGTATGATTTTAAATGCCAGGGCTGAATGTTAGTCTGTCCATCCTTGTACATAGGAATGTTAGTGGAGTGACCCTGACCCTTCAGTACCTGTCATATCCCACCAGAATAACCATCCTTTATGGTGACATTTTTTCACTCCTGGAAATTACTTATTCCTGTGAAGTGTCAGTCCACCATGGAAAGAGGTTGTGGATGCCCCACATGTCTGGGACTCTGACAGGGAAAGACTAATCACGACTCTGCAGGATCTTCTGCAAGGAAGAAGTAAATCATTACTCTCCAGGTTACCAACTTCTAAGAAAGAGGTTTTTCACCATGGGCCTCTGAGATTGAAAAGCAGATTACTATTGGTTTGCCTCAGTTCATTGAGAGAGTAAGTGGTTAATATAGGCTCAGCAGGCCGTGTACAAAGCACAAGATGTCTCATTACTTGTGGAAAGTCAGTCTGAAGTTCTACACACAGCAATCATCCCTTCCCAGCAAAGCAGAGTATGCACAGGCTATAAGACGTGGCTGAGATAATGAGCAACGCCGCAGTAATGTCAGTAATTTTCTTAACTTCAAGTATGCGCTCTCCAGAGGAGGCTGCATATTAAAGGATAGAAACAGGCATGCTATGTGAATGCAGAACTGTAGAAACATTGGTATTTGTTAGTTTTAACATTTTTCGGGACATTGTATATCTGTGTCTTTTTTCCCTTTTCCATTTTTGTACCAATTTTAAGAAAGTTTTATTTATTTTTTTTGCTAGAATTTATTATATATTTTCCCCATTTTACTCTACCAGGATGGTGAATTCACCTCCCAATTTTGGTGAAAGAAGAGCCCAGTTCTACATGAAGAGAACACTAAGGACACACTTTGATTTTTCCAATACCTAAAATATTAATGGTGGCTTCTCATAAGACATTTATTTCCACAAGATAGGTGATAAATGTCTGATTGCTGTGGACACCAGCACCTGATGCACCAGGGCAATTGCCGTAACCTAAATATCCGGGTGTCCACTTGGCCCTGTGAGCTCAAGAGCTTAGCCCAATACATGTGTAAGAAGATGGACAGATGGGAGATTTCCACAGTTAATACATAACGGTGTCTGCAAGCAATCACCACCACCTACTGGCCAAAGATTGTAGGGCAAGAGAATGTGGAAAGAATTGCATCAGTAGGAACTGTTTAATAAAGAGCATGGTTCCAGAGGGGAAGAGATTGGAGGAGACACCAGGTCAGGTGATAGTTGCGTCACAGTTAGTAATTATAAAAGGCCAAGGAGGGCACTGAAGAGGGGAGTCGACGCCTGGACCTGTAACAAGACAGACGAGTGGTGCAGCATAGTTGGCCTATAGTCACCATTATGAGTGACCAGACCCTACTGAAGAATTGAGTGACCAGACCCGAGTGAAGAATCAAGTGATCAGAACTGAGTCGAGTGAAGAGCCAACTGACTGAGAGCAGAGCTAAGTTAACAGAGTGAAGAATCGAGTGAGCTGGACCAGAGCCACAAGAAGCGAGGAGACCGCGCTAAAGGGACATACATATGATCTGCGACATGAGGCGCAGAAGTACACGGGTCTGGGTTGTGCTTTAGGGGAAGGAGGCGGCCATCTCAACATGTGCTAGAATGGACCAGCTGCCTGACTGTGTAGTAGCATAGACTTCGGTTAACGCCTGGACCGCGTGCGTCATTACCACCAGAGTGACGGGGTGACGACGGTGACAGGTACACAACTGACTATCTGTGATGCACCATAGGACAGAGTGAATAGAGATGCTTTCATCTATTGTAACTGTTTAGTGCCTTGTATAGTAGGGTTTAATTGTTATAGCTGTTACTGCTGCTTCTACCCACAGAAGCAAAGTAGGTGTGAATTGTAAAACATTTTATTGCACTCTAAAAATCTGCTAACCTTGCTTTATTTTGTATCCAAATCATTGAAATTGCTGTGTTAGAGTAATAAACAATCTTTGGTTAAGCTACCGCTGTGTCCTCATCTTCTGCGCTGTTACATCCCAAGCACCTGTGTACACATGTAGCACAGATTCTGGCTGTCTTGTACAGACAGCACTCAAACCAAACTACTGAGATCAGTGCTAGATCATATACCATAGTAGATACCCCTTAGATGTTGATGACAATTGTGACTGTGGTGTTTATGAGGTTGGAAATGAGGTGGAGATGGCATTGTCATATTGTTATGGCAGCCAGGGGCCTACTGAAGAACCCTGTATTTACATACATGTTTCTACATGTATGAAGCCCTGCCCATAATTAATAATAATAATCTTTATTTGTATAGCTCCAACATATTCCACAGCGCTTTACAATTCAGAGGTTCATATACAACAGTCATAAGTAACTGTTATGGTTAATTTTTTTAATATCTAGATTCATTATTAATTTAGAAAATCAATTTATATAAACTATTCTATGTCTAAAGTTTTAGTGTAAGACTAAGGCTATGTGCCCACGATGCAGAAATGAAGCAGAAAATTGCAGCGTTTCTGCATCTCCCTTGCCAGAAAAAACGCATGCAGATTGTGCATGCGTTTTCCCTGAAGAATACATGCGGATTCACATGCGGATTCACATGCGTTAACGCATGCGTTTCCGCATGTGGACTGACAAGCACTTTCCAGGCGATAGCATCACTTGGAAAGTGCTTGACAACTAGGTCACACTATATAAATCCATGCAAACGGCATGGATTTATATAGTGTGACCGTAAAAATAAAAAAAATAAAGCTATACTTACCTCCGATGCCCCGCCGTGTGTGCTGTCGCGCTCGTCCTGGCTTCTTCCTGGTTGCCGGGCTCTCGCTAGACAGCCTGCGGTCACATGACCGCAACGTCATCTCAGGTCCTGGAAGACAAGCGCTGCCGGCCGGCCCGCGAGAAGGTAAATATAAACTTTATTTTTTATTTTATTCTTTTTTTTACAGGTAGAATGGTACCCAGGTCTGGATGAGAGTCTTCTCTCCTCCAGAACTGGGTACCATCCGCACATTGAAACGCATATAATACGCGTGTACAAATGTACAGACACGGATTATATGCGTCTCAATGCAAGTCAATGGCGGCAATTCCGCTGCGCTTCCACAAAATTAATGAACATGCTGCGGATTTATGAGCGCTTCAGAAACGCTGCGGAAAAATCCGCAGCATGTGCATTGACATTGCGGAATGCCATTGGGGACCATGGGGTGTGGATTACCAAGCGTTTTTGATGCGTTTCCGCTGCGGAAATTCCGCAGCGGAAACGCATGAAAAACGCATCGTGGGCACGCAGCCTTAGATTGTCGAATGTCTAACTAAGATACTGGTTTCCTGTGAAGTCCCTGAGAAGGTTTTACGTTGGGCCAAGGGAAGGGTGTTTATTACTGATAGTCTAATTTCGGTTTCCTGTTCAGTTGTATGTAACAATCGTATTTCCTTTTTGTCTAGCTAATAAATATGGTGAGTCTTTGTTGCCACACCAGGAAGACTCTACCTGCTGACAATGCATGTCGCATGTATTCTGTCTCTCTTCCTTCACCGATGAAGTACCTTAATTTGAATCTCACTGGCAATGTGAAGACCCTTTGCTGTCTATTCCAAAAGTTCTCCTTAAACCAAAGAGGGTCTCCATAACATAACAAATTTAAAGATAATACATTAAAGCAAAAATAATGACAACTCTGCTCGAAAGAGCTTACAATCTACAATGAGGTGGGGGTGACACAAAGTACAGGGGCTTATTTACAATGATGGTCCAGCTATCTTGAGGGAATGGGGGATAGATAAAAGCTGCATGAGCTTGTCATCAGCCAGTATCTGTAGTGCTTTTGGGTACAATGGAATTTGATGGAGAATTATGTTCAGAGAAATAGTGAATGGGCTATATATAAAAACGACTTTGATTAGGGAAAATGATAGGCCGCCATAAACATGTTTTTTTAGGGAGCACCTAAAACTGTGTTAGTTGTGGTTCGTCCTAATTTCTTGGGGTAGAGCATTCCAAAGAATAGGTGGGCCGACTGGGGCTCTGATCCTCAGGGCCCCGCATAAATCTTGAGTTGGCTTTGGCTAAAACCTCGAACGATGCCAAAAATGGGGGTTGCAATCCCGATCTCACTGGGATTGTGATTAAATGGCCGTGCATGATCAGTACTGTTTTATTTGTCTTTGCGGTACTGATGTAGGTAGCCAAGTGGTGGACTCTGGTACATTCATCAGTCTCATAAACACTGCATAAAGCTGCAGCGATCACCTCTCTATTCAAGTCTGTACTCATGACTGATGGGTAGGTCTCAATGATGGAACCCCTCCAAATAGTCATTTATCACCTACCCTTTGGATAGGAGATGTATGCCTTTTGAAGTCCATTTACTGGTAAAAAGAGAATTCACTTATTCATTTATTAACTCTTGCGCAGCTGCTATTTGTTTTTCTCTAACTTTGTCTTTGGCACTCTCTGTTGTAAGAGCAGTCTCGCAATCCTGTTCTCCGCTCGTAAGACCCATCTTTTATTTATTCATTAATGTGACCAAAAACAGCACTTGGTGTTTCCTCAGGATGACTAAAGACCCAGCGTGATTTCTAATCTCAGACTTGTCTGTATCGTTTATGCAGTGAGTAAGTCATCAGTAGTGACCGCTGGACCGTGACACCTGCAAATACAATTATAGGAGCTTCTCGCTGCTCCTCACCAGGGCTTTCTCATACTAAATATCTGAGAGGACCGCCAATATCCTGATAACCCTCCTCCCACCTCAAATGATCAAAATGTTACTACACAGGATTTTATTAAGCGTAAAATTAAAAAAAATGTTACATGTAGGCTGAATGATTCTGCAAGAAGACCTCATAAACTGCTGCTTCCAGCACTATGATGTCTTTCTGTTGATGAATTAAAGGGAATGCATCACCTTATGAGGGCTTGTTTTTTTCAGGGTGACTTTGTTTTTCAGTGACACTAGTTTGGAAACTTTTATTAACTTTATTTCAGGTGCAAAGTAACAACAAAAAAAATAATTTTAGCATTGTGAATGAACCTACTTTATTTTTTAGCATAAATAATGTTACTTTTATTCTATGAGTCAGTACAATTATGGTAATGCTCTTTTTAATTTTTATTAATATTGCACAATAGCAGCTAATTTTATGGAAAAAAATGTTTAGGTTGCTGCATACCAAGGTCATAACTCTTTTTTTATTTGTCCACCTATGCAGCCTTATGTTGGCTTGTTTTGTGCTGACTAATATTTTTTTTTTTAAAGTAACGTGTCACATTGAAAATTATCAGAAGAAGCTCAGCCGATTGATGTACAGTTTTATGGAAAAAGCTTCAAAATAACTTGTGTTTTTATTTTCTTTTTAACCTCTGCTTATTTTGAAATTTTAGGATGCAGTCAAATGGCCGTATAAATCGGACCAAGATCAGAACACAGTGCACAGACTTGCTGGTGGGTCTCCCGACCCAAGCACTACTGCTTCATGTATTTCTATGCAGCTGTCACGCTCTGGTTGGGAGAGCCCACCCAGGGCCGGACTGGGACAAAAAAGCAACCCTGCCACACAAACCCTACCAGCCCACATACAATAACACCTCCACGCCCTGATCAGTGAATTTTGCTTTTACGTTGTCATGCCCATCAACATTCTCTTAAAGGAGTTATTTAAAAAGCCTCATGTGAATGGCGCCGCAGTGCGTATGATCAACCACAGCTCTATTTACATGTTGCTCTTCAGTGCTCCGTTTCTCAGGATCGTCGGAGATAGGGGATAACTTGGGATATCCCATTTAAACACGGTTTTTCATGATTTAAATGTAGAAAATAATAAACCAATAATGACAATCCAGAAGTCCAATGCTGCCAAGGGCTCGTGCAAGCAAGCATATAAATCAGGCGTGTGCTATCCAATGTTTTATCAGATTGCACACTGACCGATGTTATGCAATGAGGCCGTAGAGAGAGACATTTTTTTTTCTCATACTGATATCTATTGTAAATTCTACAACAGATCAGAATCCTCACAGCACATAGTGTATGTCCTGGGGGGGGACTCAAAAATCTGCAGTCACACAGAATGACTGCAGACTTATCATTTTAGACCGGACAGTATTATGGGAACCACATAGTCCTCCATACAGTATAATGGGCTCCACTTAGTCCTCCATACAGTATTATGGGCAGCACATAGTCATCCATACAGTATAATGGGCTCCACATAGTCCTCCATACAGTATAATGGGCTCCACATAGTCCTCCATACAGTATTATGGGCAGCACGTAGTCCTCCATACAGTATTATAGGCACCACATAGTCCTCCATACAGTGTTATGGGCAGCAAATATCCCTCCATACAGTATAATGGGCCCCACATAGTGCTCCATATGGTATTATGGCCCATATATTCTTCCACACAGTATAATGAGCCCCATATATTACTCCATACAGTATAATGGGCCCCATATAATGCTTCATGCATAAAAAAAAATATCAAATACTCACCTCACCCCATTCCCCGCTGATCCGGTCTCCTCAGCGTCTTCCAACGCCGCCGGGTGTCAGCTGATTGTCACAGCTGACACCCGGTGGTATGTGCTGGGAGTGGCCCGCACCGCTCCCTGCACATTAACCCCTGCAATGCTGCGATCGAAGTCGATCGCAGGATTGCGGAGGTAAGCGCTCCATACTCACCTTTTTCCAGTAGTCCCGTGCTGTCTGAGGCCGGGTTCCATGGTTGTCATGGTGACCAGGATGTCATCATGACAACATCAGGGTCACCAGACAGCAGGAAGATACTTTGATCATGCGCAGTGCAAGACCAAAGTATCTTCTATATCTGCCCCATCCCTATGCTATACAGGCGATCAGAGTAAAAAAAGTGAAAGTCCCATAGTGGGACAAAGTATAAAAGTAAAAAAAGTGTTAAAAAATGAAAAAAATAAATACATTTTTTTTTGTAAAAATATTTAAAAAAAAAATCAAAAAAATAATCCACCAAAAATAAAAATATAATGTACCTATCAATAAATATTATTATGAAAAAAAACAAAAAACAATAAAAGTACACATATTTGGTATCGCCGCATCCGGAACGACCTGTCTTATAAAACTGTCCCACTAGTTAACCCCTTTAGTGAACACGGTAAAAAATAAAAATATAAAACGAAACAAAAAACGATGCTTTATCATCATACCGTCAAACAAAAAATGGAATAAAACTCGACCAAAAAGACGAATATAAATAAAAATGGTACCGCTGAAAACGTCCTCTTGTCCCACAAAAAACAATCCGTCACACAGCTGCATCAGCCGAAAAAATAAAGTTATAGCTCTCAGAATAAAGCGATACAAAAAAATAATTTTTTCTATAAAATATCTTTTATTGTGTAAAAGCGCCAAAACATAGAAAAACGATATAAATGTGGTACCGCTGTAAACGTACTGACCCGAAGAATAACGCTGCCTTATCAATTTTACCACACGCGGAACAGCATAAAAAAAAATTAAAAAAACAATTCCTAAATTGTTGGTTTTTGTTTATTCTGCCTCCCAAAAATCAAAATAGAAAGCGATCAAAAAAGGTCACGTGCCTGAAAATGGTACCAATAAAAACGTCAACTCATCCCGCAAAAAACAAGCCATCACATGACTCTGTCAGCCAAAATAGGGAAAAATTATAGCTCTCAAAATATGGCGATGCAAAAACTAGATTTTGCAAAAAAAATGCGTCTTTTAGTGTGTGACAGCTGTCAATCATAAAACCCCCATATGATTCTGGTATCGCTGTAATCGCACCGACCCGAAGAATAAAGTCACCTAATCACTCATACCGCATGAGGAACGGCGTAAAATATAAACTCTAGGGTTAGGGTTGTGCTAGGGTTGGGATTTTTTTCAAAAGTAAAAAAAAAAGATGACGATATGGCGACTAGTGTTGAGCGCAAGTGCTCGCTACTTGAGTTTGCATCGGGTGCTCGGGTATGCATTGAGTATCGCAGGTGCTTGAGTCTCCGCCCCATATGCTTTGCGGCCAAAAAAAACTCGCGGGGATTGCCTGCCATGCACAAGCGATCCCTGCATGTTTTTTTGGGGGTGTCTAACAACCGTGAAACATGCGGGGCGGGGATTCGAGCATGTCACTTGAGCACACGTGATACATGGTGCATACCTGAGTACCCGATGCAAACTCAAGTAGCGAGCACTTGCGCTCAAGACTAGTGATGAGCGAATGTGCTCGGGTCCCCTCCCTGCATGTTTGGCGCTCTTTAGAGAGCCAATGAACATGCAGGGATTGCCTGCCATGCACTGTAATGCCGTAGCCATGTTGGTTGTGGGCATTACAGTGATTGGCTGGCCGCACAGCGTCATCAGGTGTATATCAGACCTAGCGCCGCCATGCTCGTCACAGTCACTCCGGATCAGACAGTGTAGGGAGAGCTGCTGCTGTGTCAGGGAGAGATTTGCTTGTGTATTAGGTAGTGTAGGGAGAAAACCGTACATTACACATATCCATCTTAACAAACAGTCCTTTTGAGGACTAACTAATCCATCTGCAGAGATAGCAGGCAGGCAGTGTATATAGGCAGGCAGGCAGTGTATATAGCAGACTGCAGTGCACATAGCACTCCAGTCCAGTTGTGTCGGCTGCTGCTGTTAGATATTTCTGGAAATAGGCCCAGGTCTCAGGGGCCAGGAATAATTTTTTTTACATCTTAATCCTCATTATTTGCTTAAAAAGCAATCCAGAGAACACAGTTTTCCTGCGCCATTTGCTTGTTGGCACTGCAGAATACAGCCAGGTCCTTTCCATATTACAGCGCTAAAAATCCATCTATTTAAAACTGTGGTTTCTCCCTCACACGGATCACATATATACGTTTTCAGAAAATAATGCCATTTCTGGCTTCCATTAATTTTTTTTTTCAGTGTGTCAGCAAAGTTTTTGACACTGGTTTGCTGTTCAAAACAGTTACCTACAGGCCAGGTATTTAAAACTGTGTTTTCTCCATCACACAGATTACATATGCGTTTTCAGAAAATACTGCCATTTCTGACCTCCATTAAAAAAAAATTTCAGTGTGTCAGCAAAGTTTTTGACACTGGTTTGCTGTTCAAAACAGTTACATACAGGCCAGGTATTTAAAACTGTGTTTTCTCCGTCACATGGATTACATATACGTTTTCAGAAAATACTGCCATTTCTGGCCTCCACTAAAAAATTTTTTTCAATGTGTCAGAGAAGCAATTGACACCAGATTGCTGTTCAAAATAGTTACCTACAGGCCAGGTATTTAAAACTGTGTTTTCTCCTTCACATGGATTACATATACGTTTTCAGAAAATACTGCCATTTCTGGCCTCCATTAAAAAAAAATTTCAGTGTGTCAGTGAAGCAATTCACCTCGGTTTGCTGTTCAAAATAGTTACCTACAGGCCAGGTATTTAAAACTGTGTTTTCTCCGTCACACGGCTCATATATACGTTGTCAGAAAATACTGCCATTTCTGGCCTCCATTAAAAAAATTTTTTCAGTGTGTCAGTGAAGCAATTGACACCAGATTGTTGTTCAAAATAGTTACCTACAGGCCAGGTATTTAAAACTGTGTTTTCTCCGTCATACGGATTACATATACGTTGTCAGAAAATACTGCCATTTCTGGACTCCATTAAAAAAAAATTTCAGTGTGTCAGTGAAGCAATTGACACCAGATTGCTGTTCAAAATAGTTACCTACAGGCCAGGTATTTAAAACTGTGTTTTCTCCTTCACACGGATTACATATACGTTTTCAGAAAATACTGCCATTTCTGGCCTCCATTAAAAAAAAATTTCAGTGTGTCAGTGAAGCAATTCACCTCGGTTTGCTGTTCAAAATAGTTACCTACAGGCCAGGTATTTAAAACTGTGTTTTCTCCGTCACACGGCTCATATATCCGTTGTCAGAAAATACTGCCATTTCTGGACTCCATTAAAAAAATTTTTTCAGTGTGTCAGTGAAGCAATTGACACCAGATTGTTGTTCAAAATAGTTACCTACAGGCCAGGTATTTAAAACTGTGTTTTCTCCGTCATACGGATTACATATACGTTGTCAGAAAATACTGCCATTTCTGGACTCCATTAAAAAAAAATTTCAGTGTGTCAGTGAAGCAATTGACACCAGATTGCTGTTCAAAATAGTTACCTACAGGCCAGGTATTTAAAACCGTGTTTTCTCCGTCACACGGCCCACATATAGGTTGTCAGAAAATACTGCCATTTCTGGCCTCCATTCAATTTTTTTTTCAGTGTGTCAGCAAAGTTTTTGACACTGGTTTGCTGTTCAAAACAGTTACCTACAGGCCAGGTATTTAAACCTGTGTTTTCTCCGTCACACGGATTACATATACGTTGTCAGAAAATACTGCCATTTCTGGCCTCCATTAAAAAAAAATTTCAGTGTGTCAGTGAAGCAATTGACACCAGATTGCTGTTCAAAATAGTTACTTACAGGCCAGGTATTTAAAACTGTGTTTTCTCCGTCACACGGCTCACATATACGTTGTCAGAAAATACTGCCATTTCTGGCCTCCATTAAAAAAAATTTTCAGTGTGTCAGTGAAGCAATTCACAGCAGTTTGCTGGTCAAACTACTTATCTATAGGCCAGGTATTTAAAACTCTGTTTTCCCCGTCACACGGATCACATATAAATTCGCTCCAAACTCAGTCATTTGTAGTGAGCGTGGAAGATACTGTCCTTCATTTAAAATGGGCAAGGCACGTGGCAAGGGACGGGGAACTGGACGTGATGGTAATGGTGCATGCAGAGGCCAAGGACAAGGCCGTGGGCAAGCCGAAATTGTGCCATAAGAAACACCCACATCTTCTCGCCTGACCTTCCTGTCCCAATTACTAGGGGACCGCAGCACACAACTATTGAACCCAGAGCAGTGTCAAAAGGTTGTTGGTTGGATAGCGGATAATGCTTCCAGTCACTTAGCCACCACCACCACCACCACCACCACCACCACCCTGTCTTCCACATGGTCAAGTCTCAGTAGCCGTGAGTCTGGACCGCATATTCCTCACCCTGATCCTCCTTCCTCCCACCATGCCGAGTACCCAGAGACAACTGATCCCACACTTGGACACTCTGAAGAGCTTTTCACTTTTCCATTTATAGATTCGGGCCTCTCGCCCGGTCCACTTGAAGTGGGGCAAGAGGAGATCGCGTGTAGCGATGCCAAAATATTTGAGCAGCCACGGTCACACGAAGGCGATGGTGGGAAAGTGTCACAAGAGGTGGACGATGATGAGACACAATTGCCAGAAAGTCAGGAGGAGGACCAGGGTGCAGAAGTGGAAGACGAGGTGGTGGATGATATAGTAACTGACCCAACCTGGCAGGAGGACATGCAGAGCGAGGACAGCAGCACACATGGGGAGGGAGGCAGAGCACCCCAACAGGCAGGAAGAAGCAGTGTGGTGGCCGCAGACAGAAGGCAGGCAACCACTCCCCGTAACACCAACACGAAGGAAGTTGCCAGTACAACTGTTAGGTCTTCGCGAGTCTGGTTATTTTTTAAAGACTCTGCCAATAACCCCAAAAAGGCCATTTGCAACACCTGCCAGGCCTGCATCAGCAGGGATGGCAAAACGACCAGCCTGACCACCACCAGCATGATCAGGCACATGGCAGCAAAGCACCAGACTTTGTGGGCCGAACCCCAGTGTCCCCAGGAACAGTGTCTGCGGGTGGCACCATTGCTTCTTCCACTGTTGTGCATGCAAGCCAAACCCCTGTCCATGGTGCATGCGAAGATGCCTCCTGCCCTTCACCTGTCGTTGTACACTCTCAAGTAGCAACTAGTGTTGAGCCACCCCCGTAGTGTTCGAGTTCGGTTCGGTTCGTCGAACACCCGTGTGTTCGCCGAACTGTTCGTCGAACTGTTCGTCGAACACCTTCGAACACCGTTAAAACCAATGGCAGGCAAACAAAAACACATAGAAACACATAGAAAACACCTTCAAAGGTGTCCAAAAGCTGACAAACTGCTCAGAAGACACAACTAACACATGGAAAAGTGACAAGTACATATAGTCATGCGAAAAGAAAAGAGGTGGAGGAGTAAAAGGAGGGGGAGACACAGATATAGGCATGTCATGCCCTTCTAAAATCCAGAAAGTGAGAAGCCGACACGTTCAGTCCGCTCCTGCCCGTGCCACCTCCGTGTCGCCGGGTTTGTGCCAGAGCCGCGGTGAACCCTGACGGCCAGCCCCCCTCTCCCAATACTGGTGCCTGTCCGCTGGTGGGTCGAGCGAGCCCCCCTGTGGTGGAGGCAGCTCTAAGCTTTTTAATTTAAATTGTCTCTCTAATTTGAATGAATACACTTTAAATCCATTTACAAGGATCTATTGGAGGGCAAGTCTCATGCCAGCAGCCGCGTAATTCCAGCTCCAGTAGCGTCCACTAAAGCTGCTGCAGTTAAAAAGCTTTTATAAGGATCGAGCTCGGCTGTCCACCGCAAGGCATCCTACTGCCAGTCCCAGCCCCTATGCCTTGGGGTGCCTCCTGATGCTCTTCACTGAGTATCCCGTGGTCCCGAAGCATTTCCTTTGAAAAAATGAAGTGTCCAAACTACAGGTGGTGTAGCTTGCTTAACAGCCGGGATAATCCGCTGACTAGCAGACACTGCTACTAGGCACAAAGTATTTCCTGGGCTAGATGCAGTTAAAAATTTGTAATTAGATACTCTCGTTGGATGCTGAGAAAGCATTCCAAAGAGTCTCCTGGCACGCCATATATGATTCTCTTAAAAAGCTTGGGGTAGGGGTCTAGGGGACCCTTTTATAGCCAAAATCACGGCCCTGTATCACAATACGTCACCTAGGCTGAAGATAAATGGAACTGTAGCACCCTGAGGGCTCGGTTGCTACAGAGGTATTGCACCTCACCCAGAGGTGTGATATCTCACTCTCAGGTAAGGATGGAGTGTGGATCAGGACCCGACACCTGCATGCATTACACCACATTGCCGTGGGGCAGGGCGACCAATATGCCTCTGAGATGGGCACGACAGTCCCTGTCCCTGGCTGGAGTGGGGGGAAGGAACACTGAGGAAGGGGAACCCTGTAGTGCAGGAGCAGGGAGGAAGCAGTTCCTGGGTGCATTGAGAAGGGAGTATAAAAGGTGGGCACCATCTTAGTTCAGTGCAGAGAAGTCTGAGCAGAACTCGCAGGGAGCAGGGGCTCTGCATGAGCTCTGCTCCGGAGGCGGGCCTAGTAACAGAGGCCCAGGCCTGGAAGAGGGAGAAGGAAGGAAGAGGAGCGGAGAAGGCTCCAGGAACGAGGAATGAAGGGATCCCAGGGGTGCGGACGGGCGAGTCGCCACCGCACGCCCGAATCCACCTGCGTGGAGGGGTCAGGCCAAAGGGGGAGACCGGTCCCCGAAACTAGTGGAGGCAGGAAACGACCCTCAGCTAGAAACCGGAGGCTGTGACATTTTATGTGGCACAGCCCCTCGCTACACCCGCTAGGAAGGCACCACATAGGGTCAGGGAAACTGGCGCCAAGTTTACCAAGAGGAGGCCCGAGGCAGCCGGACAGAAGGGTTGGTAAGAAAGGCCAGACAAAGGACACACAAAGGGGGTCCTGTGAAGCGCTCCAACGTTATCTGGGAGTTGTCTGAGCCCCTCACCTGGTGAGCACAGTACGACGTGGGCAGCCGTTACCTGCAGACGTGGTCTGGATAATAAGAACTGTGAGTAAAGGCCCTGGACTGCATCACTGACTCCGTGTCGTTACTGCTGCTGCCCTGCACCATCACCCACATCCTCCGCATACACTGCCCTGAGGCTATACTCCTCCCGTGGGGAGTTATGCTACGCTCTGCTGCACCCACAACACCAGCCTCAGCGGTCTGCCCTGCAGCGGCGGTTCACTCTGACCGCAATCCACGGGTGGCGTAGTCGGACATTTAAACATCAAAACCACATAAATAGTTCCGCCACTGGTTTGACCACCCTGAGCCACGGAACCGGGTCGCCGCCACGAAGACTACAACCACCAGCATCCACCAAAAAGGGTCCGGCTCCGGGTGTCCCAAGGCCCAGGGGGTGCATCAGAACATTTTCATCACCTTTCACAATCACCAATGGGACAAGGCAGGGATGTCCTCTGTCCCCTCTCTTATACATCCTAGTGACGGAGCACCTGCTCTCATCAATTCGCCATAACCCCAATATTAGGTGGATTGAGGTGGGAGGCACCGAGTACAAGTGCTCTCTATTTGCTGATGATGTCCTAGTATATATCACTCAATCACATATATCCATCCATGCTGTTATGGCTGAAATAGATCACTTTGTTACATGGTCAAATTTTAAAATCAATGCAGCGAAGTCTAAGGCCCTCGATGTCTCCCTCCCCAAATCCATATAGGATTCCATCCAGTCCAACTTTCCCTTTGCCTGGCCCTCACAGGGTATCATATACTTAGGAATTCCTATTCATAGAGACCTCTCCCATCTATGTTATCTTAATTTTGGGCCCTTTATTGAACAACTCCATACAGACCACGGTTGGCAAGTTAGAACTGTAAGATTCACTACGTGAACCACTGGTGTTTTGTGGAAAAGCACATGTACACTGTGTTCCAAATTATTATGCAAAAAGTGTTTAGGAGTGATAAGGGAAGAATTTGTTTGTTTGTCAGTTAAACTCATTGATGGTGATGTGTGTCAGGGCTCTTTATATCACTGTAAGCAATTGCAGACACCTGTGCTAATTAGTTTGGCAGGTGTGTCCAATGAAAGGCAAGACTACTTAAGAAGGCTGTCTCACATTATTAAGCAGCCTACATTTTCTGCCAAAATGGGAAAGAAAAAGGGTGTGTCGGCTGCTGAGAAGCAACAAATTGTGGAGTGTTTAGGTCAAGGCATGACTACAATCAACATTGTGCGATGATCAGGATGAAGTGTCTTGGCAATCAAGAAGTATGTAGCTGATTCACAGTACACACGTGTGCGTGCTGATAAGGGCAAATTGAGGACTCTTTCCTACAGGCAATTACGTCAGGTTAAAAGAGCAGCGGCAAAAAAGCCTTGTCATAGCAGCAGACAAGTTTTTGAAGCTGCTGGTGCCTCCAACGTCCCCCGAACAACAAGATGCAGGGTCCTTCAGAGGTTTGCAGCTGTGCATACGCCATCCTGTCGACCTCCTCTATCCACTTCACACAAGCAGAAACGGCTCCAGTGGGCCAAACATTACATGAAGACTGATTTCAAAACTGGTTTGTTCACGGATGAGTGCCGTGCAGCGCTCGATGGTCCAGATGGATGGAGTGGAGGATGGCTGGTTGATGGACACCCCACGCAAACACGGCTACAGCGCCAACAAGGAGGAGGTGGAGTAATGTTTTGGGCTGGATTCATGGGGAGAGAGATTGTCGGCCCCTTTAGGATCCCTGAAGGCGCTAAAGATGAACTCCATAATGTATGTGGATTTTCTCAAACAGCACTTCCTGCCATGGTTCAAGAAGAAAAACCGTGTATTTCACAGCAAGATCATTTTTTTGCATGATAATGCACCATCTCATGCTGCACATAAAACATCTGCATCTCTGGCTGATATGGGCATAAAAGGGGACAAACTTATGGTGTGACCCCCATGCTCCCCTGACCTCTACCCCATTCAGAACCTCTGGAGCATCATCAAAAGGAGTGTCTATGATGGCGGGAGGCAGTTCACATCTAAGCAACAGCTCTGGGAGGGTATTCTGTCCTCATGCAAAACAATTGAAGCAGAAACCATCCAAAACCTGACAAATTCAATGGACGAGAGAGTTCAGAAGCTCCTTTCGAACAAGGGGTCCTATGGGAAAATGTAACATCACGTAGAATAAAGTTTTGAGTTGAAAACTGTTTGATTTCAGTTTCTAATAACCTGCTAATGCTTATAATTTCAAAAATGACCATTTTTTTGGTCTTTATTAAAATGAAAAGGTTGATCGAAAAGTTTGGGGGATCTAAGAGTGTGGCAACCCAGTAGTCATGATTACTTCGAATTCTGACAATATGAGGGTCATGTTGCAGGTAGTGCAGCAAGAAGGCACTTATGTGTCTTGTGCATCTCGGAGCCCCAAAATTATTTTCCGGGCTAGATGCAGCTAAAAATTATTACTAATTTTAAATCTGGTGGAGCTTAGTATAGATGGCCTAATAGGATCAGTGCTGCACACTGCTACAAAGCCCAAATTATTTTCCAGTCAAGATACAGATAAACATGATTAGTAATTTTAAATCTGGTGGAGCTTATTATAGATGGCCTAATAGAATCAGTGCTGCACACTGCTACAAAGCCCAAATTATTTTCCAGCCAAGATACAGATAAACATGATTAGTAATTTGAAAGCTTAAAACGGTTGGTAGGGTGATTTTAACCAATCATCAAGCTTTTACTCTCCCCAGGATGACGCAGGGGTAGAAAAGTCGTTTCGGATCCATGATTTGTTCATCTTTATGAACGTGAGTCTGTCTACATTATCAGTTGAGAGCCGCGTGCGCTTATCTGTCAGCACACCACCAGCAGCGCTGAACACACGTTCAGACAGAACGCTGGCTGCGGGGCATGACAAGATCTCCAAGGCGTAAGTGGCTAGCTCCGGCCATTTATCCAGATTGGAAGCCCAAAGAGAGCAAGGGTCCAGTGACACAGTCATGGCTTCAATGTTTACTTGGAGATACTCCTGTACCATCGTCTCTAGGCGTTGACTATGTGTCAGACTTCTTGTCTCCTGTGGCCTTGCAAAGGATGGGCTAAAAAAGTGGTGAAATGATTCCGCAAAATTGATGTTACCAGCAGATACTGTGGTTCTGTTACGGTTTGAGTGCTGAACACTTGACGGTCCCACGGTTGGCAAGTTGGAACTGTGAGATTCACTACGTGCACCACTGGTGTTTTGTGGAAAAGCACATGTAAGATTCTGCAACAGTCTCTGCTGATACTCCTGCATGCATGCATCCCTTTCTATGGCAGGAATAATTTCTGCAAATTTACTTTTGTACCGGGGATCTAACAGTGTGGCAACCCAGTAGTCAGGATTATTTCTAATTCTCACAATTCGAGGGTCATGTTGCAGGTAGTGCAGCAAGAAGGCACTCATGTGTGTTGTGCATCCAGGAGCACCAAGTCCCTGTTGTATTGGTGGCGAGGTAACAATCATGCTTCCTTCCTCTGTCCTCTCCCCCAAACCTCGCACAACAGAAATGTGATCAAGGTCTCCCTCATCTGATGAGTCTTCCATCAGTTTGTCCTCCACTTCTTCCTGGGCTCCTGCACCTTCCTCACTAGTTTGGCTGCTACCATGCGCCCTGGTAAAACCATCTCCCCCACCCTCACATGCCTGCCGCCTTGGTGCTGCCGACCGTCTGGACCTTGCAGATGTTAGCCCTTCCGCATACAACTCCTCCTCCTCTACTTCCTCCACCTCCTCTTGTGCCACCACCTGACTCCGAATTCTGTTTAACATGTGCTCCAGCATGTAAATCACCGGAATAGTCATGCTGATAATGGCATCGTCAGCACTAAACATCTTCGTCGCCATTTCAAAACTGTGCAGAAGGGTGCATAGGTCCCTGATCTGAGACCACTCCTCCAGCGTGATTTGTCCCACCTCTGGATCTCGTTGGCCCAGGCTATACGTCAGAACGTATTGCACCAGGGCTTGTCGGTGATGCCACAGTCGTTGCAACATGTGCAGAGTTGAATTCCACCGGGTAGGCACATCGCATTTTAGCCTGTGAAGTGGCAGGCCCAACGACTTCTGTAGAGTTGTAAGTCGCTGAGCTGCGGGATGCGAACGGCGGAAGTGAGCACACAGCGACTGTGCCCTCTGCAGAAGGCCATCTAGTCTGGGATAGTGGGCTAAAAATTGCTGGACAACCAGGTTCAACACGTGAGCCATACAAGGCACGTGTGTGACATTGCCCCGGCGAAGGGCCGCACCCAGGTTTGCAGCATTGTCGCACACGGCCTTCCCTGGTTTCAGGTCCAGTGGAGACAACCATTCATGAAATTGGTTCTCCAGAGCTGACCACAACTCCTCAGCTGTGTGACTCACATTTCCCAGACATTTCAAAGTAAAAACCACCTGATGACGTTGAGCCCTACTGCCAGCATAGTAAGGAGGTGTGCAGGATCCCTTCTGCGCAGTTAGAAAGCTTGTGGCATGACCAGACAGGCTTTGGGTGCAGGTGGAAGACCGAGAGGAGGTTGAGGAGGCAGAAGCAGTGGAGGAACTTTGACATAAAGAGGATTGACGCACAACTCGTGGGGACGGCAAGACTTGGACAGCAGCCCCTTGTCCTGCTGTCACCATAGTTACCCAGTGCCCAGTCAGCGACATGTAACGCCCCTGTCCATGCCTACTCGTCCAAGTGTCTGTGGTGAAATGCACCCTGTCACACACAGAGTTTCTCAAAGAAGCGGTGATGTTGTGTGCGACATGCTGGTGGAGCGCAGGCATACCTTTCTTTGAGAAGTAGTGCCGACCGGGCATCTCGTACTGGGACACTGCGACGGACATAAGGTCTCGAAAATCCTCTGTGTACACCAGGCGGAAAGGCAGCATTTCTGTAGCCAAGAGCTTGCAGATGGTGAAATTCAATCTCTTAGCTAGGAGGAAATGGTCTTTTACTTGTCCACATCTGAGGGACCGAGGGCTGGCTATTGTGCTTAGACGGGGTTGATAAGGGTGTCCCCGGCAAACTGCCAGTCTGTGAGGAAGATGCAGGCGGACATGTTAGGTTGCCTTGATCCAAAGGTGGTGGGTGCTATCGATGTCGGACAGCGCTCAACACCAGCTGGTGTTACCACCTCCAAAGAAAATGATGACCTGCCAATCACGCTGGCTGTTGCGGGTAAAGAGGTGGCAGGTCTGCGCCCCAAAACAGGTGTGACTGCTGTCCCCCCAGTCACAGAGGATGAAGAGGCCGCGGATGCACAAGATATGGCAGACGGTGGTTGGCCCGGCCGGCTAGGCCGCATTGTAGCACACTGAGCTTCCCACTGCAACTTATGCTTCATGTCCATGTGCCGGTTCATGCATGAAGTACTCAAACTATGTATTTTTTGGCCTCTACTTAGCTTTTGCTGACAAATGTTACAGATAACACGAGTTGGGTCATCTTTATCGATCTGAAAAATGCCCAGGCTATGCAAGGCTTAGCACCCATGCGACCTGAAGAGCCACCACGACTTGTGGTGAGAGGCAGAGTTGTGTTTGAGGATGCAGTTGTTGACGTGCTTCCAATACTACGTCTCTGTCCAGGAAGGCGCAACCTGACCTCGTCGTCACTAGCATCTTCCTCCACCTCCTCTGTTGACCTCATCTCTTGGCTGACTGTGGGTTGACAGTAAGTGGGATCTCCAACCTCATCATCATCACCCTGTGCGTTATCACACCCGTCGTCCTCAGAGCCAACCTGTTCCTGCCCTGACAAAAAACTAAAGTTGTCGCTCCAATCAGGTATTTGAGTCTCATCATCGTCTTCCTCATTGTCTCCACCAACAGGAGTTACAGTTTGGGAATGAGGGTCTACATTATGGTCAGACCCTTCTGCGTCTGGTCCTGGATCCGACTCATAAAGATTCTGGGCATCAGTGCAGATCATTTCCTCGTCTGGATTCACAGAAGCGCTGGAGTCGACCTCTGATTCCCAGGCTATAGTATGAGTAAACAGCTCTGCAGACTCAACCATCTGTTCTACCTCATACTCAGACGGGCAGCTGGAGATTTGGGAGCTGTGAGGAAGCAAGTGCGATTGGGGTGACACCTTTGAGGACTGGAGTATTTGTGATGTTGAAGTTGATGTGGAGGAGAGCCCACTTAAAGTAGCACTTGATATCTGTTGAAGCACCTGCTGTTTTTGTGCCTCATCTGGAATTTGTAGCGATTGGCGTGGCCATAAGAAAGGGATCTTATCACATTGTCCGCTAAAAGAAGTAGACATTTTAGTTTGGCTGGAAGATGGTCTTTCTTCTGCAGATGTTACTGTTGCTTTAACACCTACCCCACGGACACAACCTTTTTTCCCCTTCCCAACACGCCTATTCCCCTTTCCACCAGCAGCAGGCCTTTTTCCACTCATTTTGGTGGTTAACTAATTCACAACTCTGGAGTTGTTTGCACAAAAAAACAATGGATGGGAATCGAGCAGAGCTGAGTGGCCAAACTGTGGTATTAGGCCAAAACTATTGGCTGGGTTAGATGAAGAAAAAAATTATATTCAATTTGGAACCTGATGGAGGTCAGTATAGATGGACTAATAGAACAAGTCCCACACACAGCTAGAAGCCCAAATATTTTTTCAGAGGTAGATGCAGAAAAAAATTGTATTCAGTTTGCAACCTGATGGAGGTCAGTATAGATGGACTAATAGAACAAGTCCTACACACAGCTAGAAGCCCAAATATTTTTTCAGAGGTAGATGCAGAAAAAAAATATATTCAGTTTGCAACCTGATGGAGGTCAGTATAGATGGACTAATAGAGAAAGTCCCACACACTGCTAGAAGGCCAAATATTTTTTCAGAGCTAGATGCAGACAAAAAATTATTTTTAATTTGCAACCTGATGGAGGTCAGTATAGATGGACTAATAGAGAAAGTCCCACACACTGCTAGAAGGCCAAATATTTTTTCAGAGCTAGATGCAGAAAAAAATTATATTCAGTTTGCAACCTGATGGAGGTCAGTATAGATGGACTAATAGAACAAGTCCCACACACAGCTAGAAGGCCAAATATTTTTTCAGAGGTAGATGCAGATAAAAATTATTTTTAATTTGCAGCCTGATGGAGGTCAGTATAGATAGACTAATAGAGAAAGTCCCACACACTGCTAGAAGGCCAAATATTTTTTCAGAGCTAGATGCAGAAAAAAATTATATTCAGTTTGCAACCTGATGGAGGTCAGTATAGATGGACTAATAGAACAAGTCCCACACACAGCTAGAAGCCCAAATATTTTTTCAGAGGTAGATGCAGAAAAAAATTATATTCAGTTTGCAACCTGATGGAGGTCTGTATAGATGGATTAATAGAACAAGTCCCACACACAGCTAGAAGCCCAATATTTTTTCAGAGGTAGATGCAGAAAAAAAATATATTCAGTTTGCAACCTGAGGGAGGTTAGTATAGATGGACTAATAGAGAAAGTCCCACACACTGCTAGAAGGCCAAATATTTTTTCAGAGCTAGATGCAGACAAAAAATTATTTTTAATTTGCAACCTGATAGAGGTCAGTATAGATGGACTAATAGAGAAAGTCCCACACACTGCTAGAAGGCTAAATATTTTTTCAGAGCTAGATGCAGATATAAATTATTTTTAATTTGCAACCTGATGGAGGTCAGTATAGATGGACTAATAGAGAAAGTCCCACACACTGCTAGAAGGCCAAATATTTTTTCAGAGCTAGATGCAGAAAAAAATTATATTCAGTTTGCAACCTGATGGAGGTCAGTATAGATGGACAAATAGAACAAGTCCCACACACAGCTAGAAGGCCAAATATTTTTTCAGAGGTAGATGCAGATAAAAATTATTTTTAATTTGCAGCCTAATGGAGGTCAGTATAGATGGACTAATAGAGAAAGTCCCACACACTGCTAGAAGGCCAAATATTTTTTCAGAGCTAGATGCAGACAAAAAATTATTTTGAATTTGCAACCTGATGGAGGTCAGTATAGATGGACTAATAGAGAAAGTCCCACACACTGCTAGAAGGCCAAATATTTTTTCAGAGCTAGATGCAGACAAAAAATTATTTTTAATTTGCAACCTGATGGAGGTCAGTATAGATGGACTAATAGAGAAAGTCCCACACACTGCTAGAAGGCCAAATATTTTTTCAGAGCTAGATGCAGATAAAAATTATTTTTAATTTGCAACCTGATGGAGGTCAGTATAGATGTACTAATAGAACAAGTCCCACACACAGCTAGAAGGCCAAATATTTTTTCAGAGGTAGATGCAGATAAAAATTATTTTTAATTTGCAGCCTGATGGAGGTCAGTATAGATAGACTAATAGAGAAAGTCCCACACACTGCTAGAAGGCCAAATATTTTTTCAGAGGTAGATGCAGATAAAAATTATTTTTAATTTGCAACCTGATGGAGGTCAGTATAGATGGACTAATAGAACAAGTCCCACACACAGCTAGAAGCCCAAATATTTTTTCAGAGGTAGATGCAGAAAAAAATTATATTCAGTTTGCAACCTGATGGAGGTCTGTATAGATGGATTAATAGAACAAGTCCCACACACAGCTAGAAGCCCAATATTTTTTCAGAGGTAGATGCAGAAAAAAAATATATTCAGTTTGCAACCTGAGGGAGGTTAGTATAGATGGACTAATAGAGAAAGTCCCACACACTGCTAGAAGGCCAAATATTTTTTCAGAGCTAGATGCAGACAAAAAATTATTTTTAATTTGCAACCTGATAGAGGTCAGTATAGATGGACTAATAGAGAAAGTCCCACACACTGCTAGAAGGCTAAATATTTTTTCAGAGCTAGATGCAGATATAAATTATTTTTAATTTGCAACCTGATGGAGGTCAGTATAGATGGACTAATAGAGAAAGTCCCACACACTGCTAGAAGGCCAAATATTTTTTCAGAGCTAGATGCAGAAAAAAATTATATTCAGTTTGCAACCTGATGGAGGTCAGTATAGATGGACAAATAGAACAAGTCCCACACACAGCTAGAAGGCCAAATATTTTTTCAGAGGTAGATGCAGATAAAAATTATTTTTAATTTGCAGCCTAATGGAGGTCAGTATAGATGGACTAATAGAGAAAGTCCCACACACTGCTAGAAGGCCAAATATTTTTTCAGAGCTAGATGCAGACAAAAAATTATTTTGAATTTGCAACCTGATGGAGGTCAGTATAGATGGACTAATAGAGAAAGTCCCACACACTGCTAGAAGGCCAAATATTTTTTCAGAGCTAGATGCAGACAAAAAATTATTTTTAATTTGCAACCTGATGGAGGTCAGTATAGATGGACTAATAGAGAAAGTCCCACACACTGCTAGAAGGCCAAATATTTTTTCAGAGCTAGATGCAGATAAAAATTATTTTTAATTTGCAACCTGATGGAGGTCAGTATAGATGTACTAATAGAACAAGTCCCACACACTGCTAGAAGGCCAAATATTTTTTCAGAGGTAGATGCAGATAAAAATTATTTTTAATTTGCAGCCTGATGGAGGTCAGTATAGATGGACTAATAGAACAAGTCCCACACACAGCTAGAAGGCCAAATATTTTTTCAGAGGTAGATGCAGATAAAAATTATTTTTAATTTGCAACCTGATGGAGGTCAGTATAGATGTACTAATAGAACAAGTCCCACACACAGCTAGAAGGCCAAATATTTTTTCAGAGGTAGATGCAGATAAAAATTATTTTTAATTTGCAGCCTGATGGAGGTCAGTATAGATGGACTAATAGAACAAGTCCCACACACAGCTAGAAGGCCAAATATTTTTTCAGAGGTAGATGCAGATAAAAATTATTTTTAATTTGCAGCCTGATGGAGGTCAGTATAGATGGACTAATAGAGAACGTCCCACACACTGCTAGAAGGCCAAATATTTTTTCAGAGCTAGATGCAGAAAAAAATTATATTCAGTTTGCAACCTGATGGAGGTCAGTATAGATGGACTAATAGAACAAGTCCCACACACAGCTAGAAGGCCAAATATTTTTTCAGAGGTAGATGCAGATAAAAATTATTTTTAATTTGAAGCCTGATGGAGGTCAGTATAGATGGACTAATAGAACAAGTCCCACACACAGCTAGAAGGCCAAATATTTTTTCAGAGGTAGATGCAGATAAAAATTATTTTAATTTGCAGCCTGATGGAGGTCAGTATAGATGGACTAATAGAGAACGTCCCACACACTGCTAGAAGGCCAAATATTTTTTCAGAGCTAGATGCAGAAAAAAATTATATTCAG
The DNA here is from genome assembly GCF_046119375.1 of Phyllobates terribilis. NCBI lineage: Eukaryota > Metazoa > Chordata > Amphibia > Anura > Dendrobatidae > Phyllobates > Phyllobates terribilis. The sequence goes on from NW_027362765.1 coordinate 139,642,191, forward strand.
TTTGCAACCTGATGGAGGTCAGTATAGATGGACTAATAGAACAAGTCCCACACACAGCTAGAAGGCCAAATATTTTTTCAGAGGTAGATGCAGATAAAAATTATTTTTAATTTTCAGCCTGATGGAGGTCAGTATAGATGGACTAATAGAGAAAGTCCCACACACTGCTAGAAGGCCAAATATTTTTTCAGAGCTAAATGCAGACAAAAAATTATTTTGAATTTGCAACCTGATGGAGGTCAGTATAGATGGACTAATAGAGAAAGTCCCACACACTGCTAGAAGGCCAAATATTTTTTCAGAGCTAGATGCAGACAAAAAATTATTTTTAATTTGCAACCTGATGGAGGTCAGTATAGAAGGACTAATAGAGAACGTCCCACACACTGCTAGAAGGCCAAATATTTTTTCAGAGCTAGATGCAGATAAAAATTATTTTTAATTTGCAACCTGATGGACGTCAGTATAGATGGACTAATAGAGAAAGTCCCACACACTGCTAGAAGGCCAAATATTTTTTCAGAGCTAGATGCAGAAAAAAATTATATTCAGTTTGCAACCTGATGGAGGTCAGTATAGATGGACTAATAGAACAAGTCCCACACACAGCTAGAAGCCCAAATATTTTTTCAGAGGTAGATGCAGATAAAAATTATTTTTAATTTGCAACCTGATGGAGGTCAGTATAGATGGACTAATAGAGAAAGTCCCACACACTGCTAGAAGGCCAAATATTTTTTCAGAGCTAGATGCAGACAAAAAATTATTTTGAATTTGCAGCGTGATGGAGGTCAGTATAGATGGACTAATAGAGAAAGTCCCACACACTGCTAGAAGCCCAATATTTTTTCAGAGGTAGATGCAGAAAAAAAATATATTCAGTTTGCAACCTGATGGAGGTCAGTATAGATGGACTAATAGAGAAAGTCCCACACACTGCTAGAAGGCCAAATATTTTTTCAGAGCTAGATGCAGATAAAAATTATTTTTAATTTGCAACCTGATGGAGGTCAGTATAGATGGACTAATAGAAAAAGTCCCACACACTGCTAGAAGGCCAAATATTTTTTCAGAGCTAGATGCAGAAAAAAATTATATTCAGTTTGCAACCTGATGGAGGTCAGTATAGATGGACTAATAGAACAAGTCCCACACACAGCTAGAAGCCCAAATATTTTTTCAGAGGTAGATGCAGAAAAAAATTATATTCAGTTTGCAACCTGATGGAGGTCTGTATAGATCGATTAATAGAACAAGTCCCACACACAGCTAGAAGCCCAATATTTTTTCAGAGGTAGATGCAGAAAAAAATATATTCAGTTTGCAACCTGATGGAGGTCAGTATAGATGGACTAATAGAGAAAGTCCCACACACTGCTAGAAGGCCAAATATTTTTTCAGAGCTAGATGCAGACAAAAAATTATTTTTAATTTGCAACCTGATGGAGGTCAGTATAGATGAACTAATAGAGAAAGTCCCACACACTGTTAGAAGGCCAAATATTTTTTCAGAGCTAGATGCAGAGATAAATTATTTTTAATTTGCAACCTGATGGAGGTCAGTATAGATGGACTAATAGAGAAAGTCCCACACACTGCTAGAAGGCCAAATTTTTTTTCAGAGCTAGATGCAGAAAAAAATTATATTCAGTTTGCAACCTGATGGAGGTCAGTATAGATGGACTAATAGAACAAGTCCCACACACTGCTAGAAGGCCAAATTTTTTTCAGAGCTAGATGCAGAAAAAAATGATATTCAATTTGCAACCTGATGGAGGTCAGTATAGATGGACTAATAGAATGATGCTATGCCCAAAAGATTTTACTTCACTAGGTGCAGTAAAAAAATTGGTATTCTATACACAGGTGGTATATCTTGCAACACAGATAGGCTACTCCACTGACTAACACACTCTGCAATAGGCCAAATAGGATTAGCTTTGCTAGATTCAGCCAAATGCTGTGAAAAAAACTTGCACAGCACTGGCACAGACCTGCCTGGCAAAAACTGATAGGAACTGATGTAACCTAGTCCTGAAAAGGACTGCAATTACAATTAGTCTTTACTCCCACAATCTATCTATTTAAGAGCACAGACCTGACTGATAAAAGTTGTAGGAAATGCTGTAACCTAGTCCTTAAAAGGACTGCAATCACTACTATTCCCTACTCCCAAGCTATCTGTAGATTTGTGCGAAAATTGGCTTGAAATTAACAAGGTATAGCGCACACAGCAACAGCGGTGCCGTCTAACACGCAGCTGCAGCAGTGAGAAAATGGTGGCGACGGGGAAAATGGCTTGGTCTTATAGGGCAAGGACATGTGACATACACTGCCAATGACACATGCCCTTGCTTGTGTGAAAAAAAGCACTTCGCTCCGTGTGTGCGCTGCTGATAGGCTGACAGATTGCACCTCCCCACTGTAAATGCGGGAAAGAGAAAAAAAAATGGAGATCTTCATTATTCCTGCAGGGATCCATCCCCTGCCCCTCCCCCCACCCCGCTGTACACTCAAACTGCGTATTAACATTAATTTTCATCATTACTGAGAAAAAATCCAGTTATGATTTTGGTGCACGAACAGTTATCGAACATAACCTCGAACAGCCGAATTTTTCTCAAATCGTTCGTGTTCGCCGAACGGCTCGAACACCGCCCAAAACAGCTCGAATTTGAGATTGGCGAACAGTTCGAGTCGAACAACGCTCATCTCTAGTAGCAACATCAGGAAGCACGTCCATGTCCTTGTCCCAGAGCAGCGTTCTTTTGTCCATACCCCAGTCCTTGGAACGCAAGCGCAAATATGCAGTCAACGCCCCACAGGCCACACTACTAAATTCTCACATTTCACGACTGCTTGCGCTCGAAATGTTGCCTTTTAGGCTTGTGGAGACGGAAGCATTCTGCGACCTGATGGCAGCAGCCATCCCTCGGTACTCGGTCCCCAGCCGCCACTATTTCTCCCGGTGTGCCATCCCCGCATTACACAAGCATGTGTCCCAAAACATTAGCCGTGCCCTCAACAACGCAGTTACCGGTAAAGTCTACCTAACCATGGACACGTGGACAAGTGCTTGTGGGCAGGGACGGTACATCTCGCTGATGGCACACTGGGTTAACAAAGTGGAAGCCGGGACCCAGTCGGACCTTGGGACAGAACATGTCCCCCCGATGCCAAGGATTGCGGGCCCTAGGTCAATCAGGGTTGCCCCCACGGTCTACAGCTCCTGCAACTCATCCTCCTCAGCCTCCTCCTCCTCTTCAGCCTCCATCTCCGAAATGACCACATCAGTCACAAGCTGGAAGCACTGCTGCACTGCCTTGGCCAAGCGGCAACAGGCTGTGCTAAAGCTAATATGCTTAGGTGAAAAACCACACAATGGTGAAGAGCTGTGGACAGCTCTGAAAGAGCAGGCAGGTCTGTGGCTCACACCGCTGAACCTACAGCCAGGCATGGTCATGTGTGACAATGGCCGGAACCTCGTGGCGGCTCTGAGGCGAGGCGAGCTCACACACTTACCATACCTGGCCCATGTGCTTAACCTCGTGGTTCAGCGGTTTCTCAAATCCTACCCGGAGCTGCTGAATCTGCTTGTTAAAGTACGCCACCTGTGTGCCCATTTTAGAAAGTCAGCTACAGCTTCCGCCGCCCTTGCAGTGTTTCAGCAGCGCTTGCAGCTTCCGGCTCACAGACTGGTGTGTGATGTCCCCACGCATTGGAACTCTACACTGCAGATGTTGGGAGGGATTTGTGAGCAGAAGAGGGCAGTTGTTGAGTACCAGCATCTACAAGGCCGTTGGTATTCAGTTCAGACTCCACACTTAAGACCTCAGGAGTGGACATGGATGTCAGACATATGTACCATCCCCCAAAACTTTGAGGACTCCACCAAGATGGTGAGCGGTGATGTCGCCATAATTAGCGTCACCATCCCGCTTCTCTGTCTTCTGAAACGCTCTCTGCTCACAATCAAAGAGGATGCATTGCAGGCGGAGCACGATGAGATGGAGCAAGGAACCATACAGGGTGATTATACACAGCCAAGCCTCATCTCATCCCAATGTGGATTGGGTGACAATGAGGAAGAGGAGGAGGAGAAAGGACAGGAGCTAGTTTCATGCACTATAAACGGTACTACCTGCACAGCTGTCATACCATATGTTCAGCATGGATGGCCAGAGGACAGAGAGGAGGAGGAGGAGTAGGAAAGCAATGGTCATTCATCCTCTTGGTGAGGACACGGAAGTCTTGCCTGTTAGTAGTCTGGCACGCATGGCCAAGTTTATATTACGCTGTCTTTCCTATGGCCCTCGCGTTCTCAAAATTTTGGGTGACAGTCATTACTGGTTAGTGACACTTCTAGACCCACGCTACAAGGAGAACTTTATATCTCTTATTCCTGAGGTGGACAGGTCTACAAAAATGGGGCTGTACCAGAAGGCCCTTGTTACGGAATTATTAAAAAAATTCCCATCTGAAAACGCTGGTGGCAGAGGGCACACTTCGTTGGACAACCAAGGAGTACAGGCGAGAGAGACACAACTTCAATCCAGCAGAGGCAGGGGAACACTGTCAAAGTTCTGGGAGAGTTTTCTCAGACCCTCCCATCGGACAGGCCCTGAGGCGCGGGGTACTCTCACAAGGAGTGCAACGTTTGGGAAGATGCTGAGGGAGTACCTTGCCGACTGTACCAATGTCCTCCGTGATTCCGCTGTGCCTTATAATTATTGGGTATCCAAGCTGGATACGTGGAATGAACTGGCTCTCTATGCCTTGGAGGTCCTGGCCTGCCCTGCCGCCAGCATTTTATGGGTTTTTAGTGCCGCTGGTGGAATTATAACTGATAAGCGCATCCGCATGTCAACTGAAAATGCTGACAGGCTGACTTTTATAAAAAATGAACAAGGGCTGGATTGGGCCAGACTTCTCAACACCACCGAATGATAGCAGCGTAACATAAACTTCAATCCAGTGTCTTTTCTTGGGAGGTGTATTCCCATGCACCTTTTCACACCCACACATGGGTATATGCTTCCTGATTTTGGCTATTTGCTCTTGTCCTCCTCCTTCTCCTCATCCTCCACCACCATATCACCAGGATGACCGTGGTCCGTGATGCAACACCCACATAATTTTTGTAAAGGGTGCCCGTAAAAAATTTTTTTTTATGCAGTATGTTCATGTATACCCCCCAGGGGTAAATGTTTGTCAGCCCATACACTTAGTGCATGGGCATTACAAGTATAGGAGGCCCGCTCCTTTCTAATGGGAACATTTTTTTATCAGGCCCTCCTCCATGTCTCTTCCACGGGGCATTGAAGTGCCTCCAAATTTTTGGCATCCCTTGCATTCACTGCATAGGCCAACACTATGCGAGACTCTCTCCTTTCTAATGGGAATTTGTCATTACTGTGGCCCTGCTCTGTGTGTCTTTAAATTCTTAGTGGGGTTTTTCCCAAATTTTGGCAGCCCTTTCAGTCACAGCATGGGCATTACCACTATAGGAGACAAGCTCCTTTATAATGGGGACATTTTTTTACTGAGACCCTCCTCTATGTCTCTTTAAAGGGGTATTGGGTTGCGTCCAAATTTTTGGCAGCCCTTGCAGTCACTGGATATGCAATAGCAGTATAGGAGACCCACTTGTTAATAATGGGAACAACAAAGCATAGCCGGCTGATGGCTAACAATAGCTAGGGCCGACTTTTGGCCTTTTAAGAATAGTAAGGGCCATCTGATGTCCCTATAAAAATAGGCTTTATGACTTTTAGTGTCCCTCCATCATAAATAAAACAGGATGTGTCTGATGATGTGTCACACACCACATTGCCAGATATGGTAGTAAAATGTTAAAAAGACATTTCCCGGTGAATGCATTTGTCTTAAAAAAATATAAAAAAAACAAAACAATAGGATCTTTCTTTAGTATAAAAAACAGCGTCACCAATTTAACAACAATGTAATCACATTGTTCAGTTCATGCACCTCCTCCTCCATCTCCGAAATGACCACATCAGTCACAAGCTGACAGCTGGCCAAGCGGCAACAGGCTGTGCTGAAGATAACATGCTTAATGCTTAATTGACAAACCGCCAGCGCTGCAGAGTTGTTGAAAGCTGTAGCACACAGCTGCCTGATCTGTGGCTCTCACCGCTGAACATACAGCCAGGCATGGTCGTGTGTGACAATGGGTGGAACCTGGTGATGGAGAAATGACAGCCGGGGTAGATACGGATTCCCTCTATGCCAGTCCTTTTACTGAGCTAAAGAGTATGGCTGTGGTGAAATACAACTCCCACTGAGAAGCTGTTTCAGATAAGGTTGTAAAATGTTAAAATGAAATTTCCTGGTGAATGCATTTGTCTTGGTTGAAAGCAATGCAAAAGTACAAAAACGCATCAAAAACGCTACGTGTGAGCATAGCCCAAGGTGTGGAGGAGTATTTTTGTTTTTGGTTATTTATTTTGCTTTATATACATTGTACATGTCATGGAAAGGATGTTCCTTAACATATTTCCCAGGAAAATCCATTTTGGTTTCGTTTTGGTATGTTTTATTGTGAGTTCGTAAAAGTGGCATAATACCACTGACAACGTTGCTGACAGAAGTGACCTGGGAGTCAGAAATGCTTCCAGGGGTCTTCCCCATGCTGTCCCCATGTCATTTGAGCACTGTTCCCATCGATTTGGACAATTTTTAGGCCCTCTGCAGACCGCCGGGGGGAGCTGTCTGAAAAATGCTCGAGTTTCCCATAGACTTACATTGGGCTCAGTTGCTCGGGTTGAGCACCCGAGTATTCCAATTTGCTCGACCCGAGCAATGAGTACCCGAGCATTTTAGTGCTCGCTCATCACTACTCAAGACTAGTGACAACTTATTCAATATGATGACCTAATGTTATCAAATTCTGTGTCGTACCTCTGGGTTCAAAATGTTCACTATACCCCTTGATAAAATCCTTGAGGGGTGCAGTTTCCAAAATAGGGTCACTTGTGAAGGGTTTCCACTATTTAGGCACATTATGGGGCTCTCCAAACGTGACATGGCGTCCACTCTCAATTCCAGCCAATTTTGCGTTCAAAAAGTCACACAGTGCTCTTACCCTTCTGAACTCTGCCGTGCGCCCTAACACTGTATTTTCCCCAAATATGGGGTATTGGCGTACTCAGGAAAAATTGCACAAAAGTTTTTGGGGTCCATTTTCTCCTCTTACCCTTGTGAAAATAAAAAAAATGGGGCTAATGTTGAGGAGAGCCATAGGATCAAATACTTAATTAACCTCAAGACATAGGAGGTTGAGAGAAAAGACCCACAAAGTGTATTTATTATTTCACCTTACATAGCTTGTTTAAATCAAAATATGGCTGCCATTTCCTGTTTCATAACACCATGCTCTGTTCTGGGAGGAAGCTGCATTCTATAGAAGGACTAACCAACCACAGAGCGACACATCGCTTGGAGAAACCCACCTTGAAGACCTCATGGATTATGCCCCCTGATAACCTCATGGATCACACCCCCTGATGACCTCATGGATCACGCCCCCTGATGACCTCATTGACCAACCCACCCTGATGACCTCATGGACCACGCCCCCTGATGACCTCATGGATAACACCCTCTGATGACCTCATGGACCATACCCACCCTGATGACCTCATGGATCTGCCCATGGATTAACCAATGAATACATCTGGTTACTCACATTCTAGGGCTAACCGAGCCCCTATTTACAGTTTATATAAGTCTATGTTCGGGTTGAAGAAAGACACTAGGAGCTGTGCCATAGCTGATCAAGGAGAGCTTGCATCCGACTGTGTGTGTCTGATGTTATTCTTTCTTGCATGCACTTGATCATATCCATTAGGCCAGGAGCAGGTAACAAGTGAACATATCAAAATGTTCGCCCTAACATTTTTGGCGCCCAACGTGGGGCCAGCAGAGGGAGAAGCCCTACACCCTTAGGATCGGCGAGTGGAATGGCAGGACGCACTGAATACCCCGAGCCAGGAGACTGATCACCTCCTTAACCAAATACGGTAAGTCTGCTGATTTTTATAATCTGTAGTCTTTTCCTGTGTTCCTCGGGATATCCTGTGCAGATTGCCTGACTGTGTCTGGTTTTCAAGGTATTTGTAAGACAGTGGAAGGGTCTCTCCGCTGCTGGTCATTTAATTGCGGACGAACCGTCACATGCTCTGTTGCCTGCTTCCTGTTATGTGTCGTGTTAAGGGGAGATTGACTGGTATTTAAAGGGAGCAAGTGGGTTTTTGAGCGGTGTCTGGAAAAGTAAAGGATATTGCCTGTAGTACAGCTCACGTTTGTCGTTTGTGATATAATTTTCAGTTCTGGTGGAGAAAGTACGGGTACTTAGCCTGGAGTGAGTGACTCGGCATGGCCTAGAGTGAGTGACTCGGCCTGGTATCGGCACAGAGCCGGCAGTGAGTGACTCGGCCCGGAGCCTAGTAAATTGATTTTTGGCATGTAGCCTAGAGTGAGTAACTCGGTATGGGGCCTGGTAGTTGGATTAGTAAATTGAGTTTAGGCACGTAACCTAGAGTGAGTGACTCGGTACGGGGCCTGGTAATTGGATTAATACGAGGTGTTTTATTTTTTTTTATACGGAAATCAGACAGGGACCACGTGGCAGGACGGAGACAGATAGAAAGTGTGTGCTGCAGACTTAGTTTTCCTTTAGAATCTCAGGTTTGAGTCATTGTCCCCCGTCTTATTGTTTGTTTTGTGTTTATCTTGGTCTATATAGAGAAAGATGGAGAAATTAATGCAGTTTTGTCGCATTGACACTAAGCCAAATTCAGATGGCAAGTTAGACCCGTGTACATTAGTCGCGACTCGTGAAGGGAAAAGTCATGTTAAACAATGTAAAAAGCTTATGAAGTTGTGTGGAATGCCAGAAGGGGGGAGGTTACAACCCCTGGAGAGGAAGACTTTCTTAAAAGAGAGAAAAGGTATTCTAGAAAATGGATTGTTGTCTACTGCTAGGGCATGGGAAAGAGTCTCTGAAAGTTTGTATAGGGAAAATTGGGTAGAAGAGGAAAGGAAAAAGCACAGAGTTTTGAGTTATGTGTATTACAAAAATGTATCCTGTGAGCGGCCACCGCCATATAATGGTAGTGATGGTTGTACATTGCCATGTGCTGTTTCTGGTGGTGGCCATTTTGTGGATGGCACATGTGCTCCTTCTGGTGGCAGCAATTTTGTGGATGGCACATGTGCTCCTTCTGGCAGCCATTTTGTGGATAGCACATGTGCTCCTTCTGGCGGCAGCCATTTTGTGGATGGCAAATGTGCTCCTTCTGGCGTCAGCCATTTTGTGGATGGCACATGTGCTCCTTCTGGTGGCAGCAATTTTGTGGATGGCAAATGTGCTCCTTCTGGCGTCAGCCATTTTGTGGATGGCACATGTGCTCCTTCTGGTGGCAGCCATCTTGTGGATGGCAAATGTGCTCCTTCTGGCGGTGGCCATTTTGTGGATGGCACATGTGCTCCTTCTGGTGGCAGCCATCTTGTGGATGGCAAATGTGCTCCTTCTAGCGGCAGCCATTTTGTGGATGGCAAATCTGCTGTTTCTGGTGGCAGCCATTTTGTGGATGGCAAATGTGCTGCTTTTGGCGGCAGCCATTTTGTGGATGGAAAATGTGTTCCTTCTGGCAGCAGCTATTTTGTGACTGGCAAATGTGCTCCTTCTGGCGGCAGCCATTTTGTAGATGGCAAATTAGCGCCTTCTGGCGGCAGCCATTTTTTGGATGGCAGATGTGCTGCCTCTGGTGGCGGCTATCTTGGAACATTGCCCCAGATCATACAAACTGAACCATATCATCATGTAACTGACATAGATCTGGCTAAATTGAGTGAGGCATAATCCAGGAATATACACACGACTTTCGGTGGTGAACATACTAGGCCAATGCTACACACCACAGGACCAGATCCTTTTTACCCAGTAATGACCACTAATTGCCAGTACTATACTCCTTCGGGAAGTGAACAGGCTTTACCCATGTTCCCTGTCACAACGGTGCCCAGTGGGCCACCGATCCTTTCACCTAACACTCCCATCGTGAGCCCAGCTATTCGCCCACCTGGATCATCCACAGCACCGAACCTTTCCACTGTCACTTCCACTGGCAACTCAGCCACACGTCCACATGAGCTACTTCAAGCAGCGACCTCTCCTCCCAACATTTCCGCTAGAACAGCACTCTCACGCAGTCTACTTAACTCTATTCCCAGTACCTCACAGTCTCTCTCGCAGCCGAGCGCACACCTGTATGGAACGGTGGCCACTGAATCAAGGAGGGGCTCAATCTGGGGGGGGGGGGACACCAACATCACAGGAAGCACAAAGGGGAGGGAATGTTGGCAACCCATTTTTGAAAAGAACTTCCTGAGGGACCCTTGTTAGTGGTGGGTAAGGGTGACATAATGACAATGGAAACGGACGCTATTGTTAATGCTGCCAACCCTCGGTTAGAGCACAACGGAGGTGTGGCTAGAGCTATAGTGGAAGTAGGAGGGGACTGTCAAATTGACAGTCGAATCATTGTTGAGTCACGTGGCCAGATAGCTGTTGGGGACATAACGGTGACTAAATCTGACAATCTTCCTTGTAGAATGATCATACACGCTGTAATCCCTACTTTAGACCCTATTCACCCAGATGTCATTGCTCGACAACTACGCGCTGCAATAACTCATATCTTAGAGTATGCGAATATTAGTGAGCAGATTGAGACCTTGACAATTCCTGCCATTGGTGTTGGCATCTTCAGGTTCCCTGTTCAAGCGTGTGCAAGGGAGATTGCATTAGAAAGTAGATAAGAAAAACTCCAGCAGATAAAAACTAGTAGAAAGCAGTAGAAGGCATATGCATGGTAGGCTGAAATTTTCCCTTTTTTTTCCTTATATACCTGCAAGGGAGATTGTTGGAATTATAATGAACAAGTGTAGCCCCCACAAGCATTTGCTGCCTCTCCGAAATCAGGTTAATTAGTAATGAGGACAGGACTGTTAAAGCTTTTAAGACTGCCTGCATCACCTGGACTCCACCCCATGATATAGAAGCTGCCCAAATAGATCCCCTCATTCCAGGACTGTTACCTCCTCCTGCTCCTCATACACAAGTAATTACACCTGTACTTCCGGTGCCATCTCTACTCCAGCCTCAGGTGCCACCACCAACCGTGCCAACGCCCACGTCTGAGGAGCCCACCCTTTATGTCAAGTTTACACCCCAGCAAGCTGCTTCTCTGCTGAACCAACTCCCAGATCCAGAAAAACAGCCGATGCCTTTCTATAGAAGCATGCTTCAAATCCAAAGGAATTACTCCACCACATGGCAAGATCTCATTTCCCTGGCAAATCTTAAAGCAGGTGATGCATATTGGCCTGTTATGGACACTGCATTTAATGATGCCTCACTTGTCAGTGACACCACATGGGACTCTGGTGTTCAGTTCTGCGAACAACTTAAGCTCCGAGCTGTTAACACAGCAACCGTACTAGAAAGTCCCATTGTGCCCAATCCACATACCTTGTTGTCAGAAATACCATCAGATGCAAAATGTTTCACTGTTATCTGGCCAATGCTTTCTTTAGCATACCACTGCATCCAGAAGATCGGTACCTGTTTGTCTTCACTTACAGAAGATCACAATACACCTGGACGGTCTTACCACAAGGTGCACAGCACTCACCAAGTCATTTCTTTCAGGCTCTTGCCTCTTGTTTACAGCCGTGGAAAGAGACTAACCATCAAGTTGTCCTTCTTCAGTAAGTGGATGATTTCCTACTATGTTGTCCGGATCAGGCGACAGCTGAAGAGTGGAGTCTCCGTCTTCTTTTTCATCTTGCACAACAAAACGTCCCAAATCCGTGGAAGCCTTCTAAGCTCTTAAACAGGCCATACAGTCTGCACCAGCTCTTGGAATCCCAAATTATCAACTACCTTTTTACTTATTTGTCAGTGAAGTAGCAGGACATGCTTCCGGAGTCCTAGCACAGAAATATGGAGAAAGAACAAGACCCATCGGCTATTACTCTGCCCGCCTGGACTCAGTGTCTCAAGCTTCCCCGACTTGCCTCAGAGCCGTTCATGCTGCACATGTGTTTCTGGACAAAACTTCTGATATCATCTTAGGACATCCGGTTCTCTTAATGGCTCCACACGACATAAAAGCTATTCTTGACCAAACTCAACCTAAACATCTGTCGCTGCAGCATCATATGAGACTCCAATGTTCCCTCTTGATTCCGGATAATGTCACTCTTGTCCGCTGCACCATCCTCAACCCGTCCACGCTACTTCCTCTTTCCAGGGGGGATGTGGATGATGATACTGATGCTCTAGGTGAAGATGCCTTTACACACTCAGAGGACCATGATTGTCTCGAACAGATGCAGGAAGAAGCTGCCTCCAAGAGAAATGTGTCTGAAGACCCACTCCCGCATGCTGACCTGACGTTGTTCACCGATGGTTCCAGATTTGCAGATGAAACAGGAAGATTCCATATGGGATATGCTGTAGTTACCCATGACCAGGATTCATTTAGAAAAGAGAAAGCAGTGGTGTACGTGTCTCAAGACACTGAAGAAGGGCCTCAAAGTTCTCTTATGAAGTTTTATCCATTTACATCAAGACAAGACACCGGATGATGAAAAGAAGTCGTGGCAAGAAGCAGGAGCTAAAAAGGATGAAGATGGAGTCTGGAGGAAGAACAAAAAGATCTGTCTACCTCATAATCTGTACCCCTCGGTGACAGAATGGGCACACGGTATCACCCATAGAGGCAAGAATCAGATGAATAACTTGATTTGGAAGACTTATATGGCACATGGGATTTCTACTGTCACCCAAAAATATTGAAAGTCCTGCTTTGTGTGTGCAACACGCAATCCAGCACCTCCTCAGAAAGTTACTCAGAAACATCTGGCTAAACCACTCTATCTCTTTCAAAGAATTCAAATCAATCATATTCAAATGCCAAAAGTAGGGAAGTACGAGTATGTACTGGTAGTGACTGACATGTTCTCGGGATGGCCTGAAGACTATCCAGTAACCAACATGACTGAAAGAGTGACTGTTAAGAGACTGATGACTGGGGTAGTGTGCAGATATGGAATCCCAGAGGTAATTGAGAGTGACAAAGGACCCGCATTCATTGCAGCACTGACTAAGGAACTATGGACATTGGTAGGGGCCGATTTGGGCCATGGGGTACCCGGAGACGGGCCTGTAGATGCTGGGCGTTGTAGTCACCGTGGCGGCGACCCGGTCCATGACCCAGGACAGTCAAACCAAGCAGGTAGTCTATGTGTACAAATATTAATGTCCGACTACGCCACCTGTGGAAAGCGGTTATTGGTAACCGCCGCTGCGGAGCAGTCCGCTGAAGCTGGTGGTATGTGCAGCAAGGTGATGTGACTCCCCACAGGAGGAGTACAGCTTCCGGGCAGCGTGACTGGATGATGGTAGTGATTGTGCAGGGCGTTCTAGTGCTGTGAGTGCTGGCGCCGCAAGGAACACAGAGACAGGATAGTGCAGTCCCAGGGTCTTTACTCACTGTTGTTGTAGTTCAGATTACAGGTACCAAGCAATCTTCCCCCGTCGTGCTGTGCGTACTCAGTGAGGGGTTCAGTCCACCCTCAGGTATTTCCAGAGCACTTATCAGGACCCCATTCTGTGTACCTTCCTCTGGCCTCTTCCTGCACCTCACACCCAGCGCCACTTCTATCCGGTACCCTCGGGCCTTGGCGGGCGACGTATGTTCCGTCCCCTGGGTCCTATGTGGCTACCTTCTTAATGCGGCTGGTGTGAACTTGTGGCTACAGCACTTGAAACACTGCAGCCTCCGGTTCCTAGTTAAGCATTTGCTGTTTCTCCACTAGTTGAGGGACCCGGTTCCCTGTTCTGGCCTGACCCCTCTACCTCCTTGTAGCGGCGGGCGTACGGGTGGCTTGCTGCACGGCCCGTACCCCTAGGGTCCCTTCTCTCCTTATTCCTGGAGCCGTCCTGCTCCCTCTCCTCTCTTCTCTTCTTCTCTCAGACTTGGGCCTCACAGTCCAGGCCCGCCTCTGGAGCAGAGCTCGTGCAGAGCCTCTGCTCTTGTCACTTCTGACTACACTCTCTGAACACACTGACCTAAGATGGTTCCTTGTTTTTATAGCTCCTACACATGTGCTCCCAGGATCTATGTCCTCCACCCCTTCCACTACATAGTTCCTCCTCTCTAAGTGGTTCCTCCCCACTCCAGCCAGGGATCAGGGACTGTGCTCTCCCGTAGGAGCAATCTTGCCCTGTCCACCAGAAATGTGGTGTAGTGAATGCAGGTGTTAGGGTCCCGAGCCATACTCCTTCCTTACCCGAGAGTGAGATACCACACCTCTGGATGAGATGCAATACCTCTGTGGCGACCGAACCCTCAGGGGCGCCACATTTACATACTCTGTATCACCCCCAGAGCAGTGGTAAAGTAGAAAGGCTAAATGGCACCTTGAAAAGCAAAATATTGAAAGCCAGTCAGGAGGTCAAACTTCCTTGGACAGACATTTTGCCCATTGCCTTATATTCAGTCAGAAACATTGCCGAGGGGTCCCACTAAACTCTCACCATATGAGATTCTTTTTGGGGGACCTCCAAGGTTGGGTCAATATTTTCCACAACAGCTAGCCTTAGGAAGTGATACTCTTGTAAATTATGTCATTGCCCTTACTAAAGAATTGTCAGTAACACATGCACGAGTTTTATCATCCATTCCAGATCCAGATTTCAGTGAAGGTACTCACACTTTCCAACCTGGTGACTACGTACTGGTAAAAAAGTTCACCAGAAAGACATCCCTGGAGTTGAGATTTGAGGGTCCCTACCAAGTGCTGCTGACCACTCCTACTTCAGTCAAACTTGAAGGAAGACCGAAGTGGATACACGCCTCCCACTGCAAGAAGTTCGTGCCTCCATCAGAACCTTCTACATAATGTTGCATATCCTTTACTTTGTGTGTTGTGCTATTCTATACTCATTTGTAGGAGCACAACAGGTCGCAATCACCCAAGCAAGGGGGGTGATCATGTTCTGGTATAACACCACTGCACATGTTGATTCTTTCAAATTCGATTATTGTGATGTAGTACAGTGTAATACTCAATGGGTTTCCTCACCCTTCGCAATGAGTCAACCAGCACAGCTGAGATCAGGGCAACAATATATATGTCTTACGGGAGATGGATGGGGACAAACTTGTAGTTCATGGAGGGCGGTCGGGTGGAACACTGGTGAAGATTGGGGGTATAGACCAAACACAGCCTTAAATAAACAAGATCCACAGCGTAAATCCCTACTCACTAGGATGACACTTTCTCGTACAAAAGTTCTTAAGCCTTGTGATACCATCGGCCAATGTAATCTTTTAGTCCTCAACCTGGAGAACCCTCAACCTGGCGATAAGGGCACCTATCTGCTGGGTACATATGTATATGGTGTGTGTGCCAGTTGTGCCCAGCTGGGTATGTTCAAATTAGCGGACATAAAAGAAATGTCAACGAAAGATAATAATACACACTCAAACTCCATAATGTTCCGAATATCTTCAAATGTGGGATTTGGAACGGCTATCATTTTGTTAAATTTTTGACAGACTGGCCCTTGACATGATATTAGCAGAAAAAGGAGGTGTTTGCAAAATGGTGAAATCTGCATGTTGTACCTATATTCAAGATAATACAGGTCCCACCGGGAAGGTTACAGTAGCCATAAAAAAGCTGAATTCTCTACAAAAAGAACTAAAAAGGAATTCAGGTGCAGAAGATCCTTGGGACCAATACTTTTCGTGGATGAATGAATGGCAGAGGTGGCTAGCTCAGATAGGCGTTGTTATCCTTGTCGTCTTAATTATTGCAGCTATTATTATTTGTTGTGTTTTTCCTTGTGTAAGGAAGATGATCGAGAAAGGAGTAGAAACATCAGTGCCCACTTTCCTAGCTCAAGAGGTTAGTTATTCTGCAGATATAGAACAGCTAGGCCCCCTTCAGTCTTTTACAGTCCCCAACTAGGCAGTCAGAGTAGGTGTATGTGATGCGTCCCCTGGGCTGTGGGGTACTCGGTGCCGGGCCGGTCGTTGCTAGGGGAGATGTCACAGTGGCGGTGACCTGGTCCGTGACCCAGGGCGGTCAATGAAAAGGGGAATATTTACAGGGGATTTATAGTTTTTATATACAGTTCGTGACGCCACCTGTGGTACGCAGCTATATTGAGCCGCCGCTGCGGTGCAGAATCTCTGGAGCTGGTGTGAATGCAGCAGAGTTGGTTTAGCTCTCCACAGGTAGAGCTTAGCTCCAGGGCAGTGCTGAGATGTTATGAATGTTGCTGTGTAGTGAAGGGAGTGATGGCGCAGCAATAATTTCACAGAGACGGTGGGGTGCAGTCTTCAGGGTTTTACTCACAGTTGTCAAGTTCCTCAGGTTGCACTGTCCAGCTTACAGCCTCCCACGTTGCGCTGCGTTCACCAGGCAGGGGTTCAGCCAACCATCAGGTACCTCCAGAGTACATAGCAGGACCCCCTATTGTGTGTTCCTTCTGGCCGTCTCCCTGCAGCTCACGCCTAGTGTCCCAATCCAGTGACCGTGGACCTTGTCCGGCGATGTCTTCTCTGTCCCCTGGGTCCTCTATGGTTACCTTCTTGGTGAGACTAATGTGGATTGTGGCTGCAGTACCTGAAATACTACAGCCTCCGGTTTCCTAGTTGAGACTTGAAGAACTCTGCTAGTTTAGGGACTGGTCCCCTCTATGCGACCTGACCCCTCCACCGCCTGGCAGATTTGGGTGTACTGGTGGCCTCCAGCACTTCCCATACTCCTGGGGTCCCTTCCATGTTCCTGGAGCCTTTCCTGCCCCTCTCTTCCTCAGTCTGTCCTGGGCCTCTCCTCAGGCCCTCCTCCTGAGCAGAGCTCCTGCAGAGCTTCTGCTCCCAACTCTTCCTCTCATCGAAGAACCGACTGAATTCCCTCTAGAATGTTCCACCCTCTTTTTATATCACTCCTTTCAATCCTCCCCTGATTTACTTCCTCCACTCACACCCACTACATGGTTCCCCCTATCTTGATTCCCCCCACTCCAGCCAGGGACAGGGCTCAGCAGGGAAGCGAGGCATCTTGCCCTTCCACCTGGTCTGGAGTAGTGTAGTGTTGGATGTAGGTGTTAGGGTCCCGGTCTGTACTCCTTCCTTACCTGAGAGTGAGACACCACACCTCTGGATGAGATGCAGTACCTCTGTGGCGACCGAATCCTCAGGGGTGCCACATATGGAAGTTTGTGTTTGTTGTGTTAATTTCCTTTGGATATACTTCTGATATGGCATGAAATGTTGACCAGCGATGCACAAACCATTATGCTATTATCAAGGTGATTAGGTTCATCTATAAAGGGAAATGTTACCAAAGAATCCCTGGTGGTATAATACGGACCAGAGACAAGAAGAGCCATTAGTGTTGTGATACAATTGTGGGTATCCAGGTAGGGAACTGAGGTGAAGCAGGTAGGAAAGTCCCGAGGACGCGGGTAGCGCGCTCCTATATACCTACTGAAATACCCATAATTGGTCACACATTCTCTGATGTCCATAGCATCCATATTGCCATGAAGCCTCTGATGTCATAGTGACACTTAACACTGATGAGTGAGGGAACCAGAGTAGGGACAGAAGGTTAATAAAGTATTTAGGGGGGGACTGTTGAGGAGAGCCATAGGATCAAATACTTAATTAACCTCAAGACATAGGAGATCGAGAGAAAAGACCCACGAAGTGTATTATTTCACCTTACATAAGCTTGTTTAGATCAAAAGATGGCTACCATTTCCTGTTTCATCACACCATGCTCTGTTCTGGGAGGAAGCTGCATTCTATAGAAGGACTAACCAACCACAGAGTGACACGCTTGGAGAAACCCACCCTGATGACCTCATGGATCACGCCCCCTGATGACCTCATGGATCACGCCCCCTGATGACCTCATTGACCAACCCACTCTGATGACCTCATGGACCACTCCCCCTGATGACCTCATGGATCACGCCCCCTGATGACCTCATGGACCAACCCACTCTGCTGACCTCATGGACCATGCCCCCTGATGACCTCATGGACCATACCCACCCTGATGACCTCATGGATCTGCCCATGGACTAACCAATGAATACATCTGGTTACTCACATTCTAGGGCTAACCGAACCCCTATTTACAGTTTATATAAGTCTATGTTCGGGTTGAATAAAGACACTTGGAGCTGTGCCATAGCTGATCAAGGAGAGCTTACATCCGACTGTGTGTGTGTCTGATGTTATTCTTTCTTGCATGCACTTGATCATATCCATTAGGCCAGGAGCAGGCAACAAGTGAACATATCAAAATGTTCGCCCTAACACTAAAACATCATTTTTATGGAAAAAGTTTGATTTTTTTATTTTCACGGTTCCATGTTATTAACTTCTGTAAAGCACTTGGGGGTTCAGGATGCTCAACACACATCTAGATAAGTTCCAAAATGGTGTCACTTGTGGGGGGGTTTCCACTGTTTAGGCACTTCAGGGGCTCCCCAAATGCAACATGGCGTCCGCTAATTATTCAAGCAAATTTTACAATCAAAAAGTCAAATGGCGTTCCTTCCCTTCCGAACCCTGCCGTGCGCCCAAACAGTGGTTTTCCCCCACATATGGGGTATCTGCTTACTCAGGAGAAATTGCACAACAAACTGCATGGAGCAATTTCTCCTGTTACCCTTATGATAATGCAAAATTGGGGGCTGAAAAACATTTTTGTGGGAAAAATGTGAAAATTTTATTTTTACGGCTCAATGTTATAAACTTCTGTGAAGCACCTGGGGGATCAAGGTGGTCACCACACATCTACATAAGTTCCCTGAGGGAGCTAGTTTCTAAAATGGTGTCACTTGTGGGAGGTTTCCACTGTTTAGGCACATCAGGGGCTCCCCAAATGCAACATGGCGTCTGCTAATTATTCAAGCAAATTTTACATTCAAAAAGTCAAATGGCGCTCCTTCCCTTGTATGTACGTTATACAGGTAAAACTGTGAATAAACAGAAATGTTTCTATCTTGGGACTCACCCAGGTCTCTGAGATGGGAGGAGGAGGAAAGATGGATGAGGAGTTGCAGCATATGACATGCAGAGAAGCTGATCCCGGTTCGCTGGTACCGGTGAGTTGAAAAAAAACCTTTTAAATGAAGTCCCTATGTGCCCGCACTGTTTCTCTTGCATGCGCTGGCAAGGGCCACCGCATGCACTTTGCACGCTCTGGCAAAGGCCGCGGTTGCGCGCACATGGTAACAAGGGCTGCTATAGGGCCTTGTCAGGGCGTGCGCACACAGGCGGCCCTTGTCAGGCGCGTGAAAGAGAGCCAGCGTGGGCACACAGGGGCTTCAAAAGTTTTAAAGGGCCAGCGGCCACTTTGCAGTTCAGAGCCGCCGGCCCACTGGGTATATGCCTGCCTCAGCAGATTGCCAGTCCGGGCCTGGAAAAGCCGCTGGCCAGTCTCTGCACTACGTTATAATCTTGGTCCAATTTATTTGGCTGTCTGACTGCGCCCTTAAACCCAGTAAGTGATTCTAATCAGTGATATAACTTTCCTTGTATGAGTTGTCAAGCATAGCTGTCAATCACTGATTATTTCCTCCTACTTAACTCAAAATCTCAAATTGAGCAGAGGCTTAATCCCTTTCTGACATAAGACATAATAGTGCATGTTATGTCAGATCCCCATATATGGAACTGGGCTCAGGCACTAGATATATGCCAGCAGTAATACATAGCTATTATTTACCTACTACAGTGGTTAGAGCTTGCTCCAATCACTGTAGTTTAATTACTTAAATGCCGCTGTCAATCTCTGCCAATGGCATTTAAATAACGTCAGTGCTGGTGCGCGCAGTCACCATTTTCCATTGGCTCCCTACAACACAATCGCGGGGAAACTAATAAGTTGTTATGGCAGCTGGAGGCCTTCTCAAGGAACCCATAGCCACGTTATTGGCTCTTCTATAAAGCCCAGCCTGTGGGTGAACTTCATAGGAGAAACACTTTTTCACCATATACTGCAATAGTGTTGTATTGCAGGATATAGCATAAGCAATCAAACGATCAAAGCATCAAGTCCCATTGTATCTCCCCCAAAATGGTATTAAGAAAAATGTGAGCTTGCCAGGCAAAAAACAAGCCCTCACTCCATGGACTTTAAAATGAAAATGTCACAGATCTTGAAAAATGACAACACAAGTGAGATTTTATTTCCTTGAGGTGAATGTATCTGCTACTTATAAAAAGACGAGCGCTGAATCTTGATATTGGTGTGTGCCACGGCTCTTATGTCTTCAAGAAGCTTGTGAGGAGCTGTTCATTGTCTCAATGTGAAGCATGCCTTGATTTGCAGTCTTGACTTGTAAGACGACTAACTCCATGGAGAATAAAATGAAAGCTCTCTCGGCCTGCCAGCTAGGGATGTATTGTACTCTGTATGCATAGGAATCTTCCACTTGTTATCTCTTGATAATATTTTATCATCTTCGTGACCAGAATGCTGTTTTACAGAGAAATATAGAGAAATTACACTAGTATGGTCCACAATGAAAAGCAATATGGTTTAACATTCACCACCAGGTGCAACATCAATGCAATAAACAAATCCAGAATATCATAAAGAAGAACTGGGATATTTTAAGTGGGGATCCCCATTTGGAGAGGGTTTTGGGTGCAGTGCCAGTCATAGTTTTTAGGAGAGCAACAACCTTTAAGGAAATAGTGGCCTTCTCTTACTGTAAAGTAGGGGAAGAGAAAATGAAAAGGAAAGAGCATAATGGTTGGTTGGTTGGATATAAAAGGGTTTTTTAAATGTTGGGTGGATAAATGTGAGAAATGTAGTTGCATTACACATAGACAAAACCTTTTGTAGCAAGGTTACGGATGAGACATTTAAGATTAAACAATTTTTAAATTGTGGGAGTAAATTTATCATTTGTGTGCTGGAATGTCAGTATGGCCATCAATATGTAGGCAGAGCAACCATGACACTGAGGGAAAGGATTAATAAGCATAGATATAACATCAGACATAATATAAAAAAATCATGGCGTATCACATCACTTTTCTATGGTACATAATGGTGATTTCAACACCCTAAAAAATATATATAGAGACCTCCTGTAGTCGTGAAATGTTCTGGACTTATCTTTTGGATTGCTTGGGACCGAAGGGGTTAAACATCTCACTGTAAAAAATCATCTAGAAAATAGTGAGATGTAGATATTACATGCATTGATTATGTGTTTGGAAAATGGATTGGTAGAGTACCCTAAAAAATGTTCTTTTTCATAATCTATTTATAGTGTATATTTTTTGTATATGTTAAAATAGGGATAAAAATGGGTTAATAGGCTGAGGTGACTTCTGGGAGAGAAGGGAGTGTATACAAGAGAATGTTATACTTTTTAATATGGTTGAAGAAGTATTAATCCCGAAACACGTTGCTTTTATGGTAGTTGTAATGTTAATGCCAGCGCCCCTGCATGGTTCCCCTTCCCCTCCATACAGGAACGCCGACATACTCACCACCCCTGCCATGCAGCGTGTTCCCCGGCTTGCTTCCTGTGTATGTGTCCCGGGAGAATGACTAGAGTGCGCCCACGCTCCTCTGTTCGTAAAGGGGCAGTATGAGTACCTGGTGAGTTGCCCCCGGCCAGTAGCCGAAGGCATCTTGTATAAAAGGCATCCTCCCCTATAGGGAGGTTCCTAAGAGACATTGTGTCATTAGTGAGTTGGTGTGCTACAGGTGAGTTGTTAGGTCCCCTGATCCAGTGCCTGAACCTCATCCCCTAGTCCTTGAGCAGCCAAAGTCTGAATGTGTACTCCGTATATCCAGACTGCTAAAACCAGTCTCCGAATCCAGTCCTGTCTGTGACTCTGTGTCAGTATCTGTCCTGCCAGAGGAGTAGTCTGAACAAAGTCCGAGTCCTTGTCAGTGTCTACGTACCTGACCACTGGGGTCAGCAGCTGCAGTACCGGGGACTGCCTAAGAATTGTAACTGGCAGCTACCGCAGCTCAGGCCTGATTCCACCATCAGGAGCTCCAGTGAACACCAGGTAGCCCCTCCTAGGCAAACCCGGCCCCATGGCATAGTGGGTCCACGAACCACGTGTGCTACCTGCGTGCTTGACAGTGGTTGCCTTTTCAGCAAATAAATCCTTTTCTTAGCACTTACGTGTGTTCGCCTTGTGAGAAAGTTTGTGAGGTCTGTAGAAGTGGTGTGGTGAAGGACCCGGGGGTTAACGAGATTGACCAGGATCAGGGTGGTAAGGCGGCTTCCTTTTCTGTAGCTATACATAGCTTTTGACATTTTCAATGTTTTAGCTATTCCATGTGTGACGCCCTCCCTGAGCAAATGGGGGATACTCGGAGCCGGGCCTTGCGGATGTTGTGGGGATGCAGTCGTGGCCTAGACCCATTCCGTGCCCAGGGCTGTCACATGAAAAATTGGCTTCTGGATGAGTGGTTGTTCGACTACGCCACCTGTGGTTTCTCGTGAAGGCCACCAGCGCTGTGACAGTCCTCTGAGGCTGATGTTCTGGCAGCTTGGTTGGTACTACTCCCCACAGGCGGAGTAGGCCTCAGGGCAGTGATTGATGAACTGTGTGGAGGAATGGTGGGTGCAGTGCCGCGCAGGAATAAACAAGCGAAGGCGGTGAATGAAGTCATCCGGGTCTTTACTCACTTTAAATGCACTTTCAGCCGCAAAGCTGCTACACACGGCGTACTGCGGCCACCAGGAAGGGGGTTCGGCACTTCCCAGGTAGATCAGGAGCACCTGTCAAGACCCCGCTGGTGTGTTCCTCTCCTTAGTAAGTTCTCCCTCTGAGTCTTCTCCTGACTGTGTGTGTGGTATGAACGTGGTGTAAGGCCGGGTCCCACTGGCTAAACGCAGGTTGAGAGATACAGGTGTCGACTCTGCTCCGTCCATATCCCCCTGGGATCCACTAAGGCTCCGGGCTTTTCCGACTGAGACGTGAAGTGACAAAGTCAGATATCGGGGGCCGGTTACCCCTTTTGCAGCAGGCTGAGCCAGAGTGAAGAATACAGGTGGCGACTCCGCTCCGTCCGTATCCCCCTGGGATCCTTTTGCCTGTGGAGCCTATCTCGTCTGCTCCCCTCCAAGGCCTTCTTAGAACAGGACCCTGACCGGGCAGAGACACTTGTTAACTCTGTCCCGCTCCTCGTCTCAAGGCCAGAGAACAAGGACCGTGAATCTTCAGCCAGCTACAGACTCTTGCTGGACCCTGACAGAAGACCACAATCAAAAGACCTTGAACTTAAGATGGCCATATATTATATATGATTCTATAAGTGCTTCCTGTAAGTGTTTCCTCCACCCTCAGCCACTACTTGGTTCCCCCTATCTTTGGTTCCCCCCATCTCCTCTATCCCGGGCCGAGGCAGCACCCTGGTGCATTTAGGCCCCCTACAGGACAGGAGTGGTGTAGTGTTGAGTGTGAAGTGGGGTCCTGAATGATGCTCCATCCTTACCTGGAAGAGGAGATACCACACCTCTATCTGAGGTGCAGTACCCCTGTGGCGACTGAACCTTCAGGGGCGCCACATTCCCCCCTGGTGAAACACAGCACGTCCGCGGGCTGCAATAGAGCAAAGTATTAGCACAGACATTCAAAAATTTTAGATGCTTTTGTAAACAAAAAACAATCTTCCCTTTATGGGAGGCTCAGATACTTTTAACGTTGCAGGATATATATAGTATAAATATATAAAATATTAAAGAGACATTATGCATGTAGAAAATACTGTAGAAAAGTCCTAGTTCAGCAGCATGAGGGACCTGCCCAAAACCCTCAACGTAGACCCTGGGGTGGCTGCAGGGCATGGAGATCCCGAGTTGGACCTCCAGTAGAGCCACAACCAGACAGGTTTTGCTTCTGAGGTCAGAGGTAGAGGTGGTTTTGCATAAAACCAATAGGGGGCACCTAGATAGGTGCAAACTATATACAATGTTAGTCTGTCTCTTGCTCAGCGTCCGCAGGGACAAATGTTTGTTTCAAATGAACCGGGTGCAACAAAGAACTGGAAAAACAAATAAAAGTTCAAACAACTGGGAGGTGCATCTCCCGGGGCTGCTCAACAGTGGTATCCCCACCAAGGAAAAGGCTCGTCCTTTGCAACGGAGCCTGACTGGTCCTCTGTAGCTAGGTGCATGGGGGCATCTTCCTTGAATACCCTGTGGACATCCAGGGCATACCACCCACGCTCCCCGTGGTGGTGGGTGTAGGACACCAGATCGCCCGGGTAGAGGTTCCGGCCAGGGTGACCCTACTCCAGCCGCGGCTCGACGTCCCGCCGGTTGACGAAGACGTCCCGGTTGAACTGTGGGCTACAGATGAAGCCCCATCCTGCCTCCTGGTGGAAGCGCACGAAAAGGCCTTCTTCCCGGGGGCTTGGACGGGTGGCCTCCGCCTGACGGGCATGTGATTTCGCAGCCTTGGCACGCACCTCCAGGCGCTCACAGCGGATCCTCCTCTCTCGCCGCTCCTTCTCGAGCTGGAGGAGCTCCTTACGGCAAGTCTCCTCCCGCCTCCGTGCTTCGGACTGGGTCTCCCGAGGGAAGCCCATCAGGTCGCCCCCCTGGTTGTCCCAGGCAAACTCTTCTGCCGTCGGGCAGGCGACCAGAGGTGCGGGCAGCGGCAATAGCGGGGGTCGTTGCGGGCCCTCTATTGGTGCGGACCAGTCCGGGTTGGGGCAGGTGTACACCCAGGAGTGTGCAGGCTTTTATGGATCGGGAGTCGGGAGGCATAGCAGGCTTGCGCCTCAGCCTCCAGAGCCAGGAGTTGCTCCCAAACGATGGCGCCCGGGGACGGGGGTGATGGCAGGAGATCTAGGAGGTCTTCAGTGCGTCTCGCGCCCGGGATAGGAATTTTGACCTTACCCGCTCTTGGGCTGCACAGGGCCTCCTGGGCTTCCTCCTCCTGGGCTGCGGCCTCAGTAGTCAGGCGCAACGAACTCCGACGGCGGGCCTCGATCTTCCGCAGTACCTCTTCCCTCCATTCGGCAGCGGCCAGTCGTTTGGCCTCTTCGACCCTCCGGGTCAGATCCTGCGTTACACCGCAGAGGAAGTCGGCCTCCTCCGTGGTCAGGTGGATTCCCTCCATAGTGAGGGAGGTGGCAGCTGGTGGGCCAGCGATGGAGGACATCTCCTTGGCTGCGTCCATCTCTGCTGCAGGGTGCGGTCTTCTTCTCCTCCTTCTTTTGGGGCGGCTCCAGGGTGGCTGGCTGACGGGCACTCCTTGGGACGTCCCATCCGTCTTGACGGACACTACTATGCGGACAGTGTCTGGTGGAGGGGGAGGTCGGCCCTTTTGGCGCCACTGGAGAGCCAGGCCCACGATGGGAGGTCTTAGGTTGCTGTTGTTTATGCACATAATGGCGTCCATTCTTCTTGGGTGGGCACCACCTTGAGTGTGTAACGACAGTCTTTTGCGAAAGGCGCAATCCCGGGCCGGGGCAGCACCCTGGTGCATTTAGGCCCCCTACAGGACAGGAGTGATGTAGTGTTGAGTGTGAAGTGGGGTCCTGAGTGATGCTCCATCCTTACCTGGAAGAGGAGATACCACACCTCTATCTGAGGTGCAGTACCCCTGTGGCGACTGAACCATCAGGGGCGCGACACATGCGTCTCTCATGTAACTGCAATGAGCAGGGGGCAGAGACCCTGTTTCCCATTAAATGCAATGAGCCTACTAAAAAAGCAGTGGAAAATGAAAATACTCAAACTTGGTGAGTGCTGCTAGGAAGATTAGGATCCGATGGTAGGTATAAAACCTTTTATTCAGACTACGCATTTCATAGCCGATCTGGCCCCTTCATCAGGCACACAATTATATATGAGATGTGATGAATGGGCCAGATTGGCTCCGTTATTGCCAGTGTTGTGCCTCTGGTTGATTTCACTAGGAGCACTTTTTCTTCTTTCCTTTACTATAAAAGCAGGTCACTTATTCTCTCATGAAACTGTGATAAGAAGGGGCCTAATGCTAAACTTACTCCCACGCTCTAGCCTTGACATTGTAATAGCAGAGTGGTTTCAAAAAATAAAATAAAAAACCTAAGAAAAACCTTTCTTTATATGTGAAGAAGGGATTCTCCTCCAAAACGCGATTTTTTTTATTGACCCTAAGAGCATATACTGAGGGTTGTTTTTGGTTATTCCTAGAACCTTTTTTGCATACCGATTGTCATAGCAGAAATTTGTAATAGCCGCAGGGGGGAGCTCATCAGATGCAGATTGCCACTCAATACCAGCTATATACATTTATATGCATCCATCTTCCCCTTGACTTTGACTATTTTGCCTGTCCCTGCTGCTGAAAAACATGCCCACAGCATGATGCTGCCACCACCATGTTTCACTGTGGGGATGGTGTTCTTGGGGTGATGAGCTGTGTTGACGCCATAGCATTTATCTTGGTGACCAAAAAGTTCCATTTTGGTCTCATCTGACCACAGCACCTTCCTCCATACATTTGGAGAGTCTTTTGTTTTTTGGCAAAGTCAAAAAGAGTCTTACATACAAAAATTGTAAGTAAAGGCTTTTTTTCTGCCAATTCTTCCATAAAGGCCATTCTTATGGAATGTATAGCCTTTTGTTGTCATATGGACAGATACTCCAGTCTCTACTTGGGAACTCTGCAGCTCCTTCAGGGTTACCTTTGGTCTCTGTGCTGCCTCTCTGATTAATGTCCTCTTTGCCAGGGCTGAGAGTTTTGGTGGGCGGCCCTCTCTTGGCTGATTTGTTGTGGCACCATGTTCTTTCCATTTGATGATAATGGATTTGAAGGTGCTCCGGGGATCATCATAGATTGGGTTATTTTTTTATAACCCAACCCTGACTAGTACTTTTCCAAAACTTTGTCCCTGATTTGTTTGGAGATCTTCAGGGTCTTCATGGTGTTGTTTGGTTAGTGGCGCCTCTTGCTTAATGGTGTTGCAGCCTCTGTGGCATTCAGAGAAGGTGTGTACGTACTGACAGACCATGTGACACTTAGATTGCATACAGGTGGGCTTCCTTTCACTAAGCCTGTGACTTAGGAAAGTAATTGCCAGCCCCAGAGTTTTTTAGGGGCTTTATCGCAAAAGGGGTGAATACATATGCACATTCCAGTTTTAGTTATTTGATCCCATAAATTTAATTTATGCCTATATTTTTCTCACCTCATCAACTTAGACTATTTAGTGCTGATGCATCACACACAAATTAGATTACAAAAATATTTAAAAACAGGTTCTAATGTAGCAAAATAGGTAAAAAGTCAAGGGGGTGAATACTTTTGCATGCCACTGTACATGCATATATAGTTGCTACTGCCTCTAAGCAGCATAGTAGTATAGTTATAGGGGCCACTTTTAAGCAATGTCATGGCTTCAATGAGATCTATGTACTTCCCTGACTATTTTAATCACATTTTTAATCACATTAGCTAACTCTGTAACCCTTCCAAGTCTACAAGTGCCCACACGCAAAGACCAGAACACAGGGGGATTTTAATTTTTGCCACATGACCCTATTCTCCTTAACTGGAATTCAAAACACAATGAGATTCAATTTAAAGCATGGAGGAGCGACCATGGTACATTCTGAGCCACGGATGACACAGGAGGCAATTGCAGACTATTTCACATTCCCATTAGACAATGAAATAGCTGTGCTACAATGAAGCAGAGCTATAAAGCAGCCAACACTAAAGTAAATGGATAAACTACGGGGTAGAAGGTTAAAAATAATTTATTAGACCTCAGCTGGAATACGGTTTTTATTTTTATGCATTTTTGCCTAGTGAAATCTGCTGTTTCTATACAGAAAATTCTACTTGTACCTTATCTGTAATAACACTTATTTTGAAACTTCTTATTGTCTGCAAGTGCAACAATACAACATCCTGCAGCTACAATGGACATCTCCCAGAACTGGAAGTTCCAGATTGATTTGACCTGGCAGATAAGGTACAAAACTTAGTTCCGACAAAATTTCTTCTTCAGAAATGCCATTGGTAAATGCCAGTGAGAGAATAGAAAAGAATCCCAGGGGTAATAAAAAGGAGCACTCTAACTCTTCAGCTGTAAATATCTTCCATACCACTATCCCAACCTCTTAGCATTTTGCTATCCTTAAATAATCCTGAAAATATTCATGTAGCTGTAGGTAGATTGTATATAGATGAAAGTAGTCAGTTATTTTTAAATCAAAGAAAACCACCTAGTGCTATTGGAATATACAGTATAAACAGTTAAATGTGTTGTCTGAGTAAGAAAACACATTATTAAATTTCTTATTAGCAAATTATACATTGTTAGATCATGAATTTCAATGAGACCGGCATAATACTTACTTGTAACACTTTCTCCTGTGGTGGCGCCGCAGAATAACTGAAAACTTGCTGGAGGATCCCTACACTACTATAGTAGATTGCTGGGGATCCTGGCAGTGGTGCAAACTCTTATCTGCTTATCTTTGGGAAAACCTTTTAAAAAGAACCTGTCAGTGTGGCGCCCTGCTGCGCATTGGTGCCACAGATCCCAGAGGGGTGCATGGATGGATTCCTCCATAAGAGGCCCTCATAGCATTCACACACCTCCACCTTCCACCTCACACCGGGAGCCCATTAGGGATATATAAAGGGAAGGTGGAGATAAGCAGGTCAGTCAATCTGAAGCCTGGAGTCGCAGTCTAAAGTCAGTCTGCTGCAGCCAGAGAGGTTGTCAGGTCAGTACAGACTCAGTGAGCTCAGTTAGTGAGCCTAGGACGTGCCGACGCCAAAAGAGCGGCGAAGAATAGCGAGGCCTACTGCCAATGTGAAGCCTAGTGAGGGCCCCGAGCGTGGCCGAAGGCAAGTGGAGTAAGCGAGCTACATTGGGGGCAGAGGAGCTTAGCCAGCTCACTTCCAGACCATTTACCGGACACCTGGTCCGCGTCTGCAGGGATTCCTTAGGCCCAGCAGAAACAACCGGAACCCCTGGTGAACTATATGTCCCAGGAACACCAAAAGCTGACCGTTATACCAGGGTCAGGAGTCACGAAGGTCCAAGAGACTGGGGAGTGTGATCTCCAACAGAAGGCCCTACCACCAGGTCAGCAGATGCAAGACAGAGACCAAGTTAGGCCTAGCTCCAGGCAAGTCATAAACTTATCAGGAAAAGGCAAGAAACAGGAGGCCCCACACCCGCTCACTGGGGAGAGTCCTTATATGCAGCCTTCACCCTACAGTGCCCTGGATCGTGCCTGAAACACCACCAGTAAAGGTACTGAAGTAAACTCCGGTGTGCGTGCCTATTCTTCTACCCTTCCACTGACCTGGCTGGGTCCCCTCTGTCCTGCATCCCTTCTCCTATGCTGCCTTGAGGCCCCGCTCCACCTGTGGGGAGCCGCACCAACTAAGCTGCCTGATCACCGGCCTCAGAGGACTGTAGCAGCGCTGGTGATCCTCACCAGACACCACGGGTGGCGTCACGAACATTCCCTATCCCATATAACTTCCCCCCTTCTTTTTAAGGGTGACCCCAGGGTACGAGCCCAGGAGCTGACCCCCGCGACATCCCCCAAAACTAACAGTAAGGCCCCGGCGCCGAGTAGTCGTCCCCATCCCCTGGGCGCGTCATCAGCATGATTTTGTAAATTAAAGACATAGCTGTAATTGTGCTGCAATACAGATTACAATGATCTCTTTGGTGAATAAATCTGCTTTATTGTTCTTCTTTAATCACCATTGAAGTTTTCTGCTAATTAAATTTCGGTGCACTGGGGCTGGACAGTTCACTGGGTCTTCTCCTCCCTGTCTGTGATTCCCCAGCCCCTCCGCCTGCCTCCAGTCTTTGAATAACAGGTCACTGCTTTTTCAGTGACCTGCTTCTGACTAGCCCAGGGGATGGGGATGACTCGGTACCCGGGCCTTTGCCTTGGGGATGTCGCGGTGGTCGGCTCCCGGGCCCGTACCCTGGGGTCACTTTTTAAAAGCGTTAATAGGTGTTTATTTTATAAAAGTTTGTGACGCCACCTGTGGCATCTGGTGAGGATCACCAGCGCTGCGCAGTCCACTGAGGCCGGTGATAAGGCAGCTCAATGGTATGGCTCCCCACAGGTGGAGCTAGGCCTCAGGGCAGTGTATGAAGGGGAATGCAGGACAGACGAGACCCAGCCGGGTCCGAGCAAGAACAGGGACAGACACGATAGTCACTTCAGTACCTTTTACTGATGGAAATTCAGGCATGTCCCGGAGCACTGTAGGGTGAAGGGTGCATGTCAGGATCCTCCCCAATGAGCGGGTTTTGGGCCTCCTGTTTCTTGCTTCTGCGTAGTAAGTTTTTGACCTGCCTGGAGCTAGGCCTAACTTTGTCTCTGTTCTGCGCTGGCTGACCTTGTGGTAGGGCCTTTTCTTGGAGTACACGCACCATAGCTGTGGGGCCTATGTGTCTCCTGGCTCAGTTATGTATCAGCACTTTAGTGATCCTGGGACTTGTAGTTCTCCAGGGATTCTGGTTATATCTTACTGGGTCGTGGAGTTCCCGGTAAGCTTCGGACCCGGTGTCCGGTAACTTCTTCGGGGTGAGCTGGTTAAGCTCCTCTGCCCCCTACGTACTAACTCTCCACTCGCCTTCGGCTTACTCGGGCCCTCACTAGGCTATTCACACTAACGGCAGCTTGCCGCGCTTCACTAATCTTATGGCGCCGGCACACCTAAGCTCACTTCTCTGAGCTACAACTGAGTCTCGACTGTGCTCCACTGCAGACTAACCTCTCTCAGGCTTCTATTGCAGGAACTCTCTCAACAGACTTCTGCTCTCTGTCGACTCCAGTCTAGACTAACTGCTGCCTGGCTTCACCTTCCCTATTTATCTATCCCTAACGGGCTCCTTCTGGTGGTCTGAGGTGGAAGGTGGAGATGTGTGAATGGTTATGGGGGCCTCTTGTGGAGGAATCCATCAATACGCCCTTCTAGGATCTGTGATACCAAGTGCAGCTGGGCGTCACATTCCCCCCTAGTTAAACTCAGCACTCCCGGGCTGAAGTACATTTTATAAAACAATAACAATAGTAAACGTAAACAATACAAAAACAATCTTCCCTTTATGGGAGGCACGAATCTTAAACGTTACATAACAGTATAACAAATACAGAGTGTCCTCAGAACTCAAGTCTCTTGTGGTGAGGTTCCCAAGAAGGATGTCCATTTCACAGGATAGAGTACTTGGTGGTTTTGAGGGACCTGTCCTAAACCCTCAACGTAGGCCCTGGGGTGGCTGCAGGGCATGAAGATCCCATGTTGGACCTCCAAGAGAGCCACTCCAGACAGGTTTTCCTTCTGAGGTCACCTAAAGGGGCACTCCAGGGAGCGCAATTATATACAAAAGCAGTTTTTGGGCTGCACACAGTCCTCAGCCACGCAGTTCTTAGGTAATTAAGGAAAGGAGTTATTAGGTAGAACATAAAGTAATATGCATGAAAATACACAATACCCCAGGGGTAACTATCTACACTTTCAGAAATCTTGACTATCTACTGAGTGTACCTGACAGGGGGTTTACCTCTCGTGCTGCGTATTGATCTGCGTAGTGCGGTGGTTTGTGGGGTGTCAGTGTCTGTATTCTCAGTTACTCTACCAGCTCTACGTGTGACCAAGTTGTAAAACTGCCTTAACCTCTCTCTTGGACTGGCAAGTTCACCATTGGCTGGGCCCTCTTGCTCCACTCCTACCGGGGATCCTTCATGCAGGGATACTTCTTGAGCTGGCTCTTCTGCAGCACTTACAGGTTCAACTTGCTGTGGAGGGTTTTCTGGCTGTTCATAGAATTGGAGGACTGGAATAATTACTGCACCTCCTACTTGAGGCCAATCCGCTGGGAAGTCTCCTAGGTCAGTGTGGATCACTGTTTCCTTAGGTTCTTCCTGGGTTGTGAGAGGCACTTTTTCTTGGGGTTTCAGTAAGTCTGGACACAACTGGTGTAGTTCTTATCTTTTTACAGCCGTACAAATGGCAGAACTCCTTGAACAACTCAGCCTCGAAGGCCGGGCCTTGGTCCGTCAGCACCTGCTCAGGGTAACCATGGGGTCTACAGAAATACGCTTGGAACGTCTTTGCTGCTGTTTCTGCCGTCAGGTCTTTGACGGGGGCGACCACCAGGAAACGTGAGTAGTGATCCACCATGGTCAGAGCATAGGAGTACCCTGACCTGCTGGGGGAGAGCTTGACATGGTCCAGGGCCACGATCTCCAGGGGCCGAGTCGTCTTGATGGGTTGCAGGGGTGCCTTCTGGCTGCTGAAGTCTTTTCTTCTTAGGCCACAGGATCCACAGTCCAGACACCACCTCTCAATGGAGCTGCGCATTCCTACCCAGTAGAATCGACATTTCAGCAGGGTCTCTAGCTTTTACCAGCCAAAGTGCCCCGCCTGATCGTGGTAAGCTTCTAATACCATTTGGATGTGTGTCTTCGGGACCACTATCTGCAATACCATCTCATGAGTTTTTGGATTAACGTACCTCTGGCACAGCTTCTCACGGTAGATAAACAGCCGGCTTCTCTCATTCCACAGCTGCTTTGCTTGCAGAGACGCATCCTTCTCCAGGGAGGCACCTTCTTGGGTTATCAGCTGTTTGATATGGCTGACAACCGGGTCACTGTCTTGGGTCTCTTTCCAGCTGTGGTGAGGCAGGGGTTTAACGCCTTTCCACGCTGCTTCCTGGAGGCTCGTTGCTCGTGGATCATCCCATTCCGGTGAAAGGCAGGTAGCTCAATCTCTTCCAAGTCATCCACTTCTTCTTCTGTGTCTGACTGGTGAGGCATCCTAGACAAGGCATCGGCGTTGGCGTTCTTGCAGCCCACCCGGTATTTGATTGTAAATTGATAGTTTGACAGCCGAGCCATCCATTGTTGTTCCAGTGCCCCCAACTTAGCTGTTTCAAGATGGGTCAAGGGGTTGTTATCAGTAAAGGCAGTGATCTTGCTGGAGGCCAGATAGTGCTTGAACCTTTCAGTGATGGCCCAGACCAAGGCCAGGAACTCCAACTTGAAGCTGCTATAGTTCTCTGGATTTCTCTCAGTCGGGCGGAGCTTCCTGCTTGCGTATGCGATCACTTTCTCTTGGCCATTCTGCTTCTGACTTAGAACAGCGCCCAATCCTTTGTTGCTGGCATCTGTATACAGCAGGAACGGTTGGCTGTAGTCAGGATAGGCTAGGATCTCATCACCTGTCAGGATCTCCTTCATCTCCTGAAACGACTCTGCTTGCTCCTTACCCCAGTGGAATGGGGTTTTTTTTGCCTTTGGGGGACTGCCCTACCAGGAGGTCTTGCAGAGGAGCTGCTTTCTTGGTGTAGTCTTTCACAAACCTCCGGTAGTATCCTACTAGTCCCAAAAACTGACGCACCTCCTTGAGGTTCTTCGGCTCCGGCCACTTCTGGATGGCTGTGACTTTCTCCGGGTCTGGTGCTACCCCTTCCGGACTGACAATGTGCCCCAGGTACTGTACCTTTCTCTTGAGCAGGTGGCACTTTGAGGGCTTCAACTTCATCCCGTACCGGGACAGTGACTCAAATACCTCTGCCAGGTGTTTCAAGTGGTCCTTGGACATTCTGGAGTACACTATCACATCATCCAGGTAAAGTAACACAGTCTCGAAGTTGTGGTGTCCCAGGCAGCACTCCATCAATCTCTGGAACGTTCCAGGGGCATTGCAGAGTCCAAACGGCATACTGTTGAACTCGCAGAGTCCCATCGGGGTGGTGAAGGCCGTCTTCTCCCGATTCTCCTCAGCCACAGCTACTTGCCAGTACCCAATAGTGAGGTCAAGGGTGGAAAAGTAATTTGCAGACTTTAAGGCAGCTAGGGACTCCTCTATGCGTGGTAAAGGGTATGCATCTTTAGTAGTGTTGAGCGAGCACTAAAATGCTCGGGTGCTCGAAGCTCGGGCCGAGCTCGCCGTGGTACTCGGGTGCTCGACCCGAGCAACGAGCCCAATGTTAGTCTATGGGAGACTCGAGCATTTTTGCGGTGGCACCCCCGGCAGTCTTTTAAAAGCCTAACAAGTGCCCAAAACGATAGTGACAGTGCTCAAATGACATGGGGACAGCATGGGGATCGCCCCAGGAAGCATTTTTGACCCCCAGGTCACTGCTGTCAACAACTTGGTCAGAGGTATTAAGCCACTTTTACGGGCTCACAATAAAACGTTCAAAAACGAAAGTGAAACTTTTTTCCTGTGAAATATGTTAAGGAACATCCTTTCCAGGGAAAAGACTTGTGTATAAGTTAAAATAAATGACCAAAAACAAAAATACTCCTCCACACCTTCGGCTATGTTCGCAAGTAGCATTTTTTATGCGTTTTTGCACTTTTGTATTGCTTTCAACTATGACAAATGCATTCACCGGGAAATGTCATTTTAACATTTTACAACCTTATCTGGCCATGTGCTGTGTGACACATGCATAAAGTGCTGAAAAGACATGGGAACAGCATGGGGAAGACCCCTGGAAGCATCTCTGACTCCCAGGTCACTGTCTAAAAGTGTGCCCATCATAAGTGATCCTTGCCGCATCAGAAGATGCAGACTTGCAACTATCCCCATGCAAGTTCTAGTCCCAGAGCAGTGTTCAATTGTACCTCCCCCATTCCTTGCAATGCAAGCGCAAGTATGCAGCCTGCCACCCACCCACCCCCAGGCTGCAATACCATACTGCTTGCTTGTTTGAACTTGAAATTGGGCCTTTTAGGCATGTGGAGGCGGAATCTGGCCACCACGTCATGGCTGTGTTGGCGGCCTGGAATCCATACTCAGTCCCCAGCTGCCCGGCGGCCGGGTGTCCATACTCGGTCCCCTGCCGCCCCGTGGCCGGGTGTCCACACACGGTCCCCAGCCGCCTGGGGGCAGCCGGGTGTCCATAAACGGTCCCCAGCCGCCCCTATTTCTCCTTGGAACATCCCCCCACACACTTTTCTTAGCCCGGCCTGCTTTAGGCAGCATTGGACGAGCCCACCAGAGAACCAAACTCCTCCGGTGGGCCCTGACTTCTCTATCGGTGGAGTTGGGAGTGCCAAGGTGAGGAGCATGATGATGATGACAGAAGTTAGCATCTGCTATGTTTTCTTTTAATGCAAGTGTAAGTGTGCAGCCTGCCACCCACCCACCCCCAGACTGCAATTCCATACCGCTAGCTTGCACTTGAAATGGGGCCTTTTAGTTTGGAGGAGGCCGAAGCTGGCCACTACCTCATGGCTGCTTCGGCAGTGAGGCATCCATACTCAGTCCCCAGCCGCCCCTATTTGTCCTGGTGTGCCTTATACATAAGATTAAGCGCGTATACCAAAACATTACCTGTGCCCTCCCCAGTGCATTTAGTGGGAAGGAGAGCCTATTCCGCTGTAGTGTGTGCATGTCAAACCCCTGTTCATGGTACATGCGAAGATGCCTCCCACCTTGCACCTGTCGTTGCAGAATTGCAGCTATCCCCATTCAAGTCCTTGTCCCAAGGCAGTATTCAATTGTACCTCTCCCATTCCTTGCAATGCAAGCGCAAGTATGCAGCCAGCCACCCACCCACCCCCAGGCTGCAATACCATACTGCTTGCTTGCACTTTAAATTGGGCCTTTTAGGCATGTGGAGGCGGAATCTGGCCACCACGCCATGGCTGTGTCGGCGGCCTGGTATCCATACTCAGTCCCCAGCCGCCTGGTGGCCGGGTGTCCCCGCTTGCTCCCCAGCCTCCAGGGGGTGGCCGGGTGTCCATACTCGGTCCCCAGCCACCCCTATTTGTCCCGGTAACCTTTCCCACACTTCTCTTAGCCTGGCCTGCTTTAGGGCAGCATTGGCCGAGCCCACCGGACTATCAGACTCCTCCGATGGGCCCTGGCTTCTCCATCAGGGGAGTTGAGAGTGCCAAGGTGAGGAGCATGATGAGGATGATAGAAGTTAGCATCTGCTTTGTTTTGTTGTAATGCAAGCGCATGTATGTAGTAGCGGCTAGGCCTGAGGTGGTCAGCGTTTTGGCGCATATCCTACCTCCTCCGAGGATTGCTGGATGTTTTCCTGCTACTATCCAAGTTCTATGACTCCCGTTAAAACAAAGCTTCAGGTGATAAATGATGGATGAGGTAGTGGCAAAGGAGAAAGAGCAGGAGGAACAGGGACCATTCACATCAATATCAGGCCAGTCAACCAGATATGTCTTGTAGGATATGTTTCTGTAACAAAAGGAGCGGTTCGGCTACACAGTTATAGGGCATACAGTGAGTGCAATGCCTACCAAAAATTTCGAGGCACTCCAATGCCCCTTGGAAATGACATGGAGGTCAGAGGGCGTTAACTAAACCTTTTTTTCCATTTATAGCAACTGGGTCTCCTGTGCACTGTTGGCCTAAGCAGTGAATGGAAGGCTTTCCAAAAATTATGAGGAACTGCAATGCCCCTTACAAGAGCCATGTGTGGCACCCCAGGGGTCTGGTCACCACAGTAATAGAGATATTACGTCGGAGAGCAAGTGGGAGGTTTCCTGGTCAGGATCCCTTAAACATGCAACATCCTCCTGCCCCAGTCCTGGGAGGGGAGAATTCTGCCCTTATAAACTGGATCTAGGGCGGGGTTGAGTGAGTCAGAGAACAGAGAACAGTCAGAGTCAGAGTGAGAGCAAGGGAAAGTAACAGCAAGGAGCTCTGTAGGAGCTAGGAGCTAAAGACCAGGGGCTGGAAGCTGAGCAGAGCTCGCCCTGGCAGAAGACAATAGGAACCGGACACAGGAGTCCGAGGCTGTGAGGACTTATATATCCAGCAGCAGAAACCAGCCGGCAGGGGATTTCAGGTCCTCTGGCCATAGAAGCCCGGAGGCTCAGTCACAAGCAAGGGACCAGCACCGCCGTCGTGGAGCGGAGGCTAACAGAAGGCCCCAAGTCACCAGCCATACGGGTGAGCACTACACGGTACACTCAGGGACGTGGGCTACCTCTACCCGCTTACAGCAAGGTAGCCAGGAAGAGTGCAGACAGACGGGGAGGCCTACAACTCCACCTGGCCAGGGGAACACCTGCTTGCTCACAGACTGACCAGGCCTCTTATGCTAGCCAGTACTCCCGGGAGGGTCTACCTTATAATCATCAGTAAAGACCCTGAACTGCACTGCAAAGACTCTGAGTCGTTCCTGCTGCGCTCGTGCACCATCACCCCCATCATCCACACTCACTGCCCTGAGGCTATACTCCTCCCGTGGGGAGTTATCCCATTCTCTGCTGCGCACACAACACCAGCCTCAGCGGTCTGCCTCGCAGCGGTGGTACTCCCTGACCGCAATCCACGGGTGGCGCAGTCGGACAATTAACCTCAAAACCTAAGAAAGATTGCCACTGGTTTGACCAGCCTGAGCCACGGGACCGGGTCACCGCCACGGAGACTACAGACCCCAGAGACCCGGCACCGGGTATCCCACACATGTGTACACACGGCCCAGGGGGCGCGTCACATGCAGTACAGCATATTACAAACATAAGTCCCATTATTGGGGAGTGGGTGTCCCATAGTATTTGCTTATGCCTTGCAAGCAAAAGCTGCCAAAAATTAGGACGGAGCAACTTGCAATGCCCCTTACAAGAACCATGCAGTACAGCATATTACAAACATAAGTCCCATTATTGGGGAGTGGGTCTCCCATAGTATTTGCTTATGCTTTCCAAGCAAAAGCTGCCAAAAATTAGGACGGAGCAACTTGCAATGCCCCTTACAAGAGCCATGCAGTACAGCATATTACAAACATAAGTCCCATTATTGGGGAGTGGGTCTCCCATAGTATTTGCTTATGCTTTCCAAGCAAAAGCTGCCAAAAATTAGGACGGAGCAACTTGCAATGCCCCTTACAAGAGCCATGCAGTACAGCATATTACAAACATAAGTCCCATTATTGGGGAGTGGGTGTCCCATAGTATTTGCTTATGCCTTGCAAGCAAAAGCTGCCAAAAATTAGGACGGAGCAACTTGCAATGCCCCTTACAAGAGCCATGCAGTACAGCATATTGTAGCGTCGGCGTCCCTGCCTCCTGCTAGGCAGGGACGCTGTTCCCCTCACCTCTCCGCTCTGTGCCCGGCGTCTTCCTCCCGCTCTGCTGGCAGCGCGCGCTGCTTCCCGGCCACGGTTCTTAGGGCGCGCGCGCGCTCCCCCTCTCTTAAAGGGGCCGCGTGCGCCGTCCTAAGGAGTCCCCGGCCAATGGCCGGAGGACTTCACCATATATAAGGCACCTCCTCCAAAATGGAGGTGCCCGAGCAATGTTGTTGCAAAGCCTTCACTCTGCTTCAGCCCTCAGGTCCCGTTACCAGTTACCTGCCAGTCACCTGCCAGATTCCTGCTTGTTACCTGCCAGTCACCTGCCAGTCACCTGCCAGATTCCTGCCTGTTACCTGCCAGTCACCTGCCAGATTCCTGCTTGATACCTGCATGATATCCGTTTACCTGCTTGCAAGCCTGCGGTCCGACGGTCTGCCTTCCGACACCTGTCAGTCTGGCTATGGACCAGCCTGCCCGCTCACCTGGGAGCGCTCATCTGCTACCTGCCTGCTAGCCTACCTGGCGGCTCCGCCGTCACTTGCCGTAACCACCTGCCTGTCTAGAGACTCTTGTCTGCTCACCTGGGAGCGCTCATCTGCTACCTGCCTGCTAGCCTACCTGGAGGCTCCGCCGTCACTTGCCGTGACCACCTGCCTGTCCAGAGACTCTCGCCCGCTCACCTGGGAGCGCTCACCAGTCACCTGCCTGCTGTCCTTCTACCCAGAGACTGTCCCTGTCACTTGCCGTGAGTACCCGTCCTTCTACCCAGAGACTGTCCCTGTCACTTGCCGTGACTACCTGCCCGTCTTCCCTGGGAGCCACCCGCTTCCTTACAAGGACCGCCCCCTTGTATAGTTGCTCAGAGGTTCCGCCTCCCAGATCCGTTACAGTTTGCTCGGGCCATGGAATCCGGTGGCACCCAAGCTCCCTCGCTCTCGGACCTATGTCATGAACTGTCCCGTCAGAGGTCCCAACAGGAGTCCATCCTGAGTCACCTGCGGAGTGTCAACTCTCGCCTGGACACTCTGTCTGCTCCACCAGCAACCACTGCTAGTGTCATGACTCGCAACCCGGCAGCGCCGCTGCCCACCAATACCATGGTATCCTGTCCCGGACCCTGGTTTTCTGCACCTCCTCGTTTCGGAGGTGACTCCGCTCAAGCTCGGGGCTTCATAAACCAGTGCACCCTGCACTTTGAACTCTTGTCCCACCAGTTTATCTCCGACCGGTCCAAAGTAGCCTTTATCATGTCCCACCTCTCGGGGGAGGCTCTGGCTTGGCTAAATCCTCTGTGGGAGAGAGGAGATCCCCTGGTGTCCGACCTGCCAGCCTTTCTCACGGCTTTCCGGAAAGTCTTCGACGAACCCAGACGGAAGACCTCATCCGCATCGTCTCTGCTACGCCTCCGTCAAGGAGATCTCACCGTGGGCCAATATGCCATACGGTTCCGTACCCTTGCTTTGGAGCTGGCCTGGGATAACGACGCTCTGGTGTCTGTCTTCTGGGAGGGTCTGTCCGGCCGTATTAAAGATGAACTCGCCGGTCGGGACATTCCTACAACTCTCGACGACTTAATAACACTTGCCACCCGGATTGACATCCGATTCCTGGAGCGCGCCAAAGAGGTCACCCCTGAGAGGAGGTTTCCACGTCTAGCCCCCACCTTCCAGAAACCCGTCACTCCCTCCGTTACTCCCCAGGCACACTCACCTGAGCCTATGCAGGTCGACCAGACCAAGATGGTCAAAACCCGTCAAGACTTACGCCGTGCCGAGGGGAGCTGCTTCTACTGTGGCAGTAAGGAGCACCGGATCCGTTCCTGCCCAGAGAGGTCGGGAAACGCCTGTGTCTAGGATCGCTCAGAGAGGTCGCCCTAGACAAAAGTAAACCCTCTCCATCTCTGATGCTGTCAGTCTCTATCACCTGCGGAGAGAACCGCTATTTCGAACTGGCTCAACTTGACTCAGGAGCTGCTGGAAATCTCATTTCTCAGTCTCTGGTAGAGAAATACCGCATTCCCACCAAACCTCTGGCCGTACCTTTATCTGTCGCCACTGTGGATGGGGGCCTCTTACCACATCCCATCCAACTCATCACCGAATCCATAACTCTGCAGGTGGGAATGCTGCATTCTGAGAGCATCTCCTTTCATGTTCTGCCTGGACTCTCTCACGCACTCTTGTTAGGCCTACCTTGGCTCCAGAAACATGCACCCGTGCTTGACTGGCAGACCGGAGAAGTCCTTCGCTGGGGACAGGACTGCCATAGGACTTGTCTAGTTCCCGTTCATCCTGCTCGTCCTTCTCCTACCCCAGTCAATCTACCCGGTCTACCGGCTCCCTATTGGTCTTATGCGGATGTCTTCAATAAAAAAGAAGCAGAGACATTACCCCCTCATAGACCATACGATTGTCCAATCGACCTGATACCCGGCTCTACTCCTCCCCGTGGGCGTATCTACCCTTTGTCCGCAGCGGAGACCCGGTCCATGTCAGAATATATTGAGGAGAATCTGGCCCGGGGATTTATCCGGAAATCTACCTCCCCGGCTGGAGCAGGCTTCTTCTTCGTCAAAAAGAAGGACGGCTCACTCCATCCATGTATAGATTATAGAGGCCTTAACCAGATTACAGTGAAGAATAAATACCCCCTCCCGCTCATTCCTGAATTATTTGACTGCCTGAGGGGGGCTAGAATCTTCACCAAACTGGATCTCCGTGGGGCGTATAACCTGGTCCGTATCCGTCAGGGGGATGAGTGGAAGACGGCATTCAACACCCGGGACGGCCAATATGAGTACCTTGTAATGCCCTTCGGTCTCTGTAACGCTGCTGCCGTCTTTCAAGAGTTGGTCAATGACATCTTCCGTGACCTTCTCTACTCCTGCGTGGTGGTGTACCTGGACGACATCTTGGTCTTCTCTCCGGACCTTCCTACTCACCAGAGGGATGTTCGTCAGGTCCTGCTCAGGCTCAGGCAGAACCACCTCTACGCTAAATATGAGAAGTGCATCTTTGAGCAGACCTCTCTTCCATTTCTGGGCTACATAATCTCTCAGACCGGCCTACAAATGGATCCTGAGAAACTGTCTGCCATCCAGAAGTGGCCCCGACCAGAGGGGTTGAAGGCTATTCAGCGGTTCCTGGGCTTCGCCAACTATTACCGCCTCTTCATACCGCACTTCTCTTCCCGGACTGCCCCTATCTCTGCGCTCACCTGTAAGGGTACTAATCCCAGAAGATGGCCGCCCGAAGCTGAGGAGGCCTTTCTTTCCTTAAAACAGGCCTTCTCCTCCGCCCCGGTGCTGCATCGTCCAGACGGCAACAAACAATTCTTCCTAGAAGTTGACGCTTCCTCCTCCGGAGCCGGGGCGGTACTTACCCAAAAGTCATCTTCCGGAAGAATGTTAACCTGCGTTTTTTTCTACAAACTCTTCTCCTCTTCTGAGCGCAACTATTCTATTGGAGACCGAGAATTGTTAGCCATTAAGCTGGCACTGGAGGAGTGGCGTTACCTGCTCGAGGGGGCTCTTCACCCGGTAATAATTTACACAGACCACAAGAACTTGGCTTACCTTCAGAGCGCCCAGAGACTTAACCCGCGCCAAGCCCGGTGGTCCTTGTTTTTTGCCCGCTTTGATTTTGTTCTTCATTTTCGCCCGGCAGACAAAAACATCAAAGCTGACGCCTTGTCCCGATCCTTCCTGGTATCTGATCTAGAGGAGGAACCTAAGCACATAATTGATCCCGCCAGAGTAATGCAAGTGGCTCCCGTGAATCTAAATCGTCTCCCTCCCGGTAAGACGTTCGTAACTGTACCTGATCGGAAGAAGGTCCTACACTGGGGTCACTCGTCTAAGCTAGCTTGCCACGCCGGTCAGTAAAAGACCCTCCAGCTCGTTACCCGGCATTACTGGTGGCCTACCCTGCACAAGGATGTAATAGACTTTGTTTCTGCCTGTGTGTCCTGCGCCCGCAACAAAGTTCCGAGACACCTGCCAGCCGGTCGCCTTCTTCCTCTTCCAGTACCTGCTGCCCCGTGGCAGCATATTGCTATGGACTTTATAACGGATCTTCCTGTCTCTGCCGGTTGTACGGTCATTTGGGTGGTCGCTGATCGCTTCTCCAAGATGGCGCACTTCATTCCCCTGCCGGGTCTCCCGTCTGCACCCGAACTGGCTAAAGACTTTATCCGCCACATCTTCCGTCTCCATGGCCTGCCCCTCCACATCGTGTCAGATCGTGGGGTTCAGTTCACCTCACGCTTCTGGAGAGCCACATGTAAGTTGCTTGACGTCACTCTGGACTTCTCCTCCGCTTACCATCCACAGTCCAATGGTCAAGTGGAGCGGATCAATCAGAACTAGTGTTGAGCGATACCTTCCGATATCAGGAAATATCGTATCGGATTGGATCGTACCGATTATCAAAAAGTATCGGATATCGCCGATACCGGAAACCAATGCAAGTCAATGGGACACAAATATCGGAATGAAAATAAACCCTTTCTTTCCTTGTAGGTTAATTCTACATGAAGTAAAACAACTAAGAATAATGTAGAATGTATTATGCGAAAAGCCGGCAATTCATCAGCGGCATACACCGGTACCCGACAATATACAACAGAAAGAATAGAGCTTCACACATAGATTAGATAGATAGAAACATGTCAGTCACATATATAAGAAGTACAGTGACAGTGTTGCTTACTGTACTTGTCATTTAGTGTAAAGGATTTATTAAAAAAAATAATAGTGTTTTCATGCACCGTCTCTTTAAAAAAGCCGGCCGGCAATTCAGCAGCGGTACCCGACAATTTAGAACAGAAAGATAGAGCATCACACATAGATTAGATAGATAGAAACATGTCAGTCACATATATAATAAGTACAGTGATAGTGTTGGTTACTGTACTTGTCATTTAGTGTAAAGGATTTATTTAAAAAAATAATAGTGTTTTCATGCACCGTCTCTTTAAGAAAGCCGGCCGGCAATTCAGCATCTGTACCCGACAATTTAGAATAGAAGGAATAGAGAATCATACATAGATTAGATAGATAGAAACATGTCAGTCACATATATATGAAGTACAGTGACAGTGTTGATTACTGTACTTGTCATTTAATGTTAAAATAAAGGATTTATTTAAAAAAAAATTGGCGTGGGGTTCCCCTTAATTTTAGTCTCTAGCGGAGGTTAAGCAGACAGCTGGGGCAGATGTTTGAAGCCTGGGAAGGGGGTAACACCCACGGAGCTTCCCAGGCTACTAATATCAGCCCCCAGCTGAATACATAGCCTTTACTAGCTATTAAAATGGGGGACCCCCCCAAAAAAATGACGTGGGGTCCCCCCTAATTTAATAGCTAGCAAAGGTTAGGCAGACAGCTGGGGGCTGATATTAATAGCCCAGGAAGGGAGCTATGAATATTGGCCCCCTCCCAGGCTAGAAACACCAGCCGTCAGCCACCCCAGAAATGGCGCATCCATAGGATGCGCCAATTCTGGCACTTAGCCTCGCTCTTCCCACTGCCCTGTAGCGGTGGCAGTGGGGTAATAGGGCTGGGGTTGATGTCAGCTTATAATGCCAGCTGACATCAAGCCCAGGTTAGTAATGGAGAGGCGTCTATAAGACACCCCCATTACTAACCCCATAGTTAAAGTTAAAAAAAAACCACAAACACCCAGAATAAAGTCCTTTAATTGAAATAAACACACAATTCTTTATTGTTCTAAATTAAACCATACTTACCATAACGCCCATTCCAGCTGAAGCCAACGATCTCCTGCAATAAAAGAAAATTAATAAAGCAATCTCATCCTTACCTTTCCATGGTTCCCACGATGGCTCCAGCTCTGCTACATCGAGATGACAGGCTGGACCGCAGGAGAAAGCTGCCATCCAGCCTGTCATCCCGCAGACACTGAGAAGCGCAGGCATGCTTGCGCTCCTCAGTGTCTCTCTGTGACGGCATCCAGATGAGCCGAGGTCATGTCCAATGAACTCGGCTCACCTCATGCACGTCACTGACAGCGTGGGAAAATTCTCACGCTGAAGCGCTGAGTGCAGGAGAATTCTCCCACGCTGTCAGTGACGTGCATGAGGTGAGCCGAGTTCATTGGACATGACCTCGGCTCATCTTTATGCCGTCACAGAGAGACACTGAGGAGCGCAAGCATGCCTGCGCTTCTCAGTGTGTGCGGGATGACAGGCTGGATGGCAGCGTTCTGCTGCGGTCCAGCCTGTCATCTCGATGTAGCAGAGCTGAAGCTGTCGTGGGAACCATGGAAAGGTAAGGATGATGTTGGTTTATTATTTTTCTTTTATTGCAGGAGATCGTTGGCTTCAGCTGGAATGGGCGTGATGGTAAGTATAGTTTAATTTAGAACAATAAAGAATTGTGTCTTTATTTCAATTAAAGGACTTTATTCTGGGTGTTGTGTTTTTTTTAAATACTTTACTAGAAATTCATAGCGGTCATGTCTAATATTGGCGAGACCCCATGAATTTCGGGCTTAGGGCCAGCTGATAATGCCAAGCTGGCCTTAACCCCTTTATTACCCAGTGAGCCACCGCACCAGGGCCCTGGATGAGTTGGGTACAGCGCCAGAAGATGGCGCTTCTATGAACGCGCCATTTTCCGGGGCGGCTGCGGACTGCAATTTGCAGCGGGGGGGGGCCCAGAAAGCTTGGGCCTCCCTGCACT
Source organism: Phyllobates terribilis (assembly GCF_046119375.1). Classification (NCBI taxonomy): domain Eukaryota; kingdom Metazoa; phylum Chordata; class Amphibia; order Anura; family Dendrobatidae; genus Phyllobates; species Phyllobates terribilis. Next base: position 139,687,051 of record NW_027362765.1, read on the forward strand.
GCGGATTCCAGCCCCAGCTGCCTAGTTGTACCTGGCTGGACCAAAAAATAGGGCGAAGCTCCACGTATTTTTTTTTTTAATTATTTCATGAAATTCATGAAATAATTAAGAAAAAAAGGGCTTCCCTATATTGTTGTGTCCGGCCAGGTACAAATGGGCAGCTGGTGGTTGGGGGCAGCCCGTTCCTGCCTGCTGTAACTGGCTGGACCCAAATATAGTGTGAAGCTCCACGTCAATTTTTTTTAAATTATTTCATGAAATAATTTTTTTAAAAAAAGGGCTTCCCTATATTGTTGTGTCCGGCCAGGTACAAATAGGCAGCTGGTGGTTTGGGGGCAGCCCGTTCCTGCCTGCTGTACCTGGCTGGACACAAATATAGGGCGAAGCCCCACATAATTTTTTTTTTAATTATTTCATGAATTTCCTGAAATAATTAAAAAAAAATTGACGTGGGGCTTCGCACTATATTTGGGTCCAGCCAGGTACAGCAGGCAGGAACGGGCTGCCCCTAAACCACCAGCTGCCTATTTGTACCTGGCCGGACACAACAATATAGGGAAGCCCTTTTTTTCTTTATTATTTCATGAATTTCATGAAATAATTAAAAAAAAAAATACGTGGGGCTTCGCCCTATTTTTGTGTCCAGCCAGGTACAACTAGGCAGCTGGGGGATGGAATCTGCAGCGCAGGGAGGCCCAAGCTTTCTGGGCCCCCCCCCCGCTGCAAATTGCAGTCCGCAGCCACCCCGGAAAATGGCGCGTTCATAGAAGCTGGATGCTGTACCTGGCTGGCATACAAAAATATAGCAAAGCCCACGTCAAAATTTTTGGGAAAAATTTCTTAAAAAATAAATAATAATTTAGGGACTGCATCTTTATTAACTCCTCAAATGTCATTTAGTGTTAAAATAAAGGATTTATTTAAAAAAAAAAATTGGCGTGGGATCCCCCATAATTTTAGTCTCTAGCGGAGGTTAAGCAGACGGCTGGGGCAGATGTTTGAAGCCTGGGAAGGGGGTAATACCCACGGAGCTTCCCAGGCTACTAATATCAGCCCCCAGCTGAATACCTAGCCTTTACTAGCTATTAAAATGGGGGACCCCCCAAAAAAAATGACGTGGGGGTCCCCCCTATTTTAATAGCTAGCAAAGGCTAGGCAGACAGCTGAGGGCTGATATTAATAGCCCAGGAAGGGTGCCATGAATATTGGCCCCCTCCCAGGCTAGAAACACCAGCCGTCAGCCGCCCCAGAAATGGCGCATCCATAGGATGCGCCAACTCTGGCACTTAGCCTCGCTCTTCCACGCTGCCCTGGTGCGGTGGCAGGGGGTAATAGGGCTGGGGTTCATGTCAGCGCCAGCTGCCATGAAGCCCATGTTAGTAATGATGGGTGTCTATAAGACACCCCCATTACTAACCTACAAAGTGTTAAAAAGAAAAAACACACTACACCCAGAAAAAAATAATTTATTTGAAATAAAACACACCATTTTATTTAATTCTTAGTTTACTAAAAAAAAAAAAATAGTTACCTGTCCACGTTCCTGCGCTGATCTCCCATGCACAGCTGTCACATCTGGAGATGGTGACAGCTGTGCATGGCTGCTGTAAGCTCACACTGCCGGGAACACGTCCGCTCCCGGCAGCGGGAGCCACTGACTGAGGTCACCGGAGTGCATTCAGTCAGCGCAGCTCCGGAGACCTCCTTTACGGCACTGCTGTACCGTGGGAATTTATCACGATACAGCAGGGCCGTAAAGGAGCTGACCGGAGCTGCGCTGCCTGAACTCCGGTGAACCCGCTTATGCAGTGACGGGGCTGCTTTACGGCCCCGTCATTCTAGCGGCGGCAGCGGTTCAGAGCGGTCACATTCTATGTGGCTGCTCTGAACTGGAGATCTTCGTGGGACACTCGTGGACTGCTACGGAGGGGTAAGGATAAGGTTGTGGTTTATTATTTTACATTTTATTACAGGAGATCGATGGCTTCGGGGAATTAGGTGTCTAGGTGAGTATAGGTGTAGTTTTTTATTTTTTACTTTACTTTAGGTGGCGATCGGCGGGGACAGGTAATGTATGAACTAATTTATTGTAGGTAACCACTGGCCACCAATGACATGTATTTAACATTTATTGGGGACACAGTAGGGCAATTTAAATAGCAGGATCAGGCTGATGGGAACTACTGCTCCCATCGAGCTGATCCTGCTGGCAGGAGTGGACAGGGGACAGACATAGGCCGATGGGAGTAGTAGTGTCACATCGGCCTATGTCTGCCTGCACGCACACACCCGCAGACATCGCACAGACACAGCGCACACCCGCACACATCGCACAGACACCGCGCACACCCGCAGACATCGCACAGACACCGCGCACACCCGCAGACTTCGCACAGACACAGCGCACACCCGCACACACTCGCAGATATCGCACACACCCGCAGACATCGCACAGACACCGCGCACACCCGCACACATCGCACAGACATCGCGCACACCCGCAGACATCGCACAGACACCACACACACCCGCAGACATCGCACAGACACCGCACACACTCGCAGACACCCACACACACCAATCATGACGGGCTGATCGTCTGGGAGGTGAGGCTGACCTGTGTGGCCATGGGAAAGTTCATGTGAGTTCATGCAATGCAGTCAAGCATGAACTCACATGAACCCTCTGAGGGCACCGCGGCGACTTCAAATGAACAGCTGATCAGCATCACCTGATACCTCAGCTGTTCATTTGAAATAACCGGCAGGAAAGCGCAGCACAGAACGGGAAAGCCGGAGGTGAAGTCTTTTCTCTGCCGGCTTCCCCGCCCGGGTCCTTCGCTCCCCGCTCCTTGGTGCTGTGCTCCCCGCCCGGTCCTAACTTACGATTGGGATTGGAGGTGGCGAGAGGAGCGGAGGATCGGGGTGGGAGGCTGCCGGGAAGCAGTATGGGGCCGTGTGATTGTTTAAAAGCCGGCGGCTTTTTACCGCCCGCCGGCTTTTAAACAATCAGGAGAATTCTCCCACGCTGGGATGGCATTGTGATGACAGGCTGGATCTCAGCTGAGCGCTGCCATCCAGCTTGTCATCCTTCAGAGACACTGCAGAGCGCAGGCATTATGGGAACTTCCGATTCCGGTATTCGATATTGTAAAAGTATCGGAATTAAGTATCGGAATTCCGATACCGCGAATATCGGCCGATACCCGATATTTCAGTATCGGAATGCTCAACACTAATCAGAACCTGACCAGTTACCTCCGGCACTTCGTTAATGCCCAGCATTCGGACTGGGTGGATCTCCTACCATGGGCCGAGTTCTCTTACAATAATCACGAGAGCGAATCTTCCTCCAAATCCCAGTTTTTTGTAGTCTTCGGTCAGCATCCTCGGATCCCATTTCCCGTCTCCACCTCGGTGGACAATCCGGCTGCGGAATCTCTCGTTAGCGAATTCTCCTCCATTTGGGAGAGTACCCGATCTGCACTCCTTCAGTCGTACGAGCGGATGAACAAACACGCTGACAAGAAACGCCTGGATCCTCCACAATTCCGTCCTGGAGATAAAGTCTGGCTCTCGTCCAAATATGTCCGGCTCAAGATTCCTTCCTACAAGTTAGGGCCTCGGTTCATCGGCCCACTGGAAGTTATCAAACAGATCAACCCGGTGGCCTATAAATTAAAACTCCCGGCCAATTTACGGATCCCAAACTCCTTCCATGTATCTCTCCTCAAACCCGTGGTACTTAACTCTTTTTCCAAGTCTACAGGTACGCCTCCTGCTCCGGTTTCCGCTGAGAACGAGTTTGAGGTAGAGAACATTCTGGCCACCAAAAGGGTAAGAGGAAAAATCTTTTTTCTGGTAGATTGGAAGGGGTTTGGTCCTGAGGAGAGAACGTGGGAGCCCCGGGAGAACATCCATGCCCCTCTCACCCTTGATAAATTTCTCTCTGGCCTAAAAAAGGGGGGGCCTAAAGGGGGGGGGTACTGTAGCGTCGGCGTCCCTGCCTCCTGCTAGGCAGGGACGCTGTTCCCCTCACCTCTCCGCTCTGTGCCTGGCGTCTTCCTCCCGCTCTGCTGGCAGTGCGCGCTGCTTCCCGGCCACGGTGCTTAGGGTGCGCGCGCGCTCCCCCTCTCTTAAAGGGGCCGCGCGCGCCGTCCTAAGGAGTCCCCGGAGGACTTCACCATATATAAGGCACCTCCTCCAAAATGGAGGTGCCCGAGCAATGTTATTGCAAAGCCTTCACTCTGCTTCAGCCCTCAGGTCCCGTTACCAGTTACCTGCCAGTCACCTGCCAGATTCCTGCTTGTTACCTGCCAGTCACCTGCCAGATTCCTGCCTGTTACCTGCCAGTCACCTGCCAGATTCCTGCTTGATACCTGCCTGATATCCGTTTACCTGCTTGCAAGCCTGCGGTCCGACGGTCTGCCTTCCGACACCTGTCAGTCTGTCTATGGACCAGCCTGCCCGCTCACCTGGGAGCGCTCATCTGCTACCTGCCTGCTAGCCTACCTGGAGGCTCCGCCGTCACTTGCCGTGACCACCTGCCTGTCCAGAGACTCTTGTCTGCTCACCTGGGAGCGCTCATCTGCTACCTGCCTGCTAGCCTACCTGGAGGCTCCGCCGTCACTTGCCGTGACAACCTGCCTGTCCAGAGACTCTCGCCTGCTCACCTAGGAGCGCTCACCTGCTACCTGCCTGCTAGCCTACCTGGAGGCTCTGCCGTCACTTGCCGTGACCACCTGCCTGTCCAGAGACTCTCGCCCGCTCACCTGGGAGCGCTCACCAGTCACCTGCCTGCTGTCCTTCTACCCAGAGACTGTCCCTGTCACTTGCCGTGAGTACCCGTCCTTCTACCCAGAGACTGCCCCTGTCACTTGCCGTGACTACCTGCCCGTCTTCCCTGGGAGCCACCCGCTTCCTTACAAGGACCGCCCCCTTGTATAGTTGCTCAGAGGTTCCGCCTCCCAGATCCGTTACACATATTACAAACATAAGTCCCATTATTGGGAAGTTGGTATCCCATAGTATTTGCTTATGCTTTCCAAGCAAAAGCTGCCAAAAATTAGGACGGAGCAACTTGCAATGCCCCTTACAAGAGCCATGCAGTACAGCATATTACAAACATAAGTCCCATTATTGGGGAGTGGGTGTCCCATAGTATTTGCTTATGCTTTCCAAGCAAAAGCTGCCAAAAATTAGGACAGAGCAACTTGCAATGACCCTTACAAGAGCCATGCAGTACAGCATATTACAAACATAAGTCACATTATTGGGGAGTGGGTGTCCCATAGTATTTGCTTATGCCTTGCAAGCAAAAGCTGCCAAAAATTAGGACGGAGCAACTTGCAATGCCCCTTACAAGAGCCATGCAGTACAGCATATTACAAACATAAGTCCCATTATTGGGGAGTGGGTGACCCATAGTATTTGCTTATGCCTTGCAAGCAAAAGCTGCCAAAAATTAGGACGGAGCAACTTGCAATGCCCCTTACAAGAGCCATGCAGTACAGCATATTACAAACATAAGTCCCATTATTGGGGAGTGGGTGTCCCATAGTATTTGCTTATGCTTTCCAAGCAAAAGCTGCCAAAAATTAGGATGGAGCAACTTGCAATGCCCCTTACAAGAGCCATGCAGTACAGCATATTACAAACATAAGTCCCATTATTGGGGAGTGGGTGTCCCATAGTATTTGCTTATGCCTTGCAAGCAAAAGCTGCCAAAAATAAGGATAGAGGAACTTGCAATGCTGGCACCCTGGTGGTATAGTGGTGGTGGAGGCTGAGGATAAGGAGAAGAAGATAAAACAGCCGAAACGAGGAAGCGTATACCCATGTGTGGGTGTGAAGCGGTGCATGTGAATACACCTCCCGAAATATCACAGTGGATTTGACTTTATGTTACTCTGCTGTCATTTGGTGGTGATGAGAAGTCTGGCCCAATCCAGCCCTTGTTCATTTTGATAAGGGTCAGCTTGTCAGCATTGTCAGTTGACAGGCGAGTGCGCTTATCAGTTATAATTCCCCCAGCGGCACTAAAAACACGCTCCGATAACACGCTAGCGGCAGGGCAGGCCAGGACCTCCAAGGCGTACAGAGCGAGTTCATTCCAAGTGTCCAGCTTGGATACCCAATAATTAAAAGGCACAGAGGAATCACGGAGGACGCTGGTACGGTCGGCAAGGTACTCCCTCACCATCTTTTGAAACTTTCCACTCCTTGTGAGAGTACCCCGCGCCTCAGGGCCTGTAAGCTGGGCGGGTGTCAGAAAACTGTCCCAGAACGTTGACAGTGTTCCCCTGCCTCTGCTGGATTGGAGTTGCATATCTCTCGCCTGTACGCCTTGGTTGGGCAACGAACTGTGACCTCTGCCGCTAGCGTGTTCAGATGGGAATTTTTTTAAGAGTTCTGCAGCAAGGGCCTTCTAGTACTGCCCCATTTTTGTAGACCTCTCCACCTCAGGAATAAGAGAGTGAAAGTTCTCCTTGTAGCGGAGGTCTACAAGTGTCACCAACCAGTAATGACTGTCACCCAACATTTTGACAATGCGAGGGTCACGGTTAAGGCAGCGTAACATAAAGTCAGCCATGCGTGCCAGACTGGTAACGGGCAAGATTTCCGTGTCCTCACCAAGATGACGACTGACCATGCTCTCCTCCTCCTCTTCCTCCTCCCCCCTGTCCTCAGGCCACCCACGCTGAACCGACGGTATGACACTTGTACAGGTACTACCGTCTACAACGCATAATAGCAGCTCCTGTTCTTCCTTCTCCTCCTCCTCCTCCTCTCCCTCATTGTCCCCCAATGCATGTTGGGATGAGATGAGGCTGGGCTGTGTGTAATCGCCCGCTACGGCTTCTTGATCCATCTCATCATACTCTGGCTGCAATGCCTCCTCTTTAATCCTCTGCAGAGAGCGTTGCAAAAGACAGACAAGTGGGATGCTGACACTAATGATGGTGTCATCGCCACTCACCATCTTGGTGGCCTCCTTAAAGTTTGTCAGGATGGTACATATGTCAGACATCCAGGTCCACTCCTGAGGTCTTATGTGTGGAGTCTGACCTGAATATCGACGGCCTTGTTGCAGCTGGTACTCCGCAACTGCTCTCCTCTGCTCACAAATCCTTTGCAACATGTGGAGGGTAGAGTTCCAACGTGTGGGGACATCACACACCAGTCGGTGTGCCGGAAGCTGCAAACGCTGCTGCAACACAGCAAGGGCGGCGGAAGCTGTAGCCGACTTGCGAAAATGAGCTGACAGGCGGCGTACTTTCACGAGCAAATCTGGCAACTCGGGGTACGATTTAAGAAACCGCTGAACCACGAGGTTAAGCACATGAGCCAGGCATGGTACGTGTGTGATCTCACCTCGCCTCAGAGCCGCCACCAGGTTACGGCCATTGTCACACACGACCATGCCGGGATGTAGGTTCAGCGGTCTCAGCCACAGATCTGCCTGCTCTTTCACAGCTGTCCACAACTCACAAGCAGTGTGAGGTTTATCACCTAAGCTTATGAGTTTCAGCACAGCCTGTTGCCGCTTGGCGGAGGCAGTACTGCAATGCTTCCAGCTTGTAACTGATGTGGTGATATCTGAGATGGAGGCTGAACAAGAGGAGGAGGAGGAGGAGGATGCGCAGGAGCTGTACACTGTGGGGGCAACTCTGACTGACATAGGGCCCGCAATCCTCGGTGTGGGGAGGATGCGTTCCGTCCCAAGGTCCGACTGGGTCCCGGCTTCCACTATGTTTACCCAGTGTGCCATCAGAGAGATGTACCGTCCCTGGCCACAAGCACTTGTCCACGTGTCCGTTGTCAGGTGGACTCTCCCAGTAACTGCGTTGTTGAGGGCACGGCAGATGCTTTGGGACACGTGCTTGTGTAGTGCGGGGATGGCACACCGGGCAAAATAGTGTCGGCTGGGGACCGAGTACCGAGGGACGGCCACCGCCATAAGATTGCGGAAGGATTCCGTCTCCACCAGCCTAAAAGGCAGCATTTCCAACGCAAACAGTCGTGAAATGTGCGAATTTAGGACTGTGGCCTGTGGGGCGTTAGCTGCGAATTTCCGCTTTCATTCAAAGGTCTGGGATATGGACAATTGAACGCTGCGGTGGGACGTGGACGTGGACGTTGATGCTGTTTCTTGAGAAACTGCCATAACAAGTGAAGACTGAGAGGAGGGGGCATCTTTACATGCAGTATGGACAGGGGATTGCCTTGCACACACAACAGGGGGTTCTATTGCACGCACAACAGTGGAAGAAGCAGTGGTGACACCCGCTGACACTGGTCGTGGACCCTGGGTTTCACCCCACAAAGTCGGGTGCTTTGCTGCCATGTGCCTGATCATGCTGGTGGTGGTCAGGCTGGTAGTTTTGTCACCCCTGCTGATGCTGGCATGGCAGGTGGAACATATGGCCTTTTTGGGGTTATCAGCAGAGTCTTTAAAAAAATTCCAGACTCTGGAAGACCTACCACTTGTACTGGCAACGTCTCTCGTGTTGGTGTTACGGGCAACGGTTGCCTGCCTTCTGTCTGCGGCCACCACACTGCTTCTTCCTACCTGTTGGGGTACTCTGCCTCCCTCCCCCTGTGTGCTGCTGGCCTCACTCTGCATGTCCTCCTTCCACGTTGGGTCAGTTACTAGATCATCCACCACCTCCTCTTCTTCCACTTGCACACCACGATCCTCCTCCTCACTTCCTGGCAATTGTGTCCCGTCATCGTCCACCTCTTGTGACAGATTGCCAACGTCGACTTCCTGTGGCCGTGGCTGTTCAAATATTTGGGCATCGCAACATGGGATCTCCTCTTCCACCACTTCAAGCGCATCAGGCGAGGGGCCCAAATATGGAAATGGACTAGTGAACATCTCTTCAGAGTGTCCAAGTGTGGGATTACTTGCTGTCTGAGACACTCGGCATGGTGGGAGGAAGGAGCATCAGGGTGAGGAGGAGTATGCGGTCGAGACTCATGGCTACTAAGAATTGGCCGTGTGGAAGACAGACCGGAGGTGGTGGTGCCCAGGTAACTGGAAGTATTATCTGCTATCCAATTAATAACCTGTTCACACTGATCAGTTCTCAATACTGGTGTTGTTCTGTGATTCCCTAGTAATTCGGTCAAGAAGTGGGAGCGAGAAGATGTGGCTGTTGGTTGTGGCACATTTTCACCTTGGCCACGGCCCCGTCATCTGCACGAACCATCACCAGAACGTCCACTTCCACGTCCCTTGCCACGTGCCTTGCCCATTGTAAATGAAGTAAAATAGCTTACACTTGTACTATCAATGGAAAAAAGGTAATAAAGAGTAGATTAGAACCGTGGAAGAGGAAAACCACAGTTATTGTTTACTGGGGTATACCACACTTTTTTAAATAGAGATATTTGCGGCTGAACAGTGAGCGACACACTCAAACTGCTTTTTTTTTAGATACCAAAGGCCCAAAACTGGATAGTACAGCGATTTGACCCGTGGAACTGCGAAACCACACTGGGATGTCGGGCCTACGCAAGAATATTTTCAACAGATATATTTTTGTGTCACAACAGTCAGGAGACACTACTGTTTTTCTTTACGGAAAAAACTACAAAAGCTGAATAATAGAGATTTTTTACCGTGGGATGGCAAAACCACAGTTATTGTTTACTGGGGTATACCACACTTTTTTAAATAGAGATATTTGCGGCTGAACAGTGAGCGACACACTCAAACTGCTTTTTATTAGATACCAAAGGCCCAAAACTGGATAGTACAGCGATTTGACCCGTGGAACTGCGAAACCACACTGGGATGTCAGGCCTACACAAGACTATTTTCAACAGATATATTTTTGTGTCACAACAGTCAGGAGACACTACTGTTTTTCTTTACGGAAAAAACTACCAAAAGCTGAATAATAGAGATTTTTTACCGTGGGATGGCAAAACCACAGTTATTGTTTACTGGGGTATACCACACTTTTTTAAATAGAGATATTTGCGGCTGAACAGTGAGCGACACACTCAAACTGCTTTTTTTTTTAGATACCAAAGGCCCAAAACTGGATAGTACAGCGATTTGACCCGTGGAACTGCGAAACCACACTGGGATGTCGGGCCTACACAAGACTATTTTCAACAGATATAGTTTTGTGTCACAACAGTCAGGAGACACTAATGTTTTTCTTTACGGAAAAAACTACCAAAAGCTGAATAATAGAGATTTTTTTACCGTGGGATGGCAAAACCACAGTTATTGTTTACTGGGGTATACCACACTTTTTAAATAGAGATATTTGCGGCTGAACAGTGAGCGACACACTCAAACTGCTTTTTTTTTAGATACCAAAGGACCAAAACTGGATAGTACAGCGATTTGACCCGTGGAACTGCGAAACCACACTGGGATGTCGGGCCTACACAAGACTACTTTCAACAGATATATTTTTGTGTCACAACAGTCAGGAGACACTACTGTTTTTCTTTACGGAAAAAACTACCAAAAGCTGAATAATAGAGATTTTTTACCGTGGGATGGCAAAACCACAGTTATTGTTTATTGCGGTATACCACACTTTTTTAAATAGAGATATTTGCGGCTGAACAGTGAGCGACACACTCAAACTGCTTTTTTTTAGATACCAAAGGCCCAAAACTGGATAGTACAGCGATTTGACCCGTGGAACTGCGAAACCACACTGGGATGTCGGGCCTACACAAGACTATTTTCAACAGATATATTTTTGTGTCACAACAGTCAGGAGACACTACTGTTTTTCTTTACGGAAAAAACTACCAAAAGCTGAATAATAGAGATTTTTTACCGTGGGATGGCAAAACCACAGTTATTGTTTACTGGGGTATACCACACATTTTTAAATAGAGATATTTGCGGCTGAACAGTGAGCGACACACTCAAACTGCTTTTTTTTTAGATACCAAAGGCCCAAAACTGGATAGTACAGCGATTTGACCCGTGGAACTGCGAAACCACACTGGGATGTCGGGCCCACACAAGCCTATTTTCAACAGATATATTTTTGTGTCACAACAGTCAGGAGACACTACTGTTTTTCTTTATGGAAAAAATTACCAAAAGCTGAATAATAGAGATTTTTTACCGTGGGATGGCAAAACCACAGTTATTGTTTACTGGGATATACCACACTTTTTTAAATAGAGATATTTGCGGCTGAACAGTGAGCGACACACTCAAACTGCTTTTTTTTAGATACCAAAGGCCCAAAACTGGATAGTACAGCGATTTGACCCGTGGAACTGCGAAACCACACTGGGATGTCGGGCCTACACAAGACTATTTTCAACAGATATATTTTTGTGTCACAACAGTCAGGAGACACTAATGTTTTTCTTTACGGAAAAAACTACCAAAGCTGAATAATAGAGATTTTTTACCGTGGGATGGCAAAACCACAGTTATTGTTTACTGGGGTATACCACACTTTTTTAAATAGAGATATTTGCGGCTGAACAGTGAGCGACACACTCAAACTGCTTTTTTTTTAGATACCAAAGGCCCAAAACTGGATAGTACAGCGATTTGACCCGTGGAACTGCGAAACCACACTGGGATGTCGGGCCTACACAAGACTATTTTCAACAGATATATTTTTGTGTCACAACAGTCAGGAGACACTACTGTTTTTCTTTACGGAAAAAACTACCAAAAGCTGAATAATAGAGATTTTTTACCGTGGGATTGCAAAACCACATTTATTGTTTACTGGGGTATACCACACTTTTTTAAATAGAGATATTTGCGGCTGAACAGTGAGCGACACACTCAAACTGCTTTTTTTTAGATACCAAAGGCCCAAAACTGGATAGTACAGCGATTTGACCCGTGGAACTGCAAAACCACACTGGGATGTCGGGCCTACACAAGACTATTTTCAACAGATATATTTTTGTGTCACAACAGTCAGGAGACACTACTGTTTTTCTTTACGGAAAAAACTACCAAAAACTGAATAATAGAGATTTTTTACCGTGGGATGGCAAAACCACAGTTATTGTTTACTGGGGTATACCACACATTTTTAAATAGAGATATTTGCAGCTGAACAGTGAGCGACACACTCAAACTGCTTTTTTTTTAGATACCAAAGGCCCAAAACTGGATAGTACAGCGATTTGACCCGTGGAACTGCGAAACCACACTGGGATGTCGGGCCTTCACAAGACTATTTTCAACAGATATATTTTTGTGTCACAACAGTCAGGAGACACTACTGTTTTTCTTTACGGAAAAAACTACCAAAAGCTGAATAATAGAGATTTTTTACCGTGGGATGGCAAAACCACAGTTATCGTTTACTGGGGTATACCACACATTTTTAAATAGAGATATTTGCGGCTGAACAGTGAGCGACATACTCAAACTGCTTTTTTTTTAGATACCAAAGGCCCAAAACTGGATAGTACAGCGATTTGACCCGTGGAACTGCGAAACCACACTGGGATGTCGGGCCTACACAAGACTATTTTCAACAGATATATTTTTGTGTCACAACAGTCAGGAGACACTACTGTTTTTCTTTACGGAAAAAAACTACCAAAAGCTGAATAATAGAGATTTTTTACCGTGGGATGGCAAAACCACAGTTATTGTTTACTGGGGTATACCACACTTTTTTAAATAGAGATATTTGCGGCTGAACAGTGAGCGACACACTCAAACAGCTTTTTTTTAGATACCAAAGGCCCAAATCTTTTTTTGATCAAAAATAGTTCACTAAGTACCCTATATTTATTATGCAACTTTGCTTTACATTTATATATAATGATGGTAGGGTATGAGATATATTTTTGTCTTTTGTCTTTTGTAGATATATTTTTGTGTCACAACAGTCAGGAGACACTACTGTTTTTCTTTACGGAAAAAACTACCAAAAGCTGAATAATAGAGATTTTTTACCGTGGGATGGCAAAACCACAGTTATTGTTTACTGGGGTATACCACACATTTTTAAATTGAGATATTTGCGGCTGAACAGTGAGCGACACACTCAAACTGCTTTTTTTTAGATACCAAAGGCCCAAAACTGGATAGTACAGCGATTTGACCTGTGGAACTGCGAAACCACACTGGGATGTCGGGCCTACACAAGACTATTTTCAACAGATATATTTTTTTGTCACCACAGTCAGGAGACACTAATGTTTTTCTTTACGGAAAAAACTACCAAAAGCTGAATAATAGAGATTTTTTACCGTGGGATGGCAAAACCACAGTTATTGTTTACTGGGGTATACCACACTTTTTTAAATAGAGATATTTGCGGCTGAACAGTGAGCGACATACTCAAACTGCTTTTTTTTTAGATACCAAAGGCCCAAAACTGGATAGTACAGCGATTTGACCCATGGAACTGCGAAACCACACTGGGATGTCGGGCCTACACAAGACTATTTTCAACAGATATATTTTTGTGTCACAACAGTCAGGAGACACTACTGTTTTTCTTTACGGAAAAAACTACCAAAAGCTGAATAATAGAGATTTTTTACCGTGGGATGGCAAAACCACAGTTATTGTTTACTGGGGTATACCACACATTTTTAAATAGAGATATTTGCAGCTGAACAGTGAGCGACACACTCAAACTGCTTTTTTTTTAGATACCAAAGGCCCAAAACTGGATAGTACAGCGATTTGACCTGTGGAACTGCGAAACCACACTGGGATGTCGGGCCTACACAAGACTATTTTCAACAGATATATTTTTGTGTCACAACAGTCAGGAGACACTACTATTTTTCTTTACGGAAAAAACTACCAAAAGCTGAATAATAGAGATTTTTTACCGTGGGATTGCAAAACCACATTTATTGTTTACTGGGGTATACCACACTTTTTTAAATAGAGATATTTGCGGCTGAACAGTGAGCGACACACTCAAACTGCTTTTTTTTAGATACCAAAGGCCCAAAACTGGATAGTACAGCGATTTGACCTGTGGAACTGCGAAACCACACTGGGATGTCGGGCCTACACAAGACTATTTTCAACAGATATATTTTTTTGTCACCACAGTCAGGAGACACTAATGTTTTTCTTTACGGAAAAAACTACCAAAAGCTGAATAATAGAGATTTTTTACCGTGGGATGGCAAAACCACAGTTATTGTTTACTGGGGTATACCACACTTTTTTAAATAGAGATATTTGCGGCTGAACAGTGAGCGACATACTCAAACTGCTTTTTTTTTAGATACCAAAGGCCCAAAACTGGATAGTACAGCGATTTGACCCATGGAACTGCGAAACCACACTGGGATGTCGGGCCTACACAAGACTATTTTCAACAGATATATTTTTGTGTCACAACAGTCAGGAGACACTATTGTTTTTCTTTACGGAAAAAACTACCAAAAGCTGAATAATAGAGATTTTTTACCGTGGGATGGCAAAACCACAGTTATTGTTTACTGGGGTATACCACACATTTTTAAATAGAGATATTTGCAGCTGAACAGTGAGCGACACAGTCAAACTGCTTTTTTTTTAGATACCAAAGGCCCAAAACTGGATAGTACAGCGATTTGACCTGTGGAACTGCGAAACCACACTGGGATGTCGGGCCTACACAAGACTATTTTCAACAGATATATTTTTGTGTCACAACAGTCAGGAGACACTACTATTTTTCTTTACGGAAAAAACTACCAAAAGCTGAATAATAGAGATTTTTTACCGTGGGATTGCAAAACCACATTTATTGTTTACTGGGGTATACCACACTTTTTTAAATAGAGATATTTGCGGCTGAACAGTGAGCGACACACTCAAACTGCTTTTTTTTAGATACCAAAGGCCCAAAACTGGATAGTACAGCGATTTGACCCGTGGAACTGCGAAACCACACTGGGATGTCGGGCCTACACAAGACTATTTTCAACAGATATATTTTTGTGTCACAACAGTCAGGAGACACTACTGTCTTTCTTTACGGAAAAAACTACCAAAAGCTGAATAATAGAGATTTTTTACCGTGGGATGGCAAAACCACAGTTATCGTTTACTGGGGTATACCACACTTTTTTAAATAGAGATATTTGCGGCTGAACAGTGAGCGACATACTCAAACTGCTTTTTTTTTAGATACCAAAGGCCCAAAACTGGATAGTACAGCGATTTGACCCGTGGAACTGCGAAACCACACTGGGATGTCGGGCCTACACAATACTATTTTCAACAGATATATTTTTGTGTCACAACAGTCAGGAGACACTACTGTTTTTCTTTATGGAAAAAACTACCAAAAGCTGAATAATAGAGATTTTTTATCGTGGGATGGCAAAACCACAGTTATCGTTTACTGGGGTATACCACACTTTTTTAAATAGAGATATTTGCGGCTGAACAGTGAGCGACATACTCAAACTGCTTTTTTTTTAGATACCAAAGGCCCAAAACTGGATAGTACAGCGATTTGACCCGTGGAACTGCGAAACCACACTGGGATGTCGGGCCTACACAAGACTATTTTCAACAGATATATTTTTGTGTCACAACAGTCAGGAGACACTACTGTTTTTCTTTACGGAAAAAACTACCAAAAACTGAATAATAGAGATTTTTTACCGTGGGATGGCAAAACCACAGTTATTGTTTACTGGGGTATACCACACATTTTTAAATAGAGATATTTGCAGCTGAACAGTGAGCGACACACTCAAACTGCTTTTTTTTTAGATACCAAAGGCCCAAAACTGGATAGTACAGCGATTTGACCCGTGGAACTGCGAAACCACACTGGGATGTCGGGCCTTCACAAGACTATTTTCAACAGATATATTTTTGTGTCACAACAGTCAGGAGACACTACTGTTTTTCTTTACGGAAAAAACTACCAAAAGCTGAATAATAGAGATTTTTTACCGTGGGATGGCAAAACCACAGTTATCGTTTACTGGGGTATACCACACTTTTTTAAATAGAGATATTTGCGGCTGAACAGTGAGCGACATACACAAACTGATTTTTTTTTAGATACCAAAGGCCCAAAACTGGATAGTACAGCGATTTGACCCGTGGAACTGCGAAACCACACTGGGATGTCGGGCCTACACAAGACTATTTTCAACAGATATATTTTTGTGTCACAACAGTCAGGAGACACTACTGTTTTTCTTTACGGAAAAAAACTACCAAAAGCTGAATAATAGAGATTTTTTACCGTGGGATGGCAAAACCACAGTTATTGTTTACTGGGGTATACCACACTTTTTTAAATAGAGATATTTGCGGCTGAACAGTGAGCGACACACTCAAACAGCTTTTTTTTAGATACCAAAGGCCCAAAACTTTTTTTGATCAAAAATAGTTCACTAAGTACCCTATATTTATTATGCAACTTTGCTTTACATTTATATATAATGATGGTAGGGTATGAGATATATTTTTGTCTTTTGTCTTTTGTAGATATATTTTTGTGTCACAACAGTCAGGAGACACTACTGTTTTTGTTTACGGAAAAAACTACCAAAAGCTGAATAATAGAGATTTTTTACCGTGGGATGGCAAAACCACAGTTATTGTTTACTGGGGTATACCACACATTTTTAAATTGAGATATTTGCGGCTGAACAGTGAGCGACACACTCAAACTGCTTTTTTTTAGATACCAAAGGCCCAAAACTGGATAGTACAGCGATTTGACCTGTGGAACTGCGAAACCACACTGGGATGTCGGGCCTACACAAGACTATTTTCAACAGATATATTTTTTTGTCACAACAGTCAGGAGACACTAATGTTTTTCTTTACGGAAAAAACTACCAAAAGCTGAATAATAGAGATTTTTTACCGTGGGATGGCAAAACCACAGTTATTGTTTACTGGGGTATACCACACTTTTTTAAATAGAGATATTTGCGGCTGAACAGTGAGCGACACACTCAAACTGCTTTTTTTTAGATACCAAAGGCCCAAAACTGGATAGTACAGCGATTTGACCCGTGGAACTGCGAAACCACACTGGGATGTCGGGCCTACACAAGACTATTTTCAACAGATATATTTTTGTGTCACAACAGTCAGGAGACACTACTGTTTTTCTTTACGGAAAAAACTACCAAAAGCTGAATAATAGAGATTTTTTACCGCGGGATGGCAAAACCACAGTTATCGTTTACTGGGGTATACCACACTTTTTTAAATAGAGATATTTGCGGCTGAACAGTGAGCGACATACTCAAACTGCTTTTTTTTTAGATACCAAAGGCCCAAAACTGGATAGTACAGCGATTTGACCCATGGAACTGCGAAACCACACTGGGATGTCGGGCCTACACAAGATTATTTTCAACAGATATATTTTTGTGTCACAACAGTCAGGAGACACTACTGTTTTTCTTTACGGAAAAAACTACCAAAAGCTGAATAATAGAGATTTTTTACCGTGGGATGGCAAAACCACAGTTATTGTTTACTGGGGTATACCACACATTTTTAAATAGAGATATTTGCGGCTGAACAGTGAGCGACACACTCAAACTGCTTTTTTTTAGATACCAAAGGCCCAAAACTGGATAGTACAGCGATTTGACCCGTGGAACTGCGAAACCACACTGGGATGTCGGGCCTACACAAGACTATTTTCAACAGATATATTTTTGTGTCACAACAGTCAGGAGACACTACTGTTTTTCTTTACGGAAAAAACTACCAAAAGCTGAATAATAGATATTTTTTACCGTGGGATGGCAAAACCACAGTTATTGTTTACTGGTGTATACCACACTTTTTTAAATAGAGATATTTGCGGCTGAACAGTGAGCGACACACTCAAACTGCTTTTTTTTAGATACCAAAGGCCCAAAACTGGATAGTACAGCGATTTGACCCGTGGAACTGCGAAACCACACTGGGATGTCGGGCCTACACAAGACTATTTTCAACAGATATATTTTTGTGTCACAACAGTCAGGAGACACTACTGTTTTTCTTTACGGAAAAAACTACCAAAAGCTGAATAATAGAGATTTTTTACCGTGGGATGGCAAAACCACAGTTATTGTTTACTGGGGTATACCACACTTTTTTAAATAGAGATATTTGCGACTGAACAGTGAGCGACACACTCAAACTGCTTTTTTTTAGATACCAAAGGCCCAAAACTGGATAGTACAGCGATTTGACCTGTGGAACTGCGAAACCACAGTGGGATGTCGGGCCTACACAAGACTATTTTCAACAGATATATTTTTGTGTCACAACAGTCAGGAGACACTACTGTTTTTCTTTACGGAAAAAACTACCAAAAGCTGAATAATAGAGATTTTTTACCGTGGGATGGCAAAACCACAGTTATTGTTTACTGGGGTATACCACACTTTTTTAAATAGAGATATTTGCGGCTGAACAGTGAGCGACACACTCAAACTGCTTTTTTTTTAGATACCAAAGGCCCAAAACTGGATAGTACAGCGATTTGACCCGTGGAACTGCGAAACCACACTGGGATGTCGGGCCTACACAAGACTATTTTTAACAGATATATTTTTGTGTCACAACAGTCAGGAAACACTACTGTTTTTCTTTACGGAAAAAACTACCAAAACCTGAATAATAGAGATTTTTTGCCGTGGGATGGCAAAACCACAGTTATTGTTTCCTGGGGTATACCACACTTTTTTAAATAGAGATATTTGTGGCTGAGCAGTGAGCGACACACTCAAACTGCTTTTTTTTAGATACCAAAGGCCCAAAACTGGATAGTACAGCGATTTGACCCGTGGAACTGCGAAACCACACTGGGATGTCGGGCCTACACAAGACTATTTTCAACAGATATATTTTTGTGTCACAGCAGTCAGGAGGCACTACTGTTTTTCTTTACGGAAAAAACTACCAAAAGCTGAATAATAGAGATTTTTTACCGTGGGATGGCAAAACCACAGTTATCGTTTACTGGGGTATACCACACTTTTTTAAATAGAGATATTTGCGGCTGAACAGTGAGCGACATACTCAAACTGCTTTTTTTTTAGATACCAAAGGCCCAAAACTGGATAGTACAGCGATTTGACCCGTGGCACTGCGAAACCACACTGGGATGTCGGGCCTACCCAAGACTATTTTCAACAGATATATTTTTGTGTCACAACAGTCAGGAGACACTACTGTTTTTCTTTACGGAAAAAACTACCAAAAGCTGAATAATAGAGATTTTTTACCGTGGGATGGCAAAACCACAGTTATTGTTTACTGGGGTATACCACACTTTTTTAAATAGAGATATTTGCGGCTGAACAGTGAGCGACACACTCAAACAGCTTTTTTTTAGATACCAAAGGCCCAAAACTTTTTTTGATCAAAAATAGTTCACTAAGTACCCTATATTTATTATGCAACTTTGCTTTACATTTATATATAATGATGGTAGGGTATGAGATATATTTTTGTCTTTTGTAGATATATTTTTGTGTCACAACAGTCAGGAGACACTACTGTTTTTGTTTACGGAAAAAACTACCAAAAGCTGAATAATAGAGATTTTTTACCGTGGGATGGCAAAACCACAGTTATTGTTTACTGGGGTATACCACACATTTTTAAATTGAGATATTTGCGGCTGAACAGTGAGCGACACACTCAAACTGCTTTTTTTTAGATACCAAAGGCCCAAAACTGGATAGTACAGCGATTTGACCTGTGGAACTGCGAAACCACACTGGGATGTCGGGCCTACACAAGACTATTTTCAACAGATATATTTTTTTGTCACAACAGTCAGGAGACACTAATGTTTTTCTTTACGGAAAAAACTACCAAAAGCTGAATAATAGAGATTTTTTACCGTGGGATGGCAAAACCACAGTTATTGTTTACTGGGGTATACCACACTTTTTTAAATAGAGATATTTGCGGCTGAACAGTGAGCGACACACTCAAACTGCTTTTTTTTAGATACCAAAGGCCCAAAACTGGATAGTACAGCGATTTGACCCATGGAACTGCGAAACCACACTGGGATGTCGGGCCTACACAAGACTATTTTCAACAGATATATTTTTGTGTCACAACAGTCAGGAGACACTACTGTTTTTCTTTACGGAAAAAACTACCAAAAGCTGAATAATAGAGATTTTTTACCGCGGGATGGCAAAACCACAGTTATCGTTTACTGGGGTATACCACACTTTTTTAAATAGAGATATTTGCGGCTGAACAGTGAGCGACATACTCAAACTGCTTTTTTTTTAGATACCAAAGGCCCAAAACTGGATAGTACAGCGATTTGACCCATGGAACTGCGAAACCACACTGGGATGTCGGGCCTACACAAGATTATTTTCAACAGATATATTTTTGTGTCACAACAGTCAGGAGACACTACTGTTTTTCTTTACGGAAAAAACTACCAAAAGCTGAATAATAGAGATTTTTTACCGTGGGATGGCAAAACCACAGTTATTGTTTACTGGGGTATACCACACATTTTTAAATAGAGATATTTGCAGCTGAACAGTGAGCGACACACTCAAACTGCTTTTTTTTTTAGATACCAAAGGCCCAAAACTGGATAGTACAGCGATTTGACCTGTGGAACTGCGAAACCACACTGGGATGTCGGGCCTACACAAGACTATTTTCAACAGATATATTTTTGTGTCACAACAGTCAGGAGACACTACTGTTTTTCTTTACGGAAAAAACTACCAAAAGCTGAATAATAGAGATTTTTTACCGCGGGATGGCAAAACCACAGTTATCGTTTACTGGGGTATACCACACTTTTTTAAATAGAGATATTTGCGGCTGAACAGTGAGCGACATACTCAAACTGCTTTTTTTTTAGATACCAAAGGCCCAAAACTGGATAGTACAGCGATTTGACCCATGGAACTGCGAAACCACACTGGGATGTCGGGCCTACACAAGATTATTTTCAACAGATATATTTTTGTGTCACAACAGTCAGGAGACACTACTGTTTTTCTTTACGGAAAAAACTACCAAAAGCTGAATAATAG
Source organism: Phyllobates terribilis (assembly GCF_046119375.1). Classification (NCBI taxonomy): domain Eukaryota; kingdom Metazoa; phylum Chordata; class Amphibia; order Anura; family Dendrobatidae; genus Phyllobates; species Phyllobates terribilis. The sequence goes on from NW_027362765.1 coordinate 139,708,044, forward strand.
AGATTTTTTACCGTGGGATGGCAAAACCACAGTTATTGTTTACTGGGGTATACCACACATTTTTAAATAGAGATATTTGCAGCTGAACAGTGAGCGACACACTCAAACTGCTTTTTTTTTAGATACCAAAGGCCCAAAACTGGATAGTACAGCGATTTGACCTGTGGAACTGCGAAACCACACTGGGATGTCGGGCCTACACAAGACTATTTTCAACAGATATATTTTTGTGTCACAACAGTCAGGAGACACTACTGTTTTTCTTTACGGAAAAAACTACCAAAAGCTGAATAATAGAGATTTTTTACCGTGGGATGGCAAAACCACAGTTATTGTTTACTGGGGTATACCACACTTTTTTAAATAGAGATATTTGCGACTGAACAGTGAGCGACACACTCAAACTGCTTTTTTTTAGATACCAAAGGCCCAAAACTGGATAGTACAGCGATTTGACCTGTGGAACTGCGAAACCACAGTGGGATGTCGGGCCTACACAAGACTATTTTCAACAGATATATTTTTGTGTCACTACAGTCAGGAGACACTACTGTTTTTCTTTACGGAAAAAACTACCAAAAGCTGAATAATAGAGATTTTTTACCGTGGGATGGCAAAACCACAGTTATTGTTTACTGGGGTATACCACACTTTTTTAAATAGAGATATTTGCGGCTGAACAGTGAGCGACACACTCAAACTGCTTTTTTTTTAGATACCAAAGGCCCAAAACTGGATAGTACAGCGATTTGACCCGTGGAACTGCGAAACCACACTGGGATGTCGGGCCTACACAAGACTATTTTTAACAGATATATTTTTGTGTCACAACAGTCAGGAAACACTACTGTTTTTCTTTACGGAAAAAACTACCAAAACCTGAATAATAGAGATTTTTTGCCGTGGGATGGCAAAACCACAGTTATTGTTTCCTGGGGTATACCACACTTTTTTAAATAGAGATATTTGTGGCTGAGCAGTGAGCGACACACTCAAACTGCTTTTTTTTAGATACCAAAGGCCCAAAACTGGATAGTACAGCGATTTGACCCGTGGAACTGCGAAACCACACTGGGATGTCGGGCCTACACAAGACTATTTTCAACAGATATATTTTTGTGTCACAGCAGTCAGGAGGCACTACTGTTTTTCTTTACGGAAAAAACTACCAAAAGCTGAATAATAGAGATTTTTTACCGTGGGATGGCAAAACCACAGTTATCGTTTACTGGGGTATACCACACTTTTTTAAATAGAGATATTTGCGGCTGAACAGTGAGCGACATACTCAAACTGCTTTTTTTTTAGATACCAAAGGCCCAAAACTGGATAGTACAGCGATTTGACCCGTGGCACTGCGAAACCACACTGGGATGTCGGGCCTACCCAAGACTATTTTCAACAGATATATTTTTGTGTCACAACAGTCAGGAGACACTACTGTTTTTCTTTACGGAAAAAACTACCAAAAGCTGAATAATAGAGATTTTTTACCGTGGGATGGCAAAACCACAGTTATTGTTTACTGGGGTATACCACACTTTTTTAAATAGAGATATTTGCGGCTGAACAGTGAGCGACACACTCAAACAGCTTTTTTTTAGATACCAAAGGCCCAAAACTTTTTTTGATCAAAAATAGTTCACTAAGTACCCTATATTTATTATGCAACTTTGCTTTACATTTATATATAATGATGGTAGGGTATGAGATATATTTTTGTCTTTTGTAGATATATTCTTGTGTCACAACAGTCAGGAGACACTACTGTTTTTGTTTACGGAAAAAACTACCAAAAGCTGAATAATAGAGATTTTTTACCGTGGGATGGCAAAACCACAGTTATTGTTTACTGGGGTATACCACACATTTTTAAATTGAGATATTTGCGGCTGAACAGTGAGCGACACACTCAAACTGCTTTTTTTTAGATACCAAAGGCCCAAAACTGGATAGTACAGCGATTTGACCTGTGGAACTGCGAAACCACACTGGGATGTCGGGCCTACACAAGACTATTTTCAACAGATATATTTTTTTGTCACAACAGTCAGGAGACACTAATGTTTTTCTTTACGGAAAAAACTACCAAAAGCTGAATAATAGAGATTTTTTACCGTGGGATGGCAAAACCACAGTTATTGTTTACTGGGGTATACCACACTTTTTTAAATAGAGATATTTGCGGCTGAACAGTGAGCGACACACTCAAACTGCTTTTTTTTAGATACCAAAGGCCCAAAACTGGATAGTACAGCGATTTGACCCATGGAACTGCGAAACCACACTGGGATGTCGGGCCTACACAAGACTATTTTCAACAGATATATTTTTGTGTCACAACAGTCAGGAGACACTACTGTTTTTCTTTACGGAAAAAACTACCAAAAGCTGAATAATAGAGATTTTTTACCGCGGGATGGCAAAACCACAGTTATCGTTTACTGGGGTATACCACACTTTTTTAAATAGAGATATTTGCGGCTGAACAGTGAGCGACATACTCAAACTGCTTTTTTTTTAGATACCAAAGGCCCAAAACTGGATAGTACAGCGATTTGACCCATGGAACTGCGAAACCACACTGGGATGTCGGGCCTACACAAGATTATTTTCAACAGATATATTTTTGTGTCACAACAGTCAGGAGACACTACTGTTTTTCTTTACGGAAAAAACTACCAAAAGCTGAATAATAGAGATTTTTTACCGTGGGATGGCAAAACCACAGTTATTGTTTACTGGGGTATACCACACATTTTTAAATAGAGATATTTGCAGCTGAACAGTGAGCGACACACTCAAACTGCTTTTTTTTTTAGATACCAAAGGCCCAAAACTGGATAGTACAGCGATTTGACCTGTGGAACTGCGAAACCACACTGGGATGTCGGGCCTACACAAGACTATTTTCAACAGATATATTTTTGTGTCACAACAGTCAGGAGACACTACTGTTTTTCTTTACGGAAAAAACTACCAAAAGCTGAATAATAGAGATTTTTTACCGCGGGATGGCAAAACCACAGTTATCGTTTACTGGGGTATACCACACTTTTTTAAATAGAGATATTTGCGGCTGAACAGTGAGCGACATACTCAAACTGCTTTTTTTTTAGATACCAAAGGCCCAAAACTGGATAGTACAGCGATTTGACCCATGGAACTGCGAAACCACACTGGGATGTCGGGCCTACACAAGATTATTTTCAACAGATATATTTTTGTGTCACAACAGTCAGGAGACACTACTGTTTTTCTTTACGGAAAAAACTACCAAAAGCTGAATAATAGAGATTTTTTACCGTGGGATGGCAAAACCACAGTTATTGTTTACTGGGGTATACCACACATTTTTAAATAGAGATATTTGCAGCTGAACAGTGAGCGACATACTCAAACTGCTTTTTTTTTAGATACCAAAGGCCCAAAACTGGATAGTACAGCGATTTGACCTGTGGAACTGCGAAACCACACTGGGATGTCGGGCCTACACAAGACTATTTTCAACAGATATATTTTTGTGTCACAACAGTCAGGAGACACTACTGTTTTTCTTTACGGAAAAAACTACCAAAAGCTGAATAATAGAGATTTTTTACCGTGGGATGGCAAAACCACAGTTATCGTTTACTGGGGTATACCACACTTTTTTAAATAGAGATATTTGCGGCTGAACAGTGAGTGACACACTCAAACTGCTTTTTTTTAGATACCAAAGGCCCAAAACTGGATAGTACAGCGATTTGACCCGTGGAACTGCGAAACCACACTGGGATGTCGGGCCTACACAAGACTATTTTCAACAGATATATTTTTGTGTCACAACAGTCAGGAGACACTACTGTTTTTCTTTACGGAAAAAACTACCAAAAGCTGAATAATAGATATTTTTTACCGTGGGATGGCAAAACCACAGTTATTGTTTACTGGTGTATACCACACTTTTTTAAATAGAGATATTTGCGGCTGAACAGTGAGCGACACACTCAAACTGCTTTTTTTTAGATACCAAAGGCCCAAAACTGGATAGTACAGCGATTTGACCCGTGGAACTGCGAAACCACACTGGGATGTCGGGCCTACACAAGACTATTTTTAACAGATATATTTTTGTGTCACAACAGTCAGGAAACACTACTGTTTTTCTTTACGGAAAAAACTACCAAAACCTGAATAATAGAGATTTTTTGCCGTGGGATGGCAAAACCACAGTTATTGTTTCCTGGGGTATACCACACTTTTTTAAATAGAGATATTTGCGGCTGAGCAGTGAGCGACACACTCAAACTGCTTTTTTTTAGATACCAAAGGCCCAAAACTGGATAGTACAGCGATTTGACCCGTGGAACTGCGAAACCACACTGGGATGTCGGGCCTACACAAGACTATTTTCAACAGATATATTTTTGTGTCACAGCAGTCAGGAGGCACTACTGTTTTTCTTTACGGAAAAAACTACCAAAAGCTGAATAATAGAGATTTTTTACCGTGGGATGGCAAAACCACAGTTATCGTTTACTGGGGTATACCACACTTTTTTAAATAGAGATATTTGCGGCTGAACAGTGAGCGACATACTCAAACTGCTTTTTTTTTAGATACCAAAGGCCCAAAACTGGATAGTACAGCGATTTGACCCGTGGCACTGCGAAACCACACTGGGATGTCGGGCCTACCCAAGACTATTTTCAACAGATATATTTTTGTGTCACAACAGTCAGGAGACACTACTGTTTTTCTTTACGGAAAAAACTACCAAAAGCTGAATAATAGAGATTTTTTACCGTGGGATGGCAAAACCACAGTTATTGTTTACTGGGGTATACCACACTTTTTTAAATAGAGATATTTGCGGCTGAACAGTGAGCGACACACTCAAACTGCTTTTTTTTAGATACCAAAGGCCCAAAACTGGATAGTACAGCGATTTGACCCGTGGAACTGCGAAACCACACTGGGATGTCGGGCCTACACAAGACTATTTTCAACAGATATATTTTTGTGTCACAACAGTCAGGAGACACTACTGTTTTTCTTTACGGAAAAAACTACCAAAAGCTGAATAATAGAGATTTTTTACCGTGGGATGGCAAAACCACAGTTATTGTTTACTGGGGTATACCACACTTTTTTAAATAGAGATATTTGCGGCTGAACAGTGAGCGACACACTCAAACTGCTTTCTTTTTTAGATACCAAAGGCCCAAAACTGGATAGTACAGCGATTTGACCCGTGGAACTGCGAAACCACACTGGGATGTCGGGCCTACACAAGACTATTTTTAACAGATATATTTTTGTGTCACAACAGTCAGGAAACACTACTGTTTTTCTTTACGGAAAAAACTACCAAAACCTGAATAATAGAGATTTTTTGCCGTGGGATGGCAAAACCACAGTTATTGTTTCCTGGGGTATACCACACTTTTTTAAATAGAGATATTTGCGGCTGAGCAGTGAGCGACACACTCAAACTGCTTTTTTTTAGATACCAAAGGCCCAAAACTGGATAGTACAGCGATTTGACCCGTGGAACTGCGAAACCACACTGGGATGTCGGGCCTACACAAGACTATTTTCAACAGATATATTTTTGTGTCACAGCAGTCAGGAGGCACTACTGTTTTTCTTTACGGAAAAAACTACCAAAAGCTGAATAATAGAGATTTTTTACCGTGGGATGGCAAAACCACAGTTATCGTTTACTGGGGTATACCACACTTTTTTAAATAGAGATATTTGCGGCTGAACAGTGAGCGACATACTCAAACTGCTTTTTTTTTAGATACCAAAGGCCCAAAACTGGATAGTACAGCGATTTGACCCGTGGCACTGCGAAACCACACTGGGATGTCGGGCCTACCCAAGACTATTTTCAACAGATATATTTTTGTGTCACAACAGTCAGGAGACACTACTGTTTTTCTTTACGGAAAAAACTACCAAAAGCTGAATAATAGAGATTTTTTACCGTGGGATGGCAAAACCACAGTTATTGTTTACTGGGGTATACCACACTTTTTTAAATAGAGATATTTGCGGCTGAACAGTGAGCGACACACTCAAACTGCTTTTTTTTAGATACCAAAGGCCCAAAACTGGATAGTACAGCGATTTGACCCGTGGAACTGCGAAACCACACTGGGATGTCGGGCCTACACAAGACTATTTTCAACAGATATATTTTTGTGTCACAACAGTCAGGAGACACTACTGTTTTTCTTTACGGAAAAAACTACCAAAAGCTGAATAATAGAGATTTTTTACCGTGGGATGGCAAAACCACAGTTATTGTTTACTGGGGTATACCACACTTTTTTAAATAGAGATATTTGCGGCTGAACAGTGAGCGACACACTCAAACTGCTTTCTTTTTTAGATACCAAAGGCCCAAAACTGGATAGTACAGCGATTTGACCCGTGGAACTGCGAAACCACACTGGGATGTCGGGCCTACACAAGACTATTTTCAACAGATATATTTTTGTGTCACAACAGTCAGGAGACACTACTATTTTTCTTTACGGAAAATATACCAAAACCTGAATAATAGAGATTTTTTACCGTGGGATGGCAAAACCACAGTTATTGTTTACTGGGTTATACCACACTTTTTTAAATAGAGATATTTGCGGCTGAACAGTGAGCGACACACTCAAACTGTTTTTTTTTTTTTAGATACAAATGGCCCAAAATGGATAATACAGAGGTTTGAACCGTGGAAGTGCAAAACAACACTTCTGTTTCTCTAGCCTACACCAGACTATTTTCAACAGTTATATTTGTGTCTGAAAAATCAGAGACACGCTTTTTTTTGGGGGGGGGGGGGGGACACACCAAAAGATTAATAAGACGGGTATTTGTACAGTGTGAAGGAGGGAAAAAAAGGAGGATTTAGATGAAAAAAAAAGGATTTTTCCTGGCCCCCGACACCTGGTGCTAAGTCCAACAATTTCAGCAACAGGAGCACACAGGACTGTAATGCAGCGTTTGCTGGTATAACCACTGTGTCTCCTATACAGCCTGCCTGCCTGGTATCTGGGATGGATATTAGTCCTGAAAAGGACTGTTTGTTTGTTCTGGCAGCCTTTACAGACCCTACACTAACTATTTTGCAGTTTATATATCTCCCTAAATCAGCAGCGCTGTCCCTACACTGTCTAATCCGGAGCGACTGTGTCCAAGATGGCGGCGCCCGGTTTTAAATACTCGAGGTGATGCTGTGCGGCCAGCCAATCACTGTAATGATCACAACCAACATGGCAGCATTACAATGACTGGCTGGCAATCCCTGCATGTTCATTGGCTCTGTAAAGAGCGCCAAACATGCAGGGCGGAGACCCGAGCTCCCGCCCGAGTAACCCGGAAATGCTCGGTGCTCGCCGAACATCCCGAGTAGCGTGATGCTCGGGCGAGTACCGAGCAGTGTCGAGCATGTTCGCTCAACACTAATCTTTAGGTGTAATGCGATTTACTTGACCGTAATCTACACACATTCTCATGCTCCTTCTGCCTCACTAGCACTAGGGGAGCTGGCCAGGGACTACAACTATCCCTTATTACTCCCACCTTCCTCATGTCGTGCAGCATTTCTTTTGCCTTCTGGTAGTGAGCTGGGGGTATAGGCCTATAACGTTCTTTGATTGGGGAATGGTTGCCTGTGGGGATATGATGTTGAACCCCCTTAACCCTCCCGAAGTCAAGTGGATGTTTACTGAACACCTGCGAGTATTCTTGAACCACCCAGTGTACACCCTGTTTTTGATGGGCAGGAGTGGTGTCTGTCCCAACATGGAGCTGTTGACACCAATCCTCCACCTGGGTTGCAGGGTCATTATCCTCTACTTCATCTGGTGAGGTTAAGGACTCCGCCTCGTGGATGCAGTTGTTATTGACAGCATGTAATTTGGCAACAGTGGCATAACGTGGCAGTCTGACCTCATCTTCCCCTAAATTGAGAAGACGGATGGGCACCCTCCCATTACGTACATCTACCACTCCCCTGGTGGTTAAGAGTGTGGGTCTATGCTCAGAGCAAAGGGGTTCTACTACCGCCTGGTAGCTCTGTCCTCTAAGACCTATGGCAGCTCTACACCAGATGAGCATTTCACTCATTGGGGGGATGACAATGGGTATGGGGTCTGTTACCCGCACGTTACCAATTTCACCGTCTGTTAAGCTCACTTGCTGTTGATACATCAGGACTCGGATTTCCTTCTGCAGCGCTCTCCTCTGTCTTGGTCTGGCAGTGTCGGCTATCTGTTGGAGCAAGAACACAACTTCTCCCAAACAGTTACCAACAATGTTAGTGCCTAGTACCATATATGGGTTGGTGTCATCAGGATTAGTCTCTACTACAATTAGCCCCTGGTCCTTCAGCTCCACTCTCCCCACCTTTACAGTCACGTTCTTAACCCCGAGTAGGTTAAGGGGGAGTTCATTTGAGGCATATACAGTCAAATTTGGAGCTGGCGGATGTAGGTCATCCATGGACCAGAACCTCTTGTAGAGGACATCAGGCATGATGGTTACCTGAGATCCTGTGTCCAGCAGGGCATGCGTCGGGTTCCCGTCCAGTACAATGGACAGGAAAGGTCTTCCTCCGACGAACCTGTTGTACCAGTCTGATGGGCCTGGTGAGTTTACTCCTGGCTGTCGGCCCTCGGACCCAGGGATTTCTCATTTAAAGGACAATTCTGGGCGATGTGTCCGGTCTTGCGGCAGCGGTAGCTGGTTGGGTCCTTCTGTGGACGGCGCTGGTCACTGGTGCTCGAAGAAGGTGGTGTTGGCCTCCTCCTCTTTCGCAACCAGGGGACATCCTCAGGGCTATCGGCTAGCAGGATCTTCCCTCCTTCCTCAGGCTCCGTCCGCAGCTGCAGAGCACTCAGCATGGTGATCAGGGTTTTGCTCAACTGACGCACTTCAGAGCGCAAACTGTCCAGTTCTTTAGGGGACGTTGCTGGGACCTTGGCTTCAGCAGCCACCGAGGAAAAGGTGTGTGTTGCAGGCTCTGGGGTAGCCCCACCCTGGTAACGTTGGATGGCATTTGTTTCCAGGGGCTGCAGTCCTTTTATAGCCATGTCCTTGAGATTGTCAAAGGTGTCATCCGGATGATCCAGGGACCACCAACGCACAGTCCTGCTCTCCTCTGGAGACCTCAGTCCCTGGACAAACTGTTCCTTCAGCATCTTGTTCTCATTCTCAACGCTGGTTGGACTAACCTGGCTCAGAGCCCGCAGGGCCCCTTGAAGACGCGTAGTCCCGAACATTGTCCTCCGGTTGTTGGGAGCAGCTGTAGAACCTCATCCGGAGGTCCGCCTCAGTAAGGTCCTCAAAAAGAGTCTGTAGTTTTTGGAATATTGCGAACACTGACTCCTGGTCTGCGGCCGACCATGTTTCCACTTCCCGTTCCCCAGCATCGGTCAGTTGTCCTAATACAACAGCGGCTATTTGTTTGCCCGTCATGGAGTACATGTCCAAGATACCACATATCTTCCGTTTGAATCCAGACAGGGTATCTGGTTTGCCGTTGTACTGGGGGAGCCACTTTGCTCCAGGAATGTACGGTAAAGTCATAGGAATGACAGGTGTCACAGGCGCTGCCGGTGGAGCGGCGGCTTCAGTCTGCTCATCCTCGGGCGCGGGTTGAACCTCAGGGACGTTAACCGGCATGTCGGCGTTCTGCTATTGCTCGTCGGACATCTTGGCGCCCCCCTAGTTAACCGTGGCCTACCTTTTAGTTTTACTTCCGGTAGGCCGCAGCTCCGCAGGTGACGGTCATCTTCAGGACCTTGCGTCGCTTGCGTCCTACGTCAGAGCATTCAGCGACGCTCCTTACAGGACCTGGTCCTTCCCAATTTGATGTCGAGGCATGGGGCGTGTCCGAGGCTTCGCGCTCTTTTGCAGGTACGCCCCTTATTTTCCCGCAGTTACGCCCTTCTTCTCGTTCAGCGACTCAACAATGGCGGCAATCTTCACCACAACTTTACGTACACAGTTCACAATAAAGGCGCACAGTACCCGGTGGCAATGGGCACAACACTCTGTCGTTGCAGCGGGCACGCCATCCTGTTCGTGATGCCAGGAGAGATGACTAGCCCAGGGGATGGGGATGACTCGGTACCCGGGCCTTTGCCTTGGGGATGTCGCGGTGTTCGGCTCCCGGGCCCGTACCCTGGGGTCACTTTTTAAAAGCGTTAATAGGTGTTTATTTTATAAAAGTTCGTGACGCCACCTGTGGCATCTGGTTAGGATCACCAGCGCTGCGCAGTCCACTGAGGCTGGTGATAAGGCAGCTCAATGGTATGGCTCCCCACAGGTGGAGCTAGGCCTCAGGGCAATGTATGAAGGGGAATGCAGGACAGACGAGACCCAGCCGGATCCGAGCAAGAACAGAGACAGACACGATAGTCACTTCAGTACCTTTTACTGATGGAAATTCAGGCACATCGCGGAGCACTGTAGGGTGAAGGGTGCATGTCACGATCCTCCCCAATGAGCGGGTTTTGGGCCTCCTGTTTCTTGCTTCTGCGTAGTAAGTTTCTGACCTACCTGGAGCTAGGCCTAACTTTGTCTCTGTCCTGCGCTGGCTGACCTTGTGGTAGGGCCTTTTCTTGGAGTACACGCACCTTAGCTGCGGGGCCTATGTGTCTCCTAGCTCTGTTACGTATCAGCACTTTAGCGATCCTCTCCAGAGATTCCGGTTATATCTTACTGGATCGTGGAGTTCCCGGTAAGCTTCGGACCCAGTGTCCGGTAACTGCTTCGGGGTGAGCTGGTTAAGCTCCTCTGCCCCCTATGTACTAACTCTCCACTCGCCTTCGGCCTACTCGGGCCCTCACTAGGCTATTCACACTAACGGCAGCTTGTCGAGCTTCACCGATCTTATGGCGCCGGCAAACATAAGCTCACTTCTCTGAGCTACAACCGAGTCTCGACTGTGCTCCACTGCAGACTAACCTCTCTCAGGCTTCTACTGCAGGAACTCTCTCAACAGACTTCTGCTCTCTGTAGACTCCAGTCTAGACTAACTGCTGCCTGGCTCCAACTTCCCTATTTATCTATCCCTAACGGGCTCCCTCTGGTGGTCTGAGGTGGAAGGTGGAGATGTGTGAATGGTTATGGGGGCCTCTTGTGGAGGAATCTATCAATACACCCTTCTAGGATCTGTGATACCAAGCGCAGCTGGGCGTCACACTTCCTCTGTTTGAAATCTCCTTTTCCAACAGAAGAGGCAGGCGGAGGGGCCAGGGAATCACAGACAGGGAGGAGGAGACCCCGTGCACAGTCTGACCTCTGGACCGAAATCTAATTAACAGAAAACTTCACATAGTGTTTAAAGAAGAACAATAAAAAAGTGTATTTCTTCACCAAAGGTGTCAATTAAACCTGTATTACAGTGCCATTACAGTTATTTACTTTACATTACAAAATCATACTGACAGGTTCTCTTTAACAAAATGTAATGGTGAAACTTCTTACTATGGAACTACGGATGAACAGAGGGCTAAAATCTGTGGACAGAAATGGTGGAAGCATATCCCTGCCTGAAAGGGAATCTGTCAGTAGGACCAACCCTCCTAAGCAGTCGACATGGGCATGTAGGTCATAAGAAATTGATACCTTGATATCTGAGATCTGATATGTTATTTCTGAGAAATCCACATTTTTCTTAATATGTAAATGAGCTGTTGAGATCTATGGGCAGGATATGGATCTCCCTGAGAATCTGCCTCCAGAGCTTGTTTTACATGAAAGGGGGCATTACCAGTGTGAGACACGTAATGAGGGACAGCTTGCTCTCCTGATTTATATGTCTCACACTGGTAATGCATCCTTTTATTTAAAATAAGCTTTGGAGGCAGATTCTCTAGGTGATCTATGTCCAGCCCATAGATCTTAACCCCTTAACAACATTAGATGTACTAATACACGTCTGTGCCCTGGGACTTAAGAGCCAGACCCGTATTAGTACGTCATCGCGATCGTGCGCGCACACAGGCTGTGCGGGCGCGATCGCCGCCGGGTGTCAGCTGATTGTCACAGCTGACACCCGGTACTATGTGCAGGGAGCGGTCCCGCACCGCTCCCGGCACATTAACCCCTGCAATGCTGCGATCAAAGTCGATCGCAGCATTGCCTTGGCTAAGAGGAGGTGATCGGTATACTCACCTCCTCTTCCGGCCTCCAGCGCTGTCTGCCGCGGCTTCCCGGGTGTTGCCATGATGACCCAATGTCGTCATGACAACATCCGGGTCACCAAACAGCAGTAAGATTGTTTGGAAATGCGCAGTGCATGACAAAACAATCTTATCACTCTGCAGCGCTGCCTGCCTGCATGGCACAGGGATGGTGCTCCATCCCTATGCTATGCAGGCGATCAGAATAAAAAAAGTGGGACAAAGTAAAAAAGTGTAAAAACTCCTAGAAAGTGAAAAAAAAATTAAAAAAAATTGTAAAAATATAAAAAAAAATGAAAAAATAATCCACTAAAAATAAAAATATAATGTACCCATCCATAAATATTATTATGAAAAAAAAACAAAACAAACAATAAAAGTACACATATTTGGTATCGCCACGTCCGTAACGACCTGACCTAGAAAACTGTTCCACTAGTTAACCCCTTCAGTAAACACAGTAAAAAAAATAAATAAAAAACGAAGCAAAAAACAATGCTTTCTCATCATACCGCCAAACAAAAAATGGAATAACACGCGATCAAAAAGACGAATATAAATAAAAATAGTATCGCTGAAAACGTCATCTCGTCCCACAAAAAACAAGCCGCCATACAGCTCCATCATCCGAAAATTCAAAAAGTTATAGCTCTCAGAATAAAGCGATGCAAAAACTAGATTTTACAAAATATGTGTCTTTTAGTGTGTGACAGCTGTCAATCATAAAAACCTGATATCATTCTGGTATCGCTGTAATCGCACCGACTCGAAGAATAAAGTAATCTCGTCACTTATACCGCACGAGGAACGACGTAAAAAATAAACGCTAGGGCTGGGGTTGGGGTTGTGCTAATGTTAGGGTTGGGGTTGTTTTTTTTTTTTCAAAAGTAAAAAAAAAAAAAAAAAAAAAAGATGATGACATGGCAACTAGTGTTGAACGCAAGTGCTCGCTACTTGAGTTTGCACCGGGTGCTCGGGTATGCACTGAGTATCGCGGGTGCTCGAGTCTCCGCCCCATATGCTTCACGGCCAAAAAAAACTCGCGGGGATTGCCTGCCATACACGAGCAATCCCCGCATGTTTTTTTTGGGGTGGTTAATAACCGTGAAACATGCGGGCGGGGACTCGAGCATTTCACTTGAGCACCCGTGATACATGGTGCATACCTGAGTTCCCGATGCAAACTCAAGTAGCGAGCACTTGCACTCAAGAGTAATGACAACTTATTCAATATGATGACCTAATGTTATCAAATTCTGTGTTGTACCTCTGGGTTCAAAATGTTCACTATACCCCTTAATAAAATCCTTGAGGGGTATAGTTTCCAAAATGGGGTCACTTGTGGGGGAGCTCCACTGTTTAGGCACATCAGGGGCTCTCCAAACTCAACATGGTGTCCACTAACAAATTGAATGGAAAATCGGCTCAAATTGTTTAGGCACATCAGGGGCTCTCCAAACGCAACATGGCGTCCGCTAATTATTCAAGCAAATTTTACAATCAAAAAGTCAAATGGCGCTCCTTCCCTTCCGAGCCCTGCCGTGTGCCCAAACAGTGTTTTTTCTCCACATATGGGGGATCTGCGTGCCCAGGGGAAATTGCACAACAAATTTTGTGATGCATTTTTTCTTGTTACCCCTGCGAAAATAAAAAAAATTGGGTCTAAAGTAACATTTTTGTGAAAAAAGTTAAATGTTCATTTTTTTCTTCCACATTCCAAAAATTCCTGTGAAGCACCTGAAGGGTTAATAAAGTTCTTGAATGTGGTTTTGAGCACCTTGAGGGGTGCAGTTTTTAGAATGGTGTCACTTTTGGGTATTTTCTGTCATAAAGACCTCTCAAAGTGACTTCAAATTTGATGTGGTCCCTAAAAAAATGGTTTTGTAAATTTTGTTGGAAAAATGAGAAATCGCTGGTCAACTTTTAACCCTTATAGCTCCCTAACAAAAAAAAAATTTTGGTTCCAAAATTGTGCTGATGTAAAGTAGACATGTGGAAACTGTTATTTATTAACTATTCTGTGTGACATATCTCTCTGATTTAAGGGCATAAAAATTCAAATTTTGAAAATTGCACAATTTTCAAAATTTTCGCCAAATTTCCATTTTTTTCACAAATAAACGCAAGTGATATCGAAGAAATTTTACCACTATCATGAAGTACAATATGTCACGAAAAAACAGTCTCAGAATCAGGGGGATCCGTTGAAGCGTTCCAGAGTAATTACCTCATAAAGTGACAGTGGTCAGAATTGTAAACATTGGCCTGGTCATTAATGTGCAAACCACCCTCGGGGGTTAAGGGGTTAACAGCTCATTTACATGTTAAGAAAAACATGGATTTCTCAGAAATAAGAGGTCAGATCGCAGTTATAAAGGTATTACTTTATTCACTTTCCTAAGACCTACATATAGACGGCTAAGGAGGGTTGATCCTACTGACAGATTCCGTTTAAGTAACCATTTGCAGCTCTACACGTGAAAGTGGAGGATCGCTGTTACCCTGTCTGTTAAGGTCTTTGGACTCCAGACCAGGGGATGGTTAATCCACTTACAATTGGCCATTCATATAGCTGGACCATTGCGACATACAGTGTTAACTTTAAAGTCACAGCATTCCACTGCCCCAGGCACACTTCTCAACACCTGCAATAACATACTAGTATCATCTGTTGCGCTTCTATTAAAAACCAGTGCTTCTCAAAGATACTGTATTTGTTTTAATTATGGGAGGATCGGGCAGCAAGTGTTTAATTCCCCTATAGCATGCCCCCAGGAGACATAAAGGATTGCACACTGGGTCCTCCAGAGCGAGGGATGTTTTTTGAAGCCGAGCCATGCTCTGTTTAGTAGATATAATACTAGTGTAGTATGAAGAACATTATTCAGACTGGAATTGATAATTTCCTAATTTAATTTAGATTATTATTGCAACAGAATATCCTCATATAACATTGGCATGGTTCATTTACTAAAGAACATGAACGATTGCTAATATATATATATATAAATATATATATATATATATATATATATATATATATATATACAATATGTGTCATGATAAACATTGATTAGCACTGCCATGCTACCCTTTCCTCAAAGCTGAAAGCTGGATTCCTTCAATAAGTGGGAGTTTATGAGTAATTACATCTTCTATGAGAACATTCCCGGGGGGCAGCGCTTTTGTTAAAGACAACAATCAACATTACCAGGACATGATAATCTGATGCTAGTGACACAGATATAATATGTTAATAACCGCCCATCTCCAGCCACATTGGAATTTACATTACTCTGTGCAAAGAGCATATGATCTGGACAATTTATGCATGCTATTAAATGTTTTTATTCTGTAGGGGATTATGGGTTAAAAATGTTGTCTGGTTTACAAAATCTGTTTTCTCATTAGGAATTTCTCGAGTCATAGAGAAAAAGTGCTCCATTCAACTTCCTTTCCTGGTGTAATACTACATTTACTCAGTGGAGGAATACTTCCATTAAGGTAGCTCTATTTTAAACATGGCTTCTAATATGCTTGTTCAGCTCTGCCATCAGGGACAATTAAAGGGTTTGTCCACTACTAGGACAACCCCTTCTTGAACTAAATGTTTGACCACAATAAAATAAAAAAGTCTATACTCAGCTCCAGTGCTGGCGCCGTTCCAGCGGTATTGGCACTCAGTCTCGAGGCTCTGGTGCGGTTCAATAACACGTGGTGCCCGGCGCCCAATCAGCGCTGGCGTCACTATCCCCGCTTTCGTACGAAATTGAACATGAAGAGGAAGTCAGAGATCAGCTGCAGCCCGAACTTCCTCTTCATGTTCAAAACGTATGAAGGTGGAGACAGTGACGCCAGCTCTGATTGGGCGCCTGGCACCATGTGTCATTCCACCGCATCAGAGCCCCGGGACTGCGAGTGCCGACACCGCTGGAACGGCACTGGAGGTGAGCATAGGTTTTTTTATTTTATCAGGGCCAAGCATTTAGTTCAAGAAGAGGTTGTCCTAGTAGTGGACAACCCCTTTAAGAGGCCCCCATACATGTTAGAGTATACAGTGCTGCTCACCATTATTGGCACCCCTTCATTTTTTTCATAGATTGTACATTATCTTCAGAAATAAATGTAAATGTACCAAAGTTATATCCTCAGGATTTTTTAATTAGTGGTCCAAAGTAATATAACAATAAAACATTGTTTTTCAACTTCCATGTTGTAATTTCAAAGAAGAAACAGAATAAACAGCATGTGCAGCAATAAAGACACCCCTAATTAATACTTGGTTGCACACCCTTTGGCATTGCTGACAGCCTCCAAACGTTTCTTGTAGCCATCTATAAGCTTCTTGCACTTCTCAGATGGAATTTTCTCCCACTCTTCCTTTGCAGTTTGTTCAAGCTCTTGAATGTTTGTAGGGTTCTATTTCCCAATGGCAGATTTCAGCTCATCCCAAACATTTTCAATTGGATTGAGGTCAGGACTCATTGCTGGCCTTTTTAAAATAGTAATTTTTTTCTTTTTCAACCATTTCTGTGTACTTTTGGATGTTTGCTTTGGGTCATTGTCTTGCTGGAGGACCCATAATCTTCTACTCAAACCAAGTTTTCTTACACTGGGTAGGACATTTCACTCTAAAATCTCTTGATAATTCTCTGATTTCATGATTCCTGTGATACGGTCAAGGCCTGCAGTACCAGACGCAGAAAAGCAACCCCACAGCATCATGGAGATGTTCTTTTCCTTATAAGCTTCATTGCGTCGTCTGTAAACAAACTATTGCTTTGCATTGCCAAAAAGCTCTATTTTTGTTTCATCAGAGCCACAATCAAGGTAATTTATCCCAGATTGCCCCAGTAGAGGGCAGCATAGAGGCTTATTCCTGACTTTGAAGATTGCATTTGATAGATATCAGAGGAGTTAGCTGCCCAACTGGGGCAAGGAGTAGCCACCCCAGAGGATGCTGTATTCTGATGCCAAGGTATGTAGAGAAGTGCCATGCCAGAGAGAACTATGAGACTGTTGCCTATGTGTGCGAAGGACTGTAACACAGTAATTGTATGGTGTGAGCCACAAGAGAGTTTTAAGTTGCCAAAGGATATTGCAGCCAAGAGAGGTTTCTGTAAGTGAGGCTAAATAAGATCTGACACAGAGAATGTGCTGCTGAGGTGATTGCCAGCAGACTGTAACAATGGTCTACAAAGTGTCAGCCCACTTTTGTATACACCAATTTGCTGTTCTGTTCAAATCCAATTGTTGCCTCTTGTGATACTCTGTAACCATCAAACTTGTTGCCTCCCTATGAGTAATTGACGCGCCCCCTGGGCTGTGTGGGGAACCCGGAACCGGGCCTTTTGTGGGATGCTGGGGGTTGTAGTCACCGTGGCGATGACCCGGTCCCGTGGCTCAGGGTGGTCAAACCAGTGGCTGTCTATTGATGTGGTTTTCATTATTTTCAAATGTCCGACTACGCCACCCGTGGATGGCGGTCAGAGTGAACCACCGCTGCAGGGCAGACCGCTGAGGCTGGTGTTGTGGGTGCAGCAGAGTGTAGTATAACTCCCCACGGGAGAAGTATAGCCTCAGGGCAGTGAGTGCGGATGATGGGGGTGATGGTGCGTGGGAATAATAACTCAGAGTCCCTGTAATACAGTCCAGGATCTTTACTCACAGTTCGTTATTCCACGTTACTCCGGCCGGCTGTAACTTCCCGCGTTGCACCATGTTCACCAGGTGAGGGGGCTCGGCCAACTCCCGGATAATTTTGGAGCGCTTCGCAGGACCCCCTTTGCGTGTCCTTCCTCTGGCCTGTCATACCCCACCAGTGACCACGCTTCTGTCCGGCTGCCTCGGACCTTCTCTGGGTAAACCTCGGCGCCAGTTTCCCTGACCCTATATGGTGCCTTCCTAGCGGGTATAGTGAGGGGCTGCACCACGTAAAATGTCACAGCCTCCGGTTTCTAGCTGAAGGTAGTTCCCCGCCTCTACTAGTTTCGGGGACCGGTCTCCCCCTTGGCCTGACCCCTCTACGCAGGTAGATACGGGCGTATGGTGGCTGCCAGCCGGTCCACACCCCTGGGGCCCCCTTCTTTCCTCCGTGTTCTTGGAGCCCCCTCCGTTCCTCTTCATTCCTTCTCACCAACTCTCTCTCTCTCCTTTGAGTTCTGACTGGGCCTCACAGGCTAGACCCGCGTCCGGAGCAGAGCTCCACAGAGTCCTGCTCTGTCACATCTTCCCTCTGGCTGAACTGACTGACTTCTCTCCATGAACTCAACTCTGATCTAAGATGGTGCCCACCTTTTTATACCTCCCTCTAGGTGCACCCAGGAACTGCTTCCTCCCTGCTCCTGCACTACAGGGTTCCCCTTTCCTCGGTGTTCCCTCCCCCCACTCCAGCCAGGGACGGGGACTGTCGTGCTCTACTTGGAGCACATCGGTAGCCCTGCCCCCCGGACATGTGGTGTAATGCATGCAGGTATCTGTTAGAACTCTCCTGTTAGTTTTTTTCTATTATGCCGGTCACATGACCGTTTTTTCCTATTTAATCCTGCTCCGCCCTTCTGGCCTTGCTGGACTTCATTGTAATTTCTACTCTTAAGCTAGCCAGGTGCTTTGTTACCTTACTCAGTCAATTTAGCTAGGTCTTTTGACCTCTATGTTCTATGTTGTTTGTTTGTCTTTTTACTGCTACAATTTCTGCTAGGAGGTGTCCATCTTTCTCCCAGTCCCTAGTTCTTGTAGGGATCCCTCCCTCACATCTATAGGTCTTCGTTCAGACTAACTGAGGACTTTAGCGGGTCTGATCGCAGGATCACTTTCCCCATTACATCGTAGGGATCTAGCTTAGTTATATTGTAGGGACAGATCTCCTGTCTTTCCTTAGTGCTTGTAGCAGATCATAACAGTATCGGGGTCCTGATCCACACTCCGTCCTTACCCGAGAGTGAGATATCGCACATCTGGATGAGATGCAATACCTCTGTAGTAACCGAGCCCCCAGGGTGCTACATTCCCCCCTGGTAAATCACAGCACGTCCGCGGGCTGGAACAGAGCAAAAGACAATTCAAAACATGCAAGTTTTTAGAATGCATCAACATATGAGATTATAAACCATTCTAACTCATCCCTTTATGGGAGGCAATTTTTCTTTTAAAAGTTACGGTCATCATACAAAACTTTTCACTTTCAATATGACTTTCAGCATACAAATTTAAAACGGATTTTCAAGTAGAAAAACACAAAACTCTTTCAGCAGCATCATTACGACGGAGTCCTTCACTAAGTCACAGCTCCTGCTGCGACCAGGTGTCCATTCTTAAGGTGCAAACTTTAGCAAAACTTTTAAACATGAGGGACCCGCTTGTAAACCCTCAATGAAGGCCCTGGGGTGGCTGCAGGGCGTAGCTGATCTAGTTGCCGGACCTCGTCTTCGGCCACCTCTGATGGGTTTTTGTTCTGAGGTCAGTTGTTGTAGTTCCTTATAAAACCAGTAGGGGGCACTTTAAGAAGTGCAGCTATTTACAAAGTTGACCGCTCCCAGTCCTCGGCCGGATAGTTCACAAAAGTTGGCTGCTCCCAGTCTTCAGCCGGATACAAACAAAGAGTTGGCTGCTCCCAGTCCTCAGCCGGATATTACTAACCAGTCTCCGGGTAACTTTCAGCAAACTACATACAGGCAACAGTCAGGCAACAGTCCCCATCCGGGGTGAACTTTTTCTTCTTTTACCCTAACGGGCAACTATGTACAGTGCACTCACATTTTCCTTTAGTAGCGGCGTCCTCCTTGTGCACGCTCTTCCTCCTCGCCATACTCTTCAGACCCGTCCGGGTCCTCTGGGTAGTAGTGCTCTTGGTAGTGTTCTTCTTCTACCCTCTGGACATTGAGGGCATACCACCCTCGCAATCCTCGATGCGGGGTGTAGGACACCAAGTCCCCCGAATACAGATCCCGTCCTCGGTGACTCTCAGGCAGATGGCTCTCCACGTCCCTCCTATCAACATAGAGGTCAGTGGCTGTGGTAGAGTCCCGGATGAACCCCCACTCTTTCTCCTGGTGGAACTTTACCACGGTCCCAGCTACTTTAGGACCGCGTGCTCCTTGGGGGTTTCGACGAGTCCGTGTCTTCTCCTCTGCGCTCCGGGCCTGCAGCTGCTCCCTCTTCTGGCGCCACGCCCGCTCCTCCTTTTCAAGCTGCTCACAGATCTCCCGCCGGCGAGCTGCGGCCGCCCGCGTCTCCTGTGCAAACCCCATCAGATCCTCCCCGGTCTGGTCCCATTCAATCTGGACCTCCTCCTCCGGGAGCTGCGGGATGGCGAATGGCTGTGGTACGGGCAGGAGCGGAGCAAGTGGGGCCTCGGCCCCTGCGGACAGGTCCTTCCGCCGACTGGGGTGAACCCATCCCTCCGGCACAGGGACCGGCTCTCCATCGGGTCCGGTGAGCTGGCTGTACAGGTCGGTCCCAAGGGGTGGTGACTTCAGGACCTGGCACGCACGTGGTTGAGAGGCACCTGAGGAGGTCAGGCCTTGCGACCAGGCCTGGAGCGGGCCGCTTCCGACCGCATCCGGGGTCAGGGGGCACGTCCTGGGGCTTGATCCGGCGACGGGGCTCACAGCTTGGGGCCTGCGTGCCGGCGGCGGGAGTGGGGAACGTCTGGCTCCGAGACAGGGTCCAGAGGCAGGTTGGTGGCATTAGGGCTCGTGGCAGGGGTGTCCCCCTTACCTGCTTCCAGGGCTGCGCTGCTCTCAACTTCCGGCCTCCGCTCCTCGTCCTCAGGGGCTGGCTCGCTGGTCGGTGCTGGCGGCGTCCTGTGCTGCTGGGCCGCGACCCGCCGGGCCATCTCTTCTCTCCATTCCGCTACAGCTTCTCGCTGCGCCTGGACCATCCTCCGGTCCAAATCCTCCAACGCCGTCCGGAGGAACTCCGGGTCCTCTCCTGGGAGCTGTGCCATCAGCTCCTTGAGGCTGTATGGGGCCGCGATGGCCTGCAGCTGGAGTCGGTGCTGCTTGCCATCTCCGGGTGTGGTCTGCCGAGACTGATCCAAACCACACCCTGCCCCCCGGTTTTCTTCTTTTTCCGCTCCCATTGGGGGTGGTCCCGGGGCCATCTTCTGACAATCACTGTCAGGGGCAGCCCCCCCACGTTGATGGACATCTCTGCAGCCGCACTCATGGCTGTTGGGGGTGGGCTCCATCTTTGGCATCATTCTGGGACCTGGCCCAGGATGGGAGGTGGCCTCCTATCTTCTTTTGGCGCGCACATCATGGCGTCCGTTCTTCTGGGGCGGGCGCCATTTTCAATACAGTGAAACAGTCTCTTTTCAGGCACACAGTACCCGCTGGTTGCGGGCACGAAATCCTGCCGAATATGCCAAAGTTGACGCGCCCCCTGGGCTGTGTGGGGAACCCGGAACCGGGCCTTTTGTGGGATGCTGGGGGTTGTAGTCACCGTGGCGATGACCCAGTCCCGTGGCTCAGGGTGGTCAAACCAGTGGCAGTCTATTGATGTGGTTTTCGTTATTTTCAAATGTCCGACTACGCCACCCGTGGATTGCGGTCAGAGTGACCCGCCGCTGCAGGGCAGACCGCTGAGGCTGGTGTTGTGGGTGCAGCAGAGTGTAGTATAACTCCCCACGGGAGAAGTATAGCCTCAGGGCAGTGAGTGCGGATGATGCGGGTGATGGTGCGTGGGAATAATGACTCAGAGTCCCTGTAATACAGTCCAGGATCTTTACTCACAGTTCGTTATTCCACGTTACCCTGGCCGGCTGTAACTTCCCGCGTCGAACCATGTTCACCAGGTGAGGGGGCTCGGCCAACTCCCGGATAATTTTGGAGCGATTCACAGGACCCCCTTTGCGTGTCCTTCCACTGGCCTGTCATATCCCACCAGTGACCACGCTTCTGTCCGGCTGCCTCTGGCCTTCTCTGGGTAAACCTCGGCGCCAGTTTCCCTGACCCTATGTGGTGCCTTCCTAGTGGGTATAGTGAGGGGCTGCAGCACGTAAAATGTCACAGCCTCCGGTTTCTAGCTGAGGGTTGTTCCCCACCTCCACTAGTTTCGGGGACCGGTCTCCCCCTTGGCCTGACCCCTCTACGCAGGTAGATACGGGCGTATGGTGGCTGCCAGCCGGTCCACACCCCTGGGGCCCCTTCTTTCCTCCGTGTTCCTGGAGCCTCCTCCGCTCCTCTTCATTCCTCTTCCCCAACTCTCTCTCTCTCCTTTCAGTGCTGACTGGGCCTCACAGGCTAGACCCGCGTCTGGAGCAGAGCTCCACAGGGTCCTGCTCTGTCACATCTTCCCTCTGGCTGAACTGACTGACTTCTCTCCATGAACTCAACTCTGATCTAAGATGGTGCCCACCTTTTTATACCTCCCTCTAGGTGCACCCAGGCACTGCTTCCTCCCTGCTCCTGCACTACAGGGTTCCCCCTTCCTCGGTGTTCCCTCCCCCCACTCCAGCCAGGGACAGGGACTGTCGTGCTCTACTTGGAGCATATTGGTCGCCCTGCCCCCCGGAAATGTGGTGTAATGCATGCAGGTATCGGGGTCCTGATCCACACTCCGTCCTTACCCGAGAGTGAGATATCGCACATCTGGATGAGATGCAATACCTCTGTAGCAACCGAGCCCCCAGGGTGCTACATAATCACTGAGGAATCACTCTACCATAGAGTGCCATTACATACTATATTTTACTTTTAGGGGTACCACCCAACCACACTTTACAGACTGTACACCATCACTTCTTGGAGAATCAAATAATCTATGACATTCTTCTATCAGTTAATTCCCATTCATTGTAGGTGCCATAAAGGACACACCCTGCTACACTGTCTATGCGGACCATACAGGACATACATGTCTCCAATATGGCTACTCTAAGGTAAGATATTAAAATAAAATCTTAATAGCATCTACATTAAAAAAAATTACATATATTGTTTATTTTCTAAAAAATTACATATATTACTGAAACTAAAGTCACAAAAACATTTCTTTAAAAAAGTGGTGGATGTGTAACGGGGTGGTAGTCATGGGCGAGGTACCTGTCTGTTGCACACTGTAAGGTTGCATGACGGTGGGGGCCCTGGCTGGGTGTGTGGACTTGTACTGTGAGAGCGCTACACCCATGCAGTCCTGGCCAACCAGCATGTAACTGATGTTGCTGGTTGGCCAGGACCAGATGTCAACCAGTTCATAAAAGGAGACCACAAGTTCTTAACAAACGACGCCTTACTAAACAGCCATTACGGGGCAACTATGTACACAGGATAGTGGGTACACAACATCTTATTAGTTTCTTCATTAATACAATGCAGAGTCTCGTTACTTCCCTGGCCTCACACATTCCTGACTTTACTGTTCTCATTTCCTTGACCACCACCCAGCGTAACACCACAGTACAGTCCGTGAAAGAATTTCCTCGTTCCGTGTCTGAATGGGGTTTGCCAATATGGCCAGACTCAGCTTCAATCTCTCTGATGCTTGGGGAACTCCCGCCTGGGATACTCACTTTGTCTCACATTCTGTTCCCTCCTGGTCCCTTACCTTTAAGAGCTTTAAGATACTGGGTGCCTTGCTGCTAAGCCTACCGTCTCCGGATCCTTCTCACTTGATCACTCTGCTCTCTGGTCAGTCCTTTGAGCTGGCACTATCTTTCTCTCTGCCTCTCTGTAACTCTTTCTCTGTCTCAGTCTGTTCCTCAGGCTCACACTATCTCTGTCCCGATCTCCTTTCTCTCCTGCCACAAAACGTCCACTACAGGCGGCCTTGTTGAGCACTCAGACCAAACATCTGCTATAGCTGCAAACTAGGTCCTGTCTGAGTCACTACCAGTAAACCTTCTCTGATCCTGCAACACAGCCCCTCCCTCTGGGCTAGTCCCAACACTTAACTATTTCTTGCCCTACTCACTGTCTGTTGCTGGGCAGAACTCAGCTTCCTAACAGTACAGTGCAAAACATTACAATACACCACATTACAATCCACAATACACATTACCATCGCAATAACGCATGACATTACACTTCACATTATAACAATAACATTGATACCTTGAAGGGGGAACATGGCAATAGGTCAATCTCCTTACATGTGCAATACATTTTACACTGCATAGCAGAACTTGTGTGCAGTGGTATGAAGGTCATGATTTCCATTAAATGGAAAGAGGGAGGCATATCTAAAGAAGATTATAATGCAGTCTACAGATCCTGCAGGGCACGTATCAGGTTAGCTAAAGCTGACAATGAATTAAGGCTTGCAAGAGATGTCAAAAGCAATAAAAAAGGATTTTGGGGGTATGTCAAAAGTAAAAGAAAAGTCAAAGATGCTACAGGATTTTTACAGGATGAAAATGGAGAAATGGTAAGAGAGGATGTTGAGAAGGCCGAACTTTTTAATTCCTATTTTGCATCTGTTTTCTCTCAGAAAGAAAATGTAACATCAACTGATCTTCACTGTCCTTTTAAAGGAATAGAGGAATCCAAGTTATCTGTAAACAGAAAGATTGTGAGGGAATATTTAGCTAACATAAATGAGTTCAAGTCTCCAGGTCCAGATGAATTACACCCCAGAGTACTGAAGGAGATCGTAGAAGAAATTTTAGAACCACTCTCCATAATCTTTGAAAATTCTTGGAGAACAGGAGAAGTCCCAGAAGACTGGAGAAGAGCAAATGTTGTTCCTATCTTCAAAAAAGGGAAGAAGGTGGACCCAGGGAACTATAGGCCGGTGAGTCTGACTTCTATACCAGGAAAGATCTTTGAACAAATTATTAAACAACATGTATGTAAGTACATGGATAAGAATGAAGTGATTAACCAGAGTCAGCATGGGTTTGTAACTAACAAGTCATGTCAGACTAACTTAATTTCCTTCTATGACAGAATCACTGACTGGGTG
Organism: Phyllobates terribilis; assembly: GCF_046119375.1. Lineage (NCBI taxonomy): Eukaryota > Metazoa > Chordata > Amphibia > Anura > Dendrobatidae > Phyllobates > Phyllobates terribilis. The sequence goes on from NW_027362765.1 coordinate 139,733,129, forward strand.
GATCAGGGAAATGCTGTAGATATAGTATATCTTGACTTCAGCAAAGCATTTGACAAAGTATCTCACACCATCCTTATTGAAAAAATGACCAAGTATGCAATGGACCAGGCAACTGTTAGGTGGATTCATAACTGGCTTAGTGATCGGACTCAAAGGGTGGTTGTAAATGGCTTCACATCCAGCTGGATGAATGTCTCAAGTGGGGTACCACAGGGCTCCGTCCTGGGACCTGTATTGTTCAACATCTTTATCAATGATTTAGATGAAGGAATTGAGGGTAAACTGATTAAATGTGCTGATGACACAAAGCTAGGAGGGATAGCTAATACTAGAGAAGAGAGAGAGAGGATTCAAAAAGACCTAAATAAACTGGAGCAGTGGGCAGCAACCAACAGAATGGTTTTTAACAGGGAAAAATGCAAAGTCCTACATCTGGGCAATAAAAATGAAAAAAGCATATACAGAATGGGAGGAATAGAGCTAAGCAACAGTACATGTGAAAAAGACTTAGGTATACTAATAGATCATAGACTGAACATGAGTCAACAGTGTGATGCAGCAGCAAAAAAGGCAAATACAATTCTGGGATGTATTAACAGAAGCATACAGTCTAGATCACGTGAAGTCATTATCGGTCTTTACTCCTCTTTGGTCAGACCTCATCTGGAATACTGTGTACAGTTTTGGGCACCACATTTTAAAAAAGACATAGACAAACTGGAGCAAGTTCAGAGAAGAGCGACCAGAATGGTGACTGGTCTGCAAACCATGTCCTATGAGGAACGGTTGCAGGATTTGGGAATGTTTAGCTTGCAAAAAAGAAGACTGAGAGGAGACTTAATAGCTGTCTACAAATATGTCAAGGGCTGTCACATTGTAGAAGGATCATCTTTATTCTCATTTGCACAAGGAAAGACTAGAAGCAATGGGATGAAACTAAATGGGAGGAGACACAGATTAGATATTAGAAAAAACTTTTTGACAGTTAGGGTGATTAATGAGTGGAACAGGCTGCCACGAGAGGTGGTGAGTTCCCCTTCAATGGACGTCTTCAAACAGAGGCTGGACAGACATCTGTCTGAGATGATCTAGTGAATCCTGCTTTGAGCAGGGGGTTGGACCAGATGACCCAGGAGGTCCCTTCCAACTCTACCATTCTATGATGCTATGATTTATTCCTTGAAATCTTGTAGCAGTTTTCACATTTGTCTGCTCAGATGGATAATCTGTAAAATACATAATAATCATAAATCAGGGAAGACGAGCCCATAGAACATAGCAGCATTGCCAGTCTCGCGTGAATATTGTAATGTAGGATTTTTTCATTTGTGAGATGGAATTTGTTAGACAAGCCTATAAACAACATGAACTTAGCTACTCAAGAAAAATGACATTTTATGGCTCATTACACATCAGGTGGAATATCACGGGGACAAACAGCAATTTGACGCTCTGCTCTGAACTAATTATAGCCTTCACTCATGACTGATCTTCAGTGGGAATCCCAATACCTGCATGGTTAAAGGGGTTGTCCAACTTACAAAAAATGTCTCGAAAAGGCCCAGAAAGTTATAAAATAATAAGAAAATAAACTACCCAGCTTTAATTCTCATCAATCCAGCACAAGCTGCTCCTGTGGTCTCCGGTTGGTCAGGATGTGATGGCTTTGTTCTCTGACCACTGAGGTCTGTGATTGGCTGTAGGGGTTTAGTGACTGCCAGGCCTGTATTTGGCACTAGGCACCGGAGGTCCGGTGCCTAGGTCAGCGGGTCGCTGGGGCAGCGCCATGCTCAGAATTACATTTTTTTTTAAAATCTTCCCTTCCTTCCCCAGACTCCATAAGAATAACAGAGTCTTTGCCTGGGGGAGGGAGTGGGACGGCGCGGAGGTCCCTGTACTCATCTGTATTAGCGTCTTAATACAAATGAAAGCTCCCTGACCCAGCGTGCGGCGACGTGCGCATGCTCCTGATGTCATGGAAACGCGATGAGTTTACCTCATCACGCTGCCGACATTACAGCTGACCACCACAGAGGAGAACACGCCGCCAGAGCCAGGAGCAGCCAGGTAAGCACTCATTGAGCTGAAGATGCAACGGGCCGCATGGGGGGGATGTTTCTGAAAAAGGTGGGCCGCATGGGGGGAGTGTGCCTGAAAAAGAAGGGCCGTATGGGGGGATGTATTTGAAAAATGGGGCCATATGGGGGGAGTGTATTTGAAAAAGGGGGCTGCCTGGGGGGAGGGAATATTTCTGAAAAGGAGGGCAGCATGGGGGGGATGTATCTGAGAAAGGGGACTGCATGGGGGCAATGTTTCTGGAAAGGTGGGCTGCATGGGGGGAATGTGACTTAAAAAGGGCGCCGCATGGGGGGGATGTCTCTAATAAAAGGGGCTGCATGGGGGGATTGTCTGTGAAAAAGGGGGCCACACAGCGTGGGAGGATGTCTCTGAAAAAAGGGGCTGCATGGTGGGGGAATGTCTCTCAAAAAGGGGGCTGTATGGGGGGTGGGGAATGTCTTTGAAAAAGGGGACCGCTTGGTGGGAAAATGTCTCTGGTAAAGGGGGCTGCATGGGGGGGTGTCAGTGAAAAAGGTGGCCGCACAAGGTTGGATGTCTATGGAGAAGGGACGGCGAGAGGTGGGATCACTATGGAAAAGGGGCAGCATGGGGTGGGATCACTATGAAGAAGGGTCAGCATGGGATGGGATTACTATGGAGAAGGGGCAGTATAGGATCACTATGGCGATGGGGCAGCGCGGAGTGGGATGTCTATAGAAAAATGGGGAGGGTGGGATTGCCATGGAAAAGGGGGCAGTGTGGGGTGGATTCAGTATGTAGGAGTAGCATTGGGGGTTCACTATGGCAAAATGGGCTCAGCATGGAGAAGGCTTACGTGAGGGAGACAGTTCAAAGAGGGGGCTGCATGGGGTGGGGACAGTGTGGAAATTGTAGTTCATAAGTGAGGAGGGTGTGATAGGTAGAATTCATAGTTACATAGTTTATAAGGCCGAAAAAAGACAAGCGTCCATCGAGTTCAGCCTATTTCTTGTGCTCTGCAGCTATTTCGCAGTGTTGATCCAGGGGAAGGCAAAAAAAAAACATGCGGTATAGGCCAATTTACATCATTGAGGAAAAATTCACTTCCCGACTCCAATCTGGCAGTCAGATTAAATCCCTGGATTAACTAACTATCACTAAGCATAAAATGTAATGTTATTGTTCTCAAGAAAGGCGTCCAGGCCTCTCTTGAACTTATTAAGTGAGTTGGACATCACCACTTCCTCTTCCAGAGAGTTCCAGAGTCTCACGGCTCTGACCGTAAAGAATCCCCTTCTATGGTGCAGTAACCTCCTTTCCTCCAGACGCATAGTGTGCCCCCTCGTCTTTGTCACCATCCTTGGTATAAACAGGTCATGGGAGAGATCTCTGTACTGCCCCCTGATGTATTTATACATGTTTATGAGGTCTCCCCTAAGCCTTCTCTTTTCCAACGTAAATAGGCCTAATTTTGACAACCTCTCTGGGTATTCTAGTCCCTCCATTCCCTTTATTACCTTAGTCGCCCTCCTTTGTACCCTCTCTAGCTTCAATATGTCTTTCCTGAGCACAGGAGCCCAGAACTGTGCACAATATTCTAAGTGCGGCCTTACCAGCGCTTTATACAGAGGAAGAACAATGTTCTAATCATATGCCCCTATTCCTCTTCTGATGCATGCCATGACTCTATTTGCCTTCGCAGCTGCTGCCTGACACTGGGCACTCCAATTTAATTTGCTATTAACCAAGACACCCAGGTCCTTCTCCATGTCAGATTTCCCCAACGGTTTCCCATTTAATATGTATGGGTGACTGCTGATTTTCTTTCCCATGTGCATGACCTTACATTTATCGGCATTGAACCCCATTTGCCATTTTTTGGCCCAACTCCCCAATTTATCTAAATCCTCCTGTAGCTGTGCCCTATCCTCATCTGTATTAACTACTTTACAAAGTTTAGTATCATCTGCAAATATTGCTATTTTACTATGCAACCCTTCCACTAGATCATTAATAAATATATTAAATAATATAGGGCCCAAGACAGACCCTTGAGGCACCCCGCTAGTAACCCTGACACCCCCTGAGCTTACTCCATTGATAACCACCCTCTGCTTTCTATCACTCAGCCAGCTATTTACCCACTTGCACACATTATCCCCCAGACCAAGCATTCTCATTTTATATACCAACCTTTTGTGTGGCACGGTATCAAACGCTTTGGAGAAGTCAAGGTATACAACATCCACTGACTCTCCCCGGTCCAGCTGTGAGCTCACCTCCTCGTAGAAGGCCATCAGGTTTGTTTGGCAGGAGCGATCCCTCATGAATCCATGTTGATATGGAGTTAGACAGTTATTATCATTAAGATATTCTACAATAGCATCTCTAAGAAATCCTTCAAACAATTTACCCACAACAGACGTTAAGCTGACTGGTCTATAGTTCCCAGGGTCACTTTTAGACCCCTTTTTGAATATTGGTACCACATTTGCTTGGCGCCAGTCAAGTGGGACAGTCCCTGTCCATAAAGAGTGCTTGAATATAAGATACAGCGGTCTGTCTATCACATTACTTAATTCTTTTAGTACCCGGGGGTGTATGTCATCTGGGCCTGGTGACTTGTCTATTTTGATATTATTTAGGCGTTTCTGAACTTCCTCCTGGGTTAGGTGGGTGATATTTAGCGGAGGGTTTACTTTATCACTCTGCATTTCCTCCGATAAATTGTTTTCTTTTGTGAAAACACTGGAGAAGAAGCTATTGAGTAGGTTTGCTTTACCCTCATCGCCCTCTATGATTTTACCCAGGTTATTTTTCAATGGGCCAACTCCATCAGTTTTAATCCTTTTACTGTTTATATAGTTAAAGAACAGTTTGGGATTCGTTTTACTTTCCTTGGCAATTAGTCTCTCTGTCTCCTCTTTTGCTATTCTTATTTGTTTCTTACAGATTTTGTTTTTTTCCCTATAAGATATTAGCGCTTCCTCGCTGCCTTCTTGTTTAAGTTTACCGAAAGCCCTTTTTTTGTTTTTCATTGCCCTCTTGACTTCCTTATTTAGCCACATTGGCTTCCTCCTATTCCTAGCCCTTTTATTCCCATAAGGTATGTACCTTCTACAGTGACTATGTAGGACTGTTTTGAAAATTTCCCATTTTCTATCCGTGCTCCTATTACTAAAGATACTATCCCAGTCTATAAGGTGAAGGGCATCTCTTAGCTGATCAAACTTTGCCCTCCTGAAGTTCAGTGTTTTTGTGACTCCCTTGCTGGGCTCCCTACTGAAGCACATGTGGAATTGTATAATGTTGTGGTCACTATTTCCCAGGTGCCCCCCGACCTGCACCTCAGTTATTCTGTCTGGCCTGTTAGTTAATATTAAGTCTAAAAGGGCCGTCCCTCTAGTTGGTTCCTGCACAAGTTGTGACAAATAATTGTCTTTGATAATTGACAGAAACCTGTTTCCTTTCTGAGATCTACAGCTTTCGGTTTCCCAGTCTATATCGGGGTAGTTGAAGTCCCCCATAATAATCACCTCGTTATTTTTTGCTACTTCGTCTATTTGTCTCATTAATAGACTTTCCGTGGCTTCTGCTATATTTGGTGGTTTATAACAGACTCCTATGATAATTTTATTATTGTTTTTTGCCCCATGTATCTCCACCCATAAGGACTCGACCTCCTCATGTCCCTCCCATACATCCTCCCGTATTGTAGGCTTTAGACACGTCTTTACATATAGACAGACTCCACCCCCTTTCCGACTTCTTCGATCCCTTCTAAACAGACTGTAACCCTGTAAGTTAACTGCCCAGTCATAGCTTTCATCTAACCATGTCTCGGTTATTCCCACTATGTCATAGTTACCTGTAGATATTTCTGCTTCCAGTTCATCCATCTTGTTTGTCAGGCTCCTGGCATTTGCTAGCACGCAGTTTACACAATTTTGTTTTGTTCCAATCTTCTCCCTGTGGAGAGTATTTGAAAATTTCTTACTTCCCTTCCAAGTATCTTGTCTTGGACCTTCTTTGTCGCACTTCATATCTTTCATTAGTATGTTCTCTGGTTGCATGTTCATGTCCGGTGTTTTTCTTCCCATCCCCTCTTCTTCTAGTTTAACACCCTCCTGATGAGTGTTGCGAGTCTCCTGGCGAATGTGTGTTTCCCGGGTTTGTTGAGGTGTAGTCCGTCTCTAGCAAGGAGTCCGTCATAGAGGTAATTCACACCGTGGTCCAGGAATCCAAATCCTTGTTGTCTGCACCATCGTCTCAGCCAGTTGTTCACATCAAGGATTCTGTTCCATCTCCTGACGCCATGCCCGTCTACTGGAAGGATAGAAGAAAAAACTACCTGCGCATCCAGTTGTTTTACTTTCTTCCCCAATGCTTCAAAGTCCTAGCAGATTGTCGGTAGGTCCTTCTTTGCCGTGTCATTGGTGCCAACATGTATCAGAAGAAATGGGTGGACATCCTTGGAACTGATGAGCTTCGGTATCCTATCGGTAACATCCTTGATCTTTGCCCCTGGGAGGCAGCATACTTCTCTTGCGGTTATGTCCGGTCTGCAGATAGCTGCTTCTGTTCCTCTCAGTAGTGAGTCTCCCACCACCACCACTCTTCTTCCCTTCTTGGCTGTCCTTTTTCTTGTCGCTTCTGGGTGTTTCTGGGTACTCTTTTCTGTTTTGCTTGCTGGTAGTTCCTCATCCTTAGGTGTGCCATCTTCGTCCTCCACAAGTCCTTGGAATCTGTTTCTCAGTTGTGTGGTTGGTGGTGTCTCCATGGTTTTCTTGCTTCTTCATATCTCATCGTTTTTGTCCTGAAGAAGACATATGGTACTTCGAAATGTGTAGACATACTAAAAGCCGCATAATCTCCTAGTGTGGACCTTTATTTACCAGCAGAGCGGATTCTCCACTTCTTTCCTTTCTACATAGTGCAGATTTTACTGTTATGGTTTGCAGGTGCCATGACCCACTGGAAGAGCCCCCGAGGTGCAAGAACAGCAGAACCCCCCCATAAGTGACCCCATTTTACAAACTACACCTCTCAGTGAATTTATCTAAGGGTGCAGTGATCATATTGACACCACGGGTATGTTACATAATTTTATACCATTGGGCAGTGAAGAAAAAATAATTATGTTTTTACCACAAAAATTTACTTTTAGCCCTAGATTTTACATTTTAACACAGGAAAATGGGTAAAAATGGTGCCAAAATTTGTCATACAATCTCTGCTGAACGTGGAAATAACCCATATGTGGCTATACAGTACTGCTTAGCCAGACTGTGAGACTCAAGAGGGACGGAGCGCTATTTGCCTCCTGGAGCACAGATTTTTCTACAATAGTTTGCGGTCTTCATATACAGAGCCCTTAAGTGCTAGAAGAGCAGAATCCCACCTCAAGTGACCCCATTTTGAAAATTATGCCCCTTTGGGAATTTATCTTCCAGTGTAGTGATGATTTGACTCCATGGGTGATTTGCAGAAACAAGCAGCCGTGTATGTCTCTGAGTGAAAATTGCAAATCTGCTATTGTAGTGCCCGTAAGTTGTAGTGGCTAGTATGTTGTAGTGACCAGCACATTATGCCCAGTTCGTGCTGCTGAAGAAATGCACCCATAAATTAGACAGGCTTTCATCGCTACACAAATGCCAAACATGTGGACGCTAAATGTAGTTTAGGCACACTGCGGCTCAGAAGGGAGGAGGGCATTTGGATTTGGAAGCTCAGAATTTGCTGAATTACTTTTGGGGGGGGGAGTTATTTCACTTTTCCAGAGTTTTTGTACTACCAATAACATAGAAGCCTCTTATATTTCCGTAAACATATGACGGACCTGAGTGTGGATTTGCCTTTTTTTGCGGAGTGGAGTTGAAGCATTTATTGGGTACATTTTGCATAACATTTTGGATCAAGTTTATCCTGCTCCTTACTTTGGGATTTCCATCGAATATAATAAAGCAGCAGAGTTACTCTGGACTCCGTCTGACCTCTGTTCAGCCTTATCCTTCTTTTCAGAGGTGCGCTGTGGCCGACTGCGCTGTTATGCAAGCTGAAATGACGGACATCGTTGGATCATAGGCCAGACAGAGTCCACAGTGCCTCCATCTGCCTCAGTATAGGAAATCTTCCGCCGGGATTCTGTCTGAATCACGTATTTCTGAGATTTACACAGAAACCCCGCAAGCACCAGTGTAAGCGCTCAGCGCAGAGCGCAAGATAAATGTGCACCAAGCCTTACTGCGATCTTCGGGAGGCAGAATGAACAAATCAATAGTAAGTAAAGAATTAGTTTTACTTATTTTTTGCACCGATCCTTGTGTGGTATAAGTGATTAGACGACTTTATTCTTTGGGTCTGTGCAATTATAGCAATACCAGATTTATATTGTTTTTTTTCTGTTTGGCTGCTGTCACACACTAAAAGATGCTTTTTTTTTGCAAAAGCAAGTTTTTGCATCCCATATTGAGAGCTATAATTTTTCTATATTTCTGCTGACAGTCATGTGAGGACTTGTTTTTTTGCGGGATGAGTTGACATTTTTTTTACATTAAAATATGTATTTACGGGTATAATAAATATCTATTATAATTATGATTTTTTGAAAAAAATTACTTTTTTTAATTTTTTTTGTACTTTCATACTTAGTCCCTCTACGGAATTTTACCTTTTATTAGTCTGATCGCTGTTAAAATGTATCACAATGCACCAGCATTGCACTGCTTTATACCTGTCAGTGATGCACTGACAGAAGCCTCTTACACCTTGCTCTGAGCCTGGTGACCCGAGTGTCGTAATGTCGACCTCGGGTTGCCATGCCACCGATCGGGCCATTGTAATGATGTTACGGGGGCGCCGAATGGAAGGGAAAGAGAGCCCCCTCCCTCTCCCAGCATCCTAAATTTTTCAATCGATATTGATCTCAGCACTTAGGGGGTTAAACAGCCTGGGGCGGTGTGGGCCTTCAAAGCCCCCATACACAGTATGATGGCACCCACAGACCCCACACAGTATGATTCCCCTAAAAAATTAAACGCTATATACTCACCTAACCATGGATCCTGGAAAGTCCACGCCACAGTTAGTGTCCCAGCACAAGCAGAGTGAAATGTAACATCATCATGCCACCTGTGCCAGAACGCTGACGTTATTTGCATACTCCTGCTGTTCTGTAGGATGCAGGCCTAAACCAACCTGCTGACTACAGATTAGAGAGTGGTCAGGCAGGGATACTGTAATGCAGGTGCCGGAATGCAACGCACAGAGACACAAGATGAGAACAGTCAGGGGTTGATATAACCACTTTATATGTATAACAACTATTCTACAAAGGGGGTTAGTAGCAAGGGTAATAAACAGCAACTTGAAATAAGGCTGAGTGCCCACTATGCGTATTTCAAGTGTTTTTGCAGTGGAATTTCCTCAGTGAAAACGCTTAAGAAACACTTGGTAATACGTGTCCCATGGTCCCCAATGATAATCTGCATGTGCTGTGCACATGCTGCGGAAATTTCCGCTGCGGATTATTGTGGCGCCCCTGTGGGTCCAGTTGCCACAGAGCTACTGTACCTCACCCAGAGGTGTGGTATCCCACTCTCAGGTAAGGAGGGAGTACTACCTGGGACCCATACACCCACATCCAATACACTCCACTTCAGTAGGGAAGGGCGAGATTGCTCCTAAGGGAGAGCACAGTCCCTGGTCCCTAGCTGGAGGGTGGAACTAGGTAGAGGAGGTGGGTGGAGTAAGAGGATCAGGGGAGCACAGAGGGTAGCAGTATAAAAGAGAGGGTGGAAGGTTCTGGAAGTGTTCAGAGAGTTCAGAGGGAGAGCTGGGAGCAGGAGCTCAGGAGGAGCTCTGCTCAGGAGGAGTGAAGAAAGGAGCAGGGCCCAGTCAGAGAGGCCCAGGAGAAGGAAAGAGAGAAGAGAGGAGCAGTGAGAAGGGTTCCAGGAGGAACAGAGGGGATCCCAGGGGCACGGTGAGTGCGGATGGCACCCGTGCGCCCGAATCCACGCTGACGTGGAGGGATCAGGCCACAGAGAGGGGATCGGCCCCTAAACTAGTGGAGAACAACCAGGCTCAGCTAGACAACCGGAAGCTGCAGCATTTGCAAGGTGTTGTAGCCAAAACCCACAATTATATAGCCGAAAAGGTGGCCACATAGGGTCCAGGGGACTGCAAGTTGCCCGACAAGGCCCGAGGTCACTGGCTTGGGACAGGGAGATGCGCAGGGCAGGAGGGTGGGATCCAGTGCAGTGAGACAACCAGGAAAGGTACAAAGAACGGGGTGCTGTCCGAGTGCTTCTGAAATACTTGAGAGTTTGCTGGATCACTACCCCGGAGGACACAGGACGACGTGGGCGGTTATAATACAGAATGTGTAACCTGAGGAACTTAACAACTGTGAGTAAAATCTGAAGACTGCACCCCACTGTGTCCTTGAATAATTGCTTCGCCATCACCAGCTCTGCACTATACCGCACCAACAACATTTACCTCATAAAATCTCTATATCCTGCCCTGGAGCTAAGCTCTGCCTGTGGAGAGCTGAACCAACTCTGCTGCGTCACCATCAGCTCCAGTGGAACTGAACCGCAGCAACGGCCCCATATAGCCGCATACCACAGGTGGCGTCACGAGCATTATCTCTAAAAACTTTATTCCCCTTTTCTTTAATCTTTAATTGACCGCCCTGGGTCACGGACCGGGTCACTGCTACCGTGACATCCCCAGCACCAACCGGCCCGGCTACCGAGTACCCCACAGCCCAGGGGGCACGTCATTATCATTGTGGAAAAATATGCAGCATGTCCATTAATTTTGCGGACACGTAGCGTAATTGCCGGCATTGACATGCATTGAATCACTTAATATCCGCATCACTACATGTGCACATGTGGATATTAAGCGATTCAATGTGCGGATGGTACCCAGGTCTGGAGAAGAGGAGACTCTCCTCTAGACCCAGATACCATGGTACCTATAAAAAGCAGAATTTAAAATAAAAAATAAAGATTATATTTACCTTCCGATGGCCCCCGACCTCCTCAGCGATGCGTCCGGTGTGTTGGGCGGCTCGCGATGGTCTAAAATGACCTTCCATGACGTAATTTAGTCATGTGACAGGTAACGCGACCGCTGATGTCGGCGGTCGCGTGACCTGTCACATGACTAAATGACGTCATGAAAGGTTCTTTCACACCACGGTGAGCAGTGCAAGAGACCGGACGCAGGGGAGAAAATACCGGGGGCCATCGGAAGGTAAATATAATCTTTATTTTTTATTTTTTACCCTTCTTATTCTTTTTTTTAACTATTACTTGGTCACACTCAGGGGTGGATTAAGAGTAGCAAGGGCCCCGGGCAGTTTAGAAGGTGCGGACCCCCCCCCCGACACACACACCTGATGTATCACATGTCACATGATCCCCTGTGATAGATCATGTGATAGTTCACGTGAAATTAATTTGGAACAATATTAATATACTAATTATAATATTTTTTTTTAGGCTGTGTGCCCACTATGCGTTTTTTAAGCGTTTCCGCAGCGGCAATTACGCTGCAGAAACACTTAAAAAACACTTGGTAGAAGGTCTGCCATGTTCCCCAATGATAATCCGCATGTGCTGTGTACATGCTGCGGAAATTTCCACTGCGGATTATCATTACAGAAAAATCCGCAGCACTACCAATTATTTTGCGGAAGCGCGGCATTTTCGTCGCCATTGACTTGCATTGGAATGCATAATATCCGCATCACTACATGTGCACATGCGGATATCATGCGGTTCAATGTGCGGATGGTACCCGGGTCTGGAGAAGAGGAGACTTTCCTCCAGACCGGGGTACCATAGTACCTGTAAAAAAAAGAATAAAATGAAAAATAAATATTATACTTACCTACTGATGGCCCCTGGTGTCTTTATCCGATGCGTCCTGGCTTGCTGGCAGCTCGGGGTAGACTAAAGGACCTGTGGTGACGTCATTTAGTCATGTGACGTCACGCGACTGCTGACGTCGGCAGGCCATCAGAAGGTAAGTATATATTTATTTTTTATTTTTTACCATTCTTTTACGATCACACTATATAAATCCATGTCGGTTGCATGGATTTATATAGTGTGACCAAGTTGTCAAGCACTTTCCAAGTGATGCTAAAATCGCTAGGAAAGCGATTGACAACCCGCATGCGGAAATGCATGTGAAGAACGCTTCACTTCCGCTTGTCCGTGGCAGGAAAACGCATGTAAAATTCGCATGCGTTATTTCTGCCAGGGAGATGCAGAAATGCTCAAAAAAAATCCGGAGCATTTCTGCATCATGGGCACATTGTTATGTTCTGCTACCAGAGCTAAGGAAAGAGAGGAGATCTGTCCCTACGATAGAACTCAGCTTAATCCCTACGATGTAACAGGAAACCTGATCCTGCGATCAGACCTGCTAAAGTCCTAAGCTAGTCTGTACGGAGACCTATAGATGTGGGGAAGGAATCCCTACAAGTACTAAGGACTGGGAGGAAAATGGGACACCTCCTAACAGAAATAGTAGCAGACAGACGAACAAACAAAATATATAGAACATAGAGGTCCGTAGACCAAGCAAACTAACAGAGTTAGATACAGAGCACAGGATAGCTAGAAAGTAGTTATACAATGAAGTCCAGCAAAGCCAGAAGGGCGGAGCAGGATTAAATAGGCCAACAAGGTCATGTGACCAGCAAAGGAAAAAACCTAAGAGCAAGGTTCTAACACACATAGCCTTACATTAATTGTATGACTTAATATTGAGCACACGTAGCCATCTATACACAGCAGGAGGCCGCACGTAGCCATCTATACACAGCGGGAGGCCGCACGTAGCCATCTATACACAGCAGGAGGCTGCACGTAGCCATCTATACACAGCAGGAGGCCGCACGTAGCCATTTATACACAGCAGGAGGCCGCACGGTGCCATCTATACACAGCGGGAGACCGCACTGTGCCATCTATACACAGCGGGAGGCCGCACGGTGCCATCTATACACAGCGGGAGGCCGCACGGTGCCATCTATACACAGCACGATGCCGCACGTAGCCATCTATACACAGCGGGAGGCCGCACGTAGCCATCTATACACAGCGGTAGGCCACACGTAGCCATCTATACACAGCGAGAGGTCGCACGTAGCCATCTATACACAGCTGGAGGCCGCACGTAGCCATCTATACACAGCAGAAGGCCACACGTAGCCATCTATACATAGCAGGAGGCCGCACAAAGCCATCTATACACAGCGGGAGGCCGCACGGTGCCATCTATACACAGCGGGAGGCCGCATGTAGCCATCTATACACAGCAGGAGGCCACACTGAGCCATCTATACACAGCGGGAGACCGCATAGCACCCCCCCAGAGACAGCGGGAGGCCGCACGCAGTCACGCACACACACAAACATATACAGAAATATACATACATGCATAAACACATTTGAAACACAAAAATACATATAAACAGACATCACACAATGATATCTGCCTGCACACACACACACTCACTCAATCACACACACACACTCACACACACTAACACACACACACTCACACACACACACTCACACACACACACACTCACACACACACTCACATACACACACACACTCACACATACACTCACACACAGAGACACTCACCATCCCCCGGCTCGGCTCCAGTCGTCCAGCTTCTCTCTGGTGCAGCAGTGCAGGGCACGCACTGCGTGATGTCACACTAGCAGACACGGCCGCGCACAGGGCCGTGTCTCCTAGCTGTGACGCGGCTGGGCCAGCAAACAGGGAAGTTAACAGGTGCAGTGCTGGCCCAGCCGAAGAAGAAGCAGCGGCCGTGCGCCACTGCTGGGGGAGCGGTCCGGGGGCCCCCCCGCCACTGTCTGCCGGTATGTGCCGCGGCACTGCACATGTTATAATGAGGGCAATCTGGCCCCGGGACCCCGGGCGGTAGCCCAGATTGCCCTCATTACAATCCGCCTATGGTCACACTATATAAATCCATGCCGGTTGCATGGATTTATATAGTGTGACCAGTTGTCAAGCACTTTTCCAAGTGATCCTAAAATCGCTTGGAAAAGCGCTTGATAACCCGCATGCAGAAATGCATGCAAAAACGCTTGACAAATGCTTCTACCTGGCAGGAAAAACGCATGTAAAATCCACATGCGTTTTTCCTGCCAGGGAGATACGGAAAAAATATGCAGCATTTCTGCATCGTGGGCACTTAGCCTAACAATGACAAATATTTCAGTGAATAACAGTGCAGTCCTTTGTAATAGTGTGATGCACCCAGGTGTGGGAGACACCACATGAGTTCTCTTTCTCTTTATATGGCCCTAGCAGGGGTCATCGGTTCTTCCCGCTAGGCTGCAAGTCTCTTCTAGATAAAGTCTATCAGATCCCATTTAGCCTCCCACGCACAAAACACCCCACCCAACCTGAGATCCTAATTCCAACTGTCCCTTGTGCCATATGTGAGAGTTGCAAATGACGGCTCTGTTCACTTGCGCTCTTCCACTGCTGCTGGCGCGTCTTTCCTGATGCGGTCCTGGTGCAGCGAACCCCTGCAGCTGAGGCCTGTCGCGCTGGGCTCTGCAGTCCCTCTGGAGCACGTCTGCTCCACTCTGCAGCCTGATGCCAAATCTCTGGCTGCAGCGTCTCCTCCTGTACACATCCGCACACTGCACTCGCCAAAAGCCCCTGTAATCTGGCACATAGGGCCTTTATACCCAGGAAACTCTCTGGGTCACATGATCAGGTCCAGCACACAAAAGTTCCCCTGCAAATCTGCTAGCAACATTTGGTTCCTGCTAGCACAATTCTTTGTTTACTTTCATTTTCAGTTTGTTCCAGCAGAGGGTGGTGTTTGCTTACAGTAACTTAGTCTGTCTTGTCCATCTCTCTACAATACCATGGAAAAGTTTAATTGTATCAGCTGCTGTGCACTCTGATAAAGTTATAAGTAGCTCTGGATGGGCACTACTGTATGAGACGGCCCTTTGACACTCTGGTAACTAAGCCACTGGCAGAACGCACAATATATCCTATAATACACATGTAAGATTTTGCTGAACCTCTTTTTAGAGAATAAAGGGAAACTTCATTCAACCAGTTATTAGTAGTCTAGAGTTCTAAAAACAACTGCGCATTTTTCCAGGCAGTGTCTCTAAAATTGCAGTTTTATTCAAGTAAAAGGAGCTAAGTTGATAGAACACAATCCATGGAAATATAACAGGCTGTTTTTGACATAAAGTTAATGGTTTTCTATTCCTGGACAGCTCCTTTATTTACTAGATACAAAATGCCTGCAGCAGCAGAGTGTTGTATAGGGTAATACAATGCTACAGCTACTATAGAACCTGTTCTTAACTTCTTCTAAAAACCGCATTGTGAATCGAGCAAAAGTGGTTATAAACATGTCAGTCCACAGGACATATTTCCATCCCAGATAACTAATGGACCCTAACAGAGCCTTCCTAAACCCTCTTAGACTGCATTTGTATGATGCTATTATATCACAGTTTTACAGTTTTTTTCATGAAGACTGCAATGTATGTAGCAAGGTGAACTTCTTACTTTGTCTTCCCTTGTCCTTGCACCAGGATGGCACCCATGGCAATGCCAATCAATTTCTGGACGCAAACTTTAATTGCGCATCACATTGAGCATCTTTTTTTGTTGATTAGTCATCAGAACTGGACGAGTTTATAATATTAATCTGACCTGTGCAAAGTTTGCAATGTGATTTTTGATTCATATTCACAATGGTCAAAAACTAGGAGGACACAATATCTGGAGGAAATTACACTTACTGCCATATTCAAGCAGATGATAAAGCAACTACTGGACTCAGCTCATTTCTAGTAGCTGTTTCTTTCTGACATTTGACTTCAGTGGAGACACTAATCAAACACCAAAGGGGTAAACCATGTATGAAAGCCTTGAATGGGGGTAGATGAACCAACTAGAATCATTTAATTTAATAAATTATGTCAGAGTGGCATATCAGAAATTAATTCAACTGGAGAACCCCAATAAGGTGGCACCAGTAATTGTAGCTGCTAGCCTGAATTTGGTATTCCCATTTTAGACATTACTGAGATGGAATTTCAATCTAATGTATCACAAACATGCTGTATAGCAGGTTAAGTATAGACATGAACCATCCTGAAGAACTAGAATAAAAAACACACAAAGGTTGACAAATTGTAAATGGGACTACTGTATATGAGTGGTTTGTTAAAATCCATAGACACTTCCCTGCCCATTTCTAAGATTAGGGACTAACCAAGTAATTTCCCCCATACATATTAGATTAATATTGGCTAAACCTGCCAATACAGTAGGTTTGGCTGACAATTTGATACAGTCATGTACAGTCATAGCCGAAAGTGTTGGCACCCTTGAAATTGTTGCAGAAAATGAAGTATTTCTTCCAGAAAATTATTTCAATTACACATGTTTTGTTATACACATGTTTATTTCATTGGTGTGCATTGGAACAATACAAAAAACACAGGGATAAAAAGTCAAATTGGACATAATTTCACACAAAACCCCAAAAATGGGCCAGCCAAAATTGTTGGCACCCTAAACTTAATATTTGGTTGCATACCCTTTACAATAAATAACTGCAATCAGTCACTTCCTATAACCATCAACAAGCTCATTAACTCCTTAAGGATGAAGCCAATTATGTCCTTAATGACCAAGCCAATTTTTCCAATTCTGACCACTGTCACTTTATGAGGCAATTACTCTGGAACGCTTCAACGGATCCCCCTGATTCTGAGATTGTCTTTTTCGTGACATATTGTACTTCATGATAGTTGTAAAATTTCTTTGATATCACTTGTGTTTATTTGTGAAAAAAATGGAAATTTGACGAAAATTTTGAAAATTTTACAATTTTTAAACTTTGAATTTTTATGCCCTTAAATAAGAGAGATATGTCACACAAAATAGTTAATAAATAACATTTCCCACATGTCTACTTTACATCAGCACAATTTTTGAACCAACAATTTTTTTTGTTAGGAAGTTATAAGGGTTAAAAGTTGACCAGCGATCTAATTTTTCCAACAAAATTGAAAAAAAAATTATAGGGACCACATCACATTTGAAGTGAATTTGAGGCATCTAC
Source organism: Phyllobates terribilis (assembly GCF_046119375.1). Taxonomy (NCBI): domain Eukaryota; kingdom Metazoa; phylum Chordata; class Amphibia; order Anura; family Dendrobatidae; genus Phyllobates; species Phyllobates terribilis. Next base: position 139,750,340 of record NW_027362765.1, read on the forward strand.
ATGACAGAATATACCCAAAAGTGATACCATTCTAAACATTGCACCACTCAAGGTGCTCAAAACCACATTTAAGAAGTTTATTAACCCTTCAAGTGCTTCGCAGGAACTGAAGCAATATGGAAGGAAAAAATGAACATTTAACTTTTTTTCACACAAATTTTACTTCAGGCCCCAATTTTTAAATTTTCTCAAGGGTAACAAGAGAAAATGGGCCACAAAATTTGTTGTGCATTTTCTCCTGAGCACGCCGACACTCATATGTGGGGGAAAACCACTGTTTGGAGCCCCTGATGTGCCTAAACAGTGGAAACCCCCCACAAGTGATACCATTTTGACCCCTCAGGGAACTTATCTAGATGTGTGGTGAGCACCTTGAACCCCCAGGTGCTTCACAGAAGTTTATAACATTGAGCCGTAAAAATAACATTTTCACATTTTTCCCACAAAAATGTTTTTCAGCCCCCAATTTTGCATTTTTATAAGGGTAACATGTGAATTTGCACCATAAAATTTGCTGTGCAATTTCTCCTGAGTAAGCCGATACCCCATATGTGGGGGAAAACCACTGTTTGGGCGCATGGCATGGTTTAGAAGGGACGGAGCACCATTTGACTTTTTGAATGATAAATTTCCTTGAAAGTGGATGCCATGTCGCGTTTGGGGAGCCCCTGATGCACCTAAACAGTGCAAACCCCCCATAAGTGACCCCATTTTGGAAACTACACCCCTCAAGTATTTTATCAAGGGGTATAGTGAACATTTTGAACCCAGAGGTACGACACAAAATTTGATAACATTAGGTCATCATATTGAATAAGTTGTCACTAGTCTTGAGTTCAAGTGCTCGCTACTTGAGTTTGCATTGGGTACTCAGGTATGCACCATGTATCGCAGATGCTCGAGTGACATGCTCAAGTCCCCTTCCCACATGTTTTACGGTTGTTAGACACCCAAAAAAAATACCGGGATTCCTCGTGTATGGCAGGCAATCACCGCTTGTTTTTTGGCTGCATAACAACCGCGAAACATGCCGGGCGAGGTTTTATATATTTTTTATATTTTTAAAACATTTTTTTTTACACTTTCTGCATGCTTCAATAGTCTCCATAGGAAACTGGAAGCTGCAGTTTCCTGATCGTTTCTACTGCATACAGGCGACGAGAAGGTCACCTGTATGCAGGAGAAATGCTCCTGTGCTATGAGCGCCGACCACTAAGTGGCGCTCATAGCTAGCGAGACATGACAACCACGGGGGTCTGCTGCAGACCCCGGGTTGCCATGCCCACCCATCAGTGACCTGTGATCACGTGACGGGGTCACTGATGGGCGGGACTAAGGCCGCTCTTCCGGCGTGGCGCTGTTAAATGCCGCTGTCAGAGATTGATCGTGATTCCACTCGCGGCTGTTGCGGGCACATGTCAGCTAACCCTAACCATAACAGGGGGCTAACCCTAACCCTGGGCTGACCCTAACCCTGGGCTAACCCTAACCCTGGGCAAACCCTAACCCTATCCCTGGGCTAATCCTAACCCTGGGCTGACACTAACCCTGGGCTGACCCTAGCCATAACCCTAACCCTGGGCTAGCCCTAACTCTAACCCTAGGATAACCCTAAACCTGGGCTAACCCTAACTCTGGGCTAACCCTTACCGTAACTCTGGGCTAACCCTAACCCTAGGCTAACCCTAGCCCTAGCCCTACCCCTGGGCTAACCCTTACCCTAACCTTGGGCTAACCCTAACCCTAACCCTGGACCAACCCTAACTCTAACCCTAACCCTGGGCTAACCCTAACCCTGGGCTAACCCTAACCCTGGGCTAACCCTAACCCTAACCCTGGGCTAACCCTAACTCTGGGCTAACCCTAAACCTGAGCTAACCCTAACCCTAACCCTGGGCTAACCCTAACCCTAAACCTGGGCTAACCATTACCCTAACCATGGGCTAACCCTAACTCTAACCCTGGGCTAACCCTAACCCTAACCCTAGACTAACCCTAACCCTAACCCTAACCCTGGTCTAACCATAACTGTAACCCTGGGATAACCCTAACAATGGGCTAACCCTAACCCTAACCCTGGGCTAACCCTAACCCTGGGCTAATCCTAACCCTAACCCTCGGCTAAACCTAGTCGTAACCCTAACCCTGGGCTAACCTTTACCCCAACCCTGGGCTAACCGTAACCCTAACCCTGGGCTAACCCTAACCCTAACCCTGGGATAACCCTAACCCAAACCCTGGGCTTCCCAAACTCTAACCCTGGGCTAACCCTATACCTAACCCTTACCCTGGGCTGACCCTAACCCTGGGTTGACACAAATCCTAACCCTAACCGTGGGCTCACTCTAACCCTGGGCTTACCCTATCCCTAACCCTGGGCTGACCCCAATCCTGGGCTGACCCTAATCCTGGGCTAACCCTAACCCTAACCATGGGCTATCCCTAACCCTGGGCTGACCCTAACCCTGGGCTGAACCTAACTCTCGGCTAACCCTAACTCTGGGCTAACTCTAACCCTAACCCTAGGCTAATCCTAACCCTAACCCTCGACTAACCCTAGCCCTAACCCTAACCCTAACCCTGGGCAAAACCTAACCCTAACACTGGGCTGACCCTAACCCTGGGCTGACCCTAACCCTGGGCTAACCCTAACCCTAACCCTGGGCTAACCCTAACCCTAACCCTGGGATAATCCTAACCTTAACCCTGGGCTGACCCTAACCCTGGGCTGACCCTAACTCTGGGCTAACCCTAACTCTGGGCTAACTCTAGCCCTAAGCCTGGGCTAATCCTAATCCTAACCCTGGGATAACCCTAACCCTTGGTTAACCCTAACCCTATCCCTGGGCTAACCCTAACTCTAACCCTGGGCTAACCCTAACCCTAACCCTGGGCTGACCCTAACCCAGGGCTGACCCTAACCCTAACCCTGGGCTAACCATAACCCTAACCCTGAGCTAACCCTAACCCAAACCCTGGGCTGATCCTAACCCTGGGCTAACCCTAACCCTAACCCTAGGCTATTTCTAACCCTAATCCTAACCCTGGGCTAGTCCTAACCCTGGGCTGACCCTATCCCTGGGCTGACCCTAACCAGAGCCATTACCCTGGGCTGACCCTAACCCCGTGCTAACCCTAACTCTGGGCTAACCCTAACCCTAACCCTGGGCTAACCCTAACACTGGGCTAACCCTTTCTCTGGGCTAACCCTAACCCAAACTTTGGGCTAACTCTAACCCTAACCCTGGGCTAACCCTAACCCTAAACCTGGGCTAACCCTAACCCTGGACTAACCCTAAGCCTAACCCTGGGCTGACCCTAATCCTAACCCTGGGCTAACCCTAACCCTGGGCTAACCCTTTCTCTGGGCTAACCCTAAACCTAACCCTAACCCTGGACTAACCCTAACCCTGGGCTAACCCTAACCCTAACCCTGGGCTAACCCTAACCCTGGGCTAACCCTAACCCTAACCCTGGGCTAACCCTAACTCTGGGCTAACCCTAACCCTGGGCTAACCCTAACCCTAACCCTGGGCTAACCCTAACCCTGGGCTAACCCTAACCCTAACCCTGGGCTAACCCTAACTCTAACCCTGGGCTAACCCTAACCCTAACCCTGGGATAATCCTAACCATAACCCTGGGCTAACCCTAACCCTAACCCTACCCCTGGGCTCACCCTAAATCTAACCCTGGGCTAACCCTAACCCTAACCCTGGGCTGACCCTAACCCTAGGCTGACCCTAAGCCTAACCCTGGGCTAACCCTAACCCTGGGCCAACCCTAACCCTAACCCTGGGCTGACCCTAACACTGGGCTGACCCTAACCCTGGGCTAACCATAACCCTTACCCTGTGCTATTTCTAGCCCTAATCCTAACCCTGGGCTATCCCTAACCCTGGGCTGACCCTAACCCTGGTCTGACCCTAACCATAACCCTAACCCTGGGCTAACCCTAACCCTGGGCTAACCCTAACCCTAACCCTGGGCTAACCCTAACTCTAACCCTGGGCTAACTCTAACCCTAACCCTGGGATAATCCTAACCATAACCCTGGGCTAACCATAACCCTAACCCTACCCCTGGGCTCACCCTAAATCTAACCCTGGGCTAACCCTAACCCTAACCCTGGGCTGACCCTAACCCTAGGCTGACCCTAAGCCTAACCCTGGGCTAACCCTAACCTTGGGCCAACCCTAACCCTAACCCTGGGCTGACCCTAACACTGGGCTGACCCTAACCCTGGGCTAACCATAACCCTTACCCTGTGCTATTTCTAGCCCTAATCCTAACCCTGGGCTATCCCTAACCCTGGGCTGACTCTAACCCTGGTCTGACCCTAACCATAACCCTAACCCTGGGCTAACCCTAACTCTGGGCTAACCCTAACCCTGGGCTAACCCTAACCCTGGGCTGACCGTAACCCTAACCCTGGGCTAACCCTAACCCTAACCCTGGGCTGACCCTAACCCTGGGCTAACCCTAACCCTAACCCAGGGCTAACCCTAATCCTGGGCTGACCCTAACCCTGGGCTGACCCTAACTCTGGGCTAACCCTAACTCTGGGCTAACTCTAACCCAAACCCTGGGCTAATCCTAACCCTAACGCTTGGCTAACCCTAGCCCTAACCCTAACCCTGGGCTAACCCTAACCCTGGGCTAACCCTAACCCTAACCCTGGGATAACCCTAACCCTTGGCTAACCCTAATGCTACCCCTGGGCTAACCCTAACTTTAATGCTGGGCTAACCCTAACACTAACCCTGGGCTGACCCTAACCCTGGGCTAACCCTAACCCTAACCCTGGGCTAACCCTAACCCTGGGCTAATCCTAACCCTAACTCTGGGCTGACCATTACCCTGGGCTGACCCTAACTATGGGCTAACCCTAACCCTGGGCTAACCCTAACCTTAACACTGGGCTATCCCTAACCCTGGGCTGACCCTAACTCTGGGCTGAACCTAACCCTTACCCTAACCCTGGGCTAACACTAACCCTGGGCTAATCATAACCCTAACCCTGGGCTAACCCTAACACTGGGCTAACCCTAACTCTGGGCTAACCCTAACACTAAATCTGGGCTAACTCTAACCCTAACCCTGGGCTAACCCTAGCCCTAGCCCTACCCCTGGGCTAACACTAACCCTAACCTGGGCTAACCCTAACCTTGGACTAACCCTACCCCTGGGCTAACCCTAACCCTAACCCTGGGCTAACCCTAACCCTAATCCTGGGCTAACCCTAACCCTGGGCTGACTCTAACCTTGGGCTAACCCTGACCCTAACCCTGGGCTAACCCTAACCCTAATCCTGGGCTGACCCTAACCCTGGGCTGACTCTAACCTTCGGCTAACCCTGACCCTAACCCTGGGCTGACCCGAACCATAACCCTAACCCTAGGTTAACCCTAACCCTGGGCTAACCCTAACTCTAACCCTGGGTTAACCCTAACACTGGGCTGACCCTAATTCTGGGCTAACCCTAACCCTAACTCTGGGCTATCTCTAACCCTACCCCTGGGCTATCCCTAACCCTAACTCTGGGCTAACCCTAACCCTAACCCTGGGCCAACCCTAACCCTAACCCTGGGCTAACCCTAACCCTGGGCTAACCGTAACCCTGGGTTAACCCTATCCCTGGGCTGACCCTAACCCTAACCCTGGGCTAACCCTAACCCTGGGCTAACCCTAACCCTAACCCTAACCCTGGGCTAACCCTAACCAAAAATATATATTTATTTTATAATTTTTATTTACTTAAGGGGGGGGCAAAAGGAGGTTTGATTTTTTTTTATTTTGATCACTGTGATATGGTTTATCACAGTGATCAAAATGAACCAATAGGGAAAATTTCCTGTTGTTGCCGGGCACCGGCCGGCAGATCTTGGCGGGCACACTGCGCATGCCCCCGCCATTTCTTTTCTACGGCAAGATGGCAGAGAGCCGGGTGAAGATCCGGGAGTGATCAGAGGATGCGGAGGTACTGGAGGACTCGGGAGGCTTCATTTCGCTCTCCTCTGACATGATATACATGAATCATAAATGATTGTAAACCGCAGGCACACTTTTTTTTGTCATCGCCGTTATTCACCGACATGGAACTGTAAAAACTGGCCTTAATCAAATTCTCCAGGGTCTCAGTTACCCCCGGTAGCTGAGACCCCAGAGAATTTCTGACTCTGGGGGGCGCTACAGCCTTATTCCTCAGCTACGCATTATCACGGCGCTGAGGATTAAGTACCCTTAACTGCCGCAGTAAAAATGCATTACAGCGGTCATTAAGGGGCTACACCTCTCAGCTGAAATTTTGGGCCACTCTTCTTTTACAAACTGTTCCAGGTCTCTCATATTTGAAGGGTGCCTTCTCCCAACAGCAATTTTAAAATCTCTCCACAGGTGTTTATTGGGATTTAGATCCAAACTCATTGCTCGCCACTTCAGAACTCTTCAGTGCTTTGTTTCCATCTATTTCTCGGTGCTTCTTGAAGTATGTTTGGGGTCATTGCCCCGCTGGAAGCCTAGGACACAAACCCAGCTTTCTGACACTGGGCAATACATTGTGACTCAAAATCCTTAGGCAATCTTCAGATTTCATGATGCCTTGCACACAGTCAAGGCACCCAGTGCCAGAGGCAACAAAACAATCCCAACATCTTTGAACCTCCATTATATTTGTATTCTTGTGTTCTATTCTTTGTAGGCCTCATTCCATTTTCGATAAAGCGTAGAATGATGTGCTTTACCAAAACGTTCTATCTTGGTCTCATCCGTCCACAAGACGCTTTCCAAGAAACACTTTCTACGTTTGGCATTACAAACATCTTCCTAGAGGCTGGCTGTCTCTAGGACCCAGCAACTACCTCCCTCTGGCTAATAACCTCCCTGGCCTGGGTGCATAAATAAGCTTGGTGAAGAACCAATATAGGGACGGTATTTGAGACAGGGTGACACTAGACGAGACTAGGAGGTCTCCACTCCCCCCTTTCCCTAGTGTCTGGGCTCCGTTTCCCTATGTGTTGCACTAAGTCTTTCCTAACCCTAACCCTATCCCTAACCCTAGCCCTAACCCTAACCCTGGGCTAACGTTAACCCCAACCCTGGTCTAACCCTAACCCTGGGTTAACCCTAGCCCTAATCCTGGGATAATCCTAACCCTAACCCTGGGCTAACCCTAACACTGGGCTAACCCTAACTCTGGGCTAACCCTAACGCAAACTCTGGGCTAACTCTAACCCTAACCCTGGGCTAACCCTAACCCTAAAGCTGGGCTAACCCTAACCCTGGACTAACCCTAACCCTAACCCTGGGCTAACCCTAATCCTAACCCTGGGCTAACCCTAACCCTGGGCTAACCCTTTCTCTGGGCTAGCCCTAAACCTAACCCTAACCCTGGACTAACCCTAACCCTGGGCTAACCCTAACCCTGGGCTAACCCTAACCCTAACCCTGGGCTAACCCTAACTCTGGGCTAACCCTAACCCCGGGCTAACCCTAACCCTAACCCTGGGCTAACCCTAACCCTGGGCTAACCCTAACACTAACCCTGGGCTAACCATAACTCTAACCCTGGGCTAACCCTAACCCTAACCCTGGGATAATCCTAACCATAACCCTCGGCTAACCCTAACCCTAACCCTACCCCTGGGCTCACATTAAATCTAACCCTGTGCTAACCCTAACACTAACCCTGGGCTGACCCTAACCCTAGGCTGGCCCTAAGCCTAATCCTGGGCTAACCCTAACCCTGGGCCAACCCTAACCCTAACCCTGGGCTGACCCTAACACTGGGCTGACCCTAATCCTGGGCTAACCATAACCCTTACCCTGGGCTATTTCTAACCCCAATCCTAACCCTGGGCTAACTCTAACCCTGGGCTGACCCTAACGCTGGGCTGACCCTAACCATAACCCTAACCCTGGGCTAACCCTAACTCTGGGCTAACCCTAACCCTGGGCTGACCGTAACCCTAACCCTGGGCTAACCCTAACCCTAACCCTAACCCTGGGCTAACCCTAACCCTGGGCTAACCCTAACTCTAACCCTGCGAAAACCCTAACCCTGGGATAACCCTAACCCTAACCCTGGGCTGACCCTAACACTGGGCTGACCCTAATCCTGGGCTAACCATAACCCTTACCCTGGGCTATTTCTAACCCCAATCCTAACCCTGGGCTAACTCTAACCCTGGGCTGACCCTAACGCTGGGCTGACCCTAACCATAACCCTAACCCTGGGCTAACCCTAACTCTGGGCTAACCCTAACCCTGGGCTGACCGTAACCCTAACCCTGGGCTAACCCTAACCCTAACCCTAACCCTGGGCTAACCCTAACCCTGGGCTAACCCTAACTCTAACCCTGCGAAAACCCTAACCCTGGGATAACCCTAACCCTAACCCTGGGATAACCCTAACTCTTGGCTAACCCTAACGCTACCCCTGGGCTAACCCTAACTTTAATGCTGGGCTAACCCTAACACTAACCCTGGGTTGACCCTAACCCTGGGCTAACCCTAACCCTAACCCTGGGCTAACCATAACCCTGGGCTAATCCTAACCCTAACCCTGGGCTGACCATTACCCTGGGCTGACCCTAACTCTGGGGTAACCATAACCCTGGGCTAACCCTAACCTTAACACTGGGCTATCCCTAACCCTGGGCTGACAATAACTCTGGGCTGAACCTAACCCTTACCCTAACCCTGGGCTAACCCTAACCCTGGGCTAACCCTAACCCTAACCCTGGGCTAACCCTAACTCTGGGCTAACCCTAACCCCGGGCTAACCCTAACCCTAACCCTGGGCTAACCCTAACCCTGGGCTAACCCTAACACTAACCCTGGGCTAACCATAACTCTAACCCTGGGCTAACCCTAACCCTAACCCTGGGATAATCCTAACCATAACCCTCGGCTAACCCTAACCCTAACCCTACCCCTGGGCTCACATTAAATCTAACCCTGTGCTAACCCTAACACTAACCCTGGGCTGACCCTAACCCTAGGCTGGCCCTAAGCCTAATCCTGGGCTAACCCTAACCCTGGGCCAACCCTAACCCTAACCCTGGGCTGACCCTAACACTGGGCTGACCCTAATCCTGGGCTAACCATAACCCTTACCCTGGGCTATTTCTAACCCCAATCCTAACCCTGGGCTAACTCTAACCCTGGGCTGACCCTAACGCTGGGCTGACCCTAACCATAACCCTAACCCTGGGCTAACCCTAACTCTGGGCTAACCCTAACCCTGGGCTGACCGTAACCCTAACCCTGGGCTAACCCTAACCCTAACCCTAACCCTGGGCTAACCCTAACCCTGGGCTAACCCTAACTCTAACCCTGCGAAAACCCTAACCCTGGGATAACCCTAACCCTAACCCTGGGATAACCCTAACTCTTGGCTAACCCTAACGCTACCCCTGGGCTAACCCTAACTTTAATGCTGGGCTAACCCTAACACTAACCCTGGGTTGACCCTAACCCTGGGCTAACCCTAACCCTAACCCTGGGCTAACCATAACCCTGGGCTAATCCTAACCCTAACCCTGGGCTGACCATTACCCTGGGCTGACCCTAACTCTGGGGTAACCATAACCCTGGGCTAACCCTAACCTTAACACTGGGCTATCCCTAACCCTGGGCTGACAATAACTCTGGGCTGAACCTAACCCTTACCCTAACCCTGGGCTAACCCTAACCCTGGGCTAATCATAACCCTAACCCTGGGCTAACCCTAACACTGGGCTAACCCAAACTCTGGGCTATCCCTAACACTAAATCTGGGCTAACTCTAACCCTAACCCTGGGCTAACCCTAGCCCTAGCCCTACCCCTGGGCTAACACTAACCCTAACCTGGGCTAACCCTAACCTTGGACTAACCCTAACCCTACCCCTGGGCTAACCCTAACCCTAACCCTGGGCTAACCCTAACCCTAATCCTGGGCTAACCCTAACAATGGCCTGACTCTAACTTTGGGCTAACCTTGACCCTAACCCTGGGCTAACCCTAATCCTGGGCTGACCCTAACCCTGGGCTGACTCTAACCTTGGGCTAACCCTGACCCTAACCCTGGGCTGACCCCAACCATAACCCTAACCCTGGGTTAACCCTAACTCTAACCCTGGGTTAACCCTAACACTGGGCTGACCCTAATTCTGGGCTAACCCTAACCCTAACCCTGGGCTAACTCTAACCCTAACCCTGGACTAACCCCAACCCTAACCCTAACCCTGGGCTAACCCTAACCCTGGGCTAACCCTATTCCTGGGCTGACCCTAACCCTAACCCTGGGCTAACCCTAACCCTAACCGTAACCCTGGGCTAACCCTAACCAAAAATATATATTTATTTTATAATTTTTACTTACTTAAGGGGGGACAAAAGGAGGTTTGATTTTTTATTTTTTTTTGATCACTGTTATATGGTTATCACAGTGATCAAAATGAACCAATAGGGAAAATTTCCTTTTGTTGCCGGGCACCGGCCGGCAGATCTTGGCGGGCACACTGCGCATGCCCCCGCCATTTCTTTTCTACATCAAGATGGCAGAGAGCCGGGGGAAGATCCGGGGGTGATCAGAGGATGCGGAGGTACTGGAGGACTCGGGAGGCTTCATTTCTCTCTCCTCTGACATGATATACATGAATCATAAATGATTGTAAACCGCAGGCGCACTTTTTTTTGTCATCGCCGTTATTCACCGACATGGAACTGTAAAAACTGGCCTTAATCATATTCTCCAGGGTCTCAGTTACCCCCGGTAGCTGAGACCCCAGAGAATTTCTGACTCTGGGGGGCGCTACAGCCTTATTCCTCAGCTACGCATTTTCACGGCGCTGAGAATTAAGTACCCTTAACTGCCGCAGTAAAAATGCATTACAGCGGTCATTAAGGGGCTACACCTCTCAGCTGAAATTTTGGGCCACTCTTCTTTTACAAACTGTTCCAGGTCTCTCATATTTGAAGGGAGCCTTCTCCCAACAGCAATTTTAAAATCTCTCCACAGGTGTTTATTGGGATTTAGATCCGAACTCATTGCTCGCCACTTCAGAACTCTCCAGTGCTTTGTTTCCATCTATTTCTCGGTGCTTCTTGAAGTTTGTTTGGGGTCATTGCCCCGTTGGAAGCCTAGGACACAAACCCAGCTTTCTGACACTGAGCAATACATTGTGACTCAAAATCCTTAGGCAATCTTCAGATTTCATGATGTCTTCCACACAGTCAAGGCACCCAGTGCCAGAGGTAACAAACCGTAAACCTAACCCTGGGCTAACCCTAACCCTACCTCTGGGCTAACCCTAACCCTAACCCTGGGTTAACCCTAACCCTAACCCTGGGCTAACCCTAACCCTGGGCGGACCCCAACCCTGGGCTGACACTAACCCTGGGCTGACCCTAACCCTGGGCTAACCCTAACCCTAACCATGGGCTAACCCTAACCTTGGTTAACCCTAACCCTGGGCTGACCCTAACCCTGGGCTGACCCTAACTCTGGGCTAACCCTAACTCTGGGCTAACTCTAACCCTAACCCTGGGCTAATCGTAACCCTAACCCTCGGCTAACCCTAGCACTGACCCTAATCCTGGGCTAACCCTTACCCTAACCCTGGGCTAATCCTAACCCTAACCCTGGGATAATCCTAACCCTGGGCTAACCCTAACCCTATCCCTGGGCTAACCCTAACTCTAACCCTGGGCTGACCCTAACCCTAGCCCTGGGCTAACCATAACCCTAACCCTGGGCTAACCATAACCCTAACCCTGGGCTAACCCTAACCCTAACCCTGGGCTATTTCTAACCCTAATCCTAACCCTGTGCTAGTCCTAACCCTGGGCTGATACTATCCCTGGGCTGACCCTAACCATAACCTTAACCCTTGGCTAACCTTAACCCTAACCCTGGGCTTACACTAACCCTGGGCTAACCCTAACTCTGGGCTAACCCTAAACCTAACTCTGGGCTAACCCTAACCCTAACCCTGGGCTAACCCTAACCCTGGGCTGACCCCAACCCTGGGCTGACCCTAACCCTGGGCTGACCCTAACCCTGGGCTAACCCTAACCCTAACCATAGGCTAACCCTAACCTTGGGTTAACCCTAATCCAGGGCTGACCCTAACCTTGGGCTGACCCTAACTCTGGGCTAACCCTAACTCTGGGCTAACTCTAACCCTAACCCTGGGCTAATCCTAACCCTAACCCTCGGCTAACCCTAGCCCTGACCCTAACCCTGGGCTAACCCTAACCCTAACCCTGGGCTAACTCTAACCCTGGGATAATCCTAACCCTAACCCTGGGCTAACCCTAACCCTAACCCTGGGCTAACCCTAACCCTAACCCTGGGATAACCCTAACCATAACCATGGGCTGACCCTAACCCTGGGCTGACCCTAACCCTAACCCTCGGCTAACCATAACCCTAACCCTGGGCTAACCATAACCCTAACCCTGGGCTAACCCTAACCCTGGGCTAACCTTAACCCTAACTCTGGGCTAACCCTAAACCTAACTCTGGGCTAACTCTAACCCTAACCCTGGGCTAACCCTAGCCCTAGCACTAAAAACCCTCTATGACAAAACGCTAGCAGCAGTGCAGGCCAGGACCTACAAGGCGTAGAGAACCAGTTCATGCCACGTGTCCAGCTTGGATACCCAATAACTATAAGGCACAGAGGAATCATGGAGGACGTTGGTACGGTCAGCAAGGTACTCCCTCAGCATCTTCTGAAACTTTTCCCTTCTTGTGAGAATATCCCGCGCATCAGGGCTTGTGCAATGGGAGAGTCTGAGAAAACTGTCCCCGAACTTTGACAGTGTTCACCTGCCTCTGCTGGATTGCATTTGTGTCTATCTCGCCTGTACTTCTCGGTTGTCCCACGAACTGTGAACTCTGCTGCCAATGTTTTCAGATGGAAATTTTTTTAATAATACTGCAACAAGGGCATTCTGGTACTGCCCCATTTTATTAGGCGTGTCCGGCATGGGAATAAGAGACAGAAAGTTCTCCTTGTAGCGTGGGTCTAGAAGTGTCTCCAACCAGTAATGACTGTCACCCAAAATTTGGACAACTCGAGGGTCAAGGGAAAAGCAGCGTAACATAAACTCAGCCAAGTGTGCCAGACTGCTAACAGGCAAGACTTCCGTGTCCTCACCAAGAGGATGACTGACCATGCTCTTCTCTTCATCCTCCTCCTCCTCTTTGTCCTCAGCCCATCCACGCTGAACATACGGTATGACAGTTGTGCAGGTAGCACCGTCTATAGAGCAGAAAACTAGCTCCTGTTCTTCCTCCTCCTTCTCCTTTTCCTCATTGTCACCCAATACACATTGGGATGAGATGAGGCTGGGCAGTGTGGAATCACCCAGTATGGTTACTTGCTCCATCTCATCGTGCTTCGTCTGCAATGCATCCTCTTTTAATTGTGAGCAGAGAGCATTTCAGAAGACAGAGAAGTGGGATGATGTCGCTAATTATGGCGTCATTGCCGCTCACCATCTTGGTGGAGTCCTCAAAGTTTTGGAGGATGGTACATATGTCTGACATCCATATCCACTCCTGAGATCTTATGTGTGGAGTCAGATCTGAACACGGCCTTGTTGATGCTGGTAATCAACAACTGCTCTCTTCTGCTCACAAATCCTTCCCAACATCTGCAATGTAGAGTTCCAACGAGTGGGAACATCGCACACCAGTCTGTGAGCTGGAAGCTGCAAACGCTGCTGAAGCACAGCAAGGGCAGCGGAAGCTGTAGCTGACTTTCTAAAATGGGCACACACAGGCGGCGTACTTTGACAAGCAGATCTGGCAGATCTGGGTAGGTTTTGAGAAACCGCTGAACCATGAGGTTAAGCACATGGGCCAGGCATGGTACGTGTGTGATCTCACACACGACAATGCTTGGCTGTAGGGTCAGCGGTGTCAGCCATAGATCTGCCTCCTCTTTCAGTTATGTCCACAACTCTTCAGAGTTGTGCGGTTTGTCAATTAATCTTATTAGCTTCAGCACAGCCTGCTGGACGAGGGAGTGCTGCAGTGATTTCGGAGATGGAGGCTGAAGCAGAGGAGGAGGAGGAAGAGGAGGTGCAGGAGCTGTAGAATGTGGGGGCAACCCTGATTGACCCAGGGCCCACAATCCTTGGCGTCGGGAGGATGTGTTCCTCCCAAGGTCTGACTGGGTCCCGGCTTCCACTATATTAACCCAGTGTGCCATCAGCGAGATGTACCGTCCCTGCCCACAAGCACTTGTCCACTTGTCCGTGGTTAGGTGGACTTTACTAGTAACTGCATTGTTGAGGGCACAGCTAATGTTGTGGGACACGTGCTCGTGTAATGCGGGGATGGCACACCGGGAGTAATAGTGGCGGCTGGGGACCGAGTACCGAGGGACGGCTGCCACTATCAGGTTGCGGAAACCTTCCGTCTCCACAATCCTAAAAGGCATCATTTCGAGAGCAAGCATTCGCAAAATGTGTGAATATAGTAGTGTGGTCTATGGGGCATTGGCTGCGTATTTGCGTTAGCGTTCCAAGGACTGGGGTAGGGACAACTGAACTCGGCAGTGGGACGAGTACGTGGACGTGCTTGCTGATGGTGCTAGTTCAGAGTGTGTAATGACACGTGCAGGGCAGGAGGCATCTTCGCATGTGCCATGAACGCACAACAACGGAAGAAGCAGTGGTGTCAGCCGCAGACACTGTTTCTGGACCCTAGGGTTCAGCACAGTTAGTCGGGTGCTTTGCTGTCATGTGCCTGATCATGCTGGTAGTGGTCAGACTGCTTGGTTTAGCTACCCCTGCTGATGCTGGCCTGGCAGGTGGTGCAAATGGCCTTTTTGGGGTTATCTGCAGAGTCTTTAAAAAAACAACCAGATTCGGGATAACCTAACAGTTGTACTGGCAGCTTCCGTCGTGTTGCCGTTACGGGGAATGGTTTCAAGTCTTGTTTCTGAGGCCACCACACTGCTTCTTCCTGCCTGTTGTGGTGCTATGCCTCCCTTCCCCTGCGTGCTGCAATCCGAGCGCTGCATGTCCCCCTGCCAGGTTGGGTCAGTTACTATATCATCCACCACCTCGTCTTCCACTTCTGCACCCTGGTTCTCCTCTTGACTTTCTGCTAATTGTGTCTCATCATCATCATCCACCTCTTGCGACAGTAATTGCACTTTCTCACCGTTGTCTTCGTGTGACCTTGGCTGCTCCAATATTTGGGCATCGCTACATGCGTTTTCCTCTTGATTCGCTTGAAGCTGGCTGGGCGAGAGGCCTGAATCTACAAATGGAAAAGTGAACAGCTCTTCTGCGTGTCCAAGTGTGGGATCAGTTGTCTCGGGGCACTCGGCATGGTGGGAGGAAGGAGGATCGGGGTGAGGAATATGCGGTCCAGATTCACGGCTACTGAGACTTGACCGTGTGGAAGACAGGGTGGTAGTGGTGGTGGCAAAGTGACTGGAAGCATTATCTGCTATCCAACCAACAACCTTTTGACATTGTCCTGGGTTCAATAGTGGTGTGCTGCAGTCCCTTAGTAATTGGGACAGGAAGGTCGAGCGACAAGATGTGGGTATTTGTTGTGGCACAATTTCAGCTTGCCCACGGCCACGTCCTCGGCTTATGCATGCACCATCACCATCATGTCCACTTCCCCATCCCTTGCCATGCACCTTGCCTATTTTAAATGGAGTCCAATATTTTCCACGTTCATGAGAAATGGCTGATTTTGGAACGCAGTTATATGTGATACGTCTGACAGAGACCTGTAGTTTACTAATACTATTCTTCACAGAGACCTAATGTGAATAGCTTGACTGACACACTGCAACAGAATGGAAGAGGACGCCAAGCAAATGGAGCAGAAAAATGGTGTACTCTGGATTGCTTTTTAAGCAAATAACCAGGATTAAGATAAAAAATAAATTTGCCCTGGCCACTGATACCTGGGGCTATGTCTACAAATATCTGTAAGAACAGCAGCAGCAGACAAGACGTTCAGGGGACCCTCTTGCACTATATGCACAGCAGTCTGCCACATATACTGCCTGCCTGCCTAACTCCTGCTATCACCACTGAATATATGCAGCTGGATTAGTCCTCAGAAGGACTGTTAGTTCAGATGGATATATATATACACTGCTCAAAAAAATAAAGGGAACACTTAAACAACAGAATATAACTCCAAGTAAATCAAACTTCTGTGAAATCAAACTGTCCAATTAGGAAGCAACACTGATTGACAATCAATTTCACATGCTGTTGTGCAAATGGAATAGACAATAGATGGAAATTATTGGCAATTATCAAGACATACTCAATAAAGGAGTGTTTTTGCTGGTGGGGACCACAGACCACATCTCAGTACCAATTCTTTCTGGCTGATGTTTGGGTCACTTTTGAATGTTGGTTGTGCTTTCCCACTCATGGTAGCATGAGACGGACTCTACAACCCACAGAAGTTGCTCAGGTAGTGCAGCTCATGCAGGATGGCACATCAATGCGAGCTGTGGCAAGAAGGTTTGCTGTGTCTGTCAGCGTAGTGTACAGAGGCTGTAGGCGCTACCAGTAGACAGGCCAGTACAACAGGAGACGTGGAGGGGGCCGTAGGAGGGCAAGAACCCAGCAGTAGAACCGCTACCTCCGTCTTTGTGCATGGAGGAACAGGAGGAGAACTGCCAGAGCCCTGCAAAATGACCTCCAGCAGGCCACAAATGTGCATGTGTCTGCCCAAACAGTTAGAAACCGACTCCATGAGGGTGGTATGAGGGCCCGCATGTGTCTGCCCAAACAGTTAGAAACCGACTCCATGAGGGTGGTATGAGGGCCCGACGTCCACAGATGGGGGTTGTGCTCACAGCCCAACACCGTGCAGGACGCTTGGCATTTGCCATAGAACACCAGGATTGGCAAAGTCGCCACTGGCGCCCTGTGCTCTTCACAGATGAAAGCAGGCTCACACTGAGCACATGTGACAGACGTGACAGAGTCTGGAGACGCCGTGGAGAGTGATCTGCTGCCTGCAACATCCTTCAGCATGACCGGTTTGGCAGTGGGTCAGTAATGGTGTGGGGTGGCATTTGTTTGGAGGGCTGCACAGCCCTACATGTGCTCGCCAGAGGTAGCCTGACTGCCATTAGGTACCGAGATGAGATCCTCAGACCATATACTGGAGCGGTTAGCCCTGGGTTCCTTCTAATGCAGAACTATGCCAGACCTCATGTGGCTGGAGTGTGTCAGCAGTTCCTGCAAGATGAAGGCATTGAAGCTAAGCACTGGCCCGCCTGTTCCCCAGACCTGAATCCGATTGAGCTCATCGGGGACATCATGTCTCGCTCCATCCACCAACATCACGTTGCACTACAGACTGTCCAGGAGTTGACGGATGCTTTTGTGGCGCCCCTGAGGGTTCGACCGCCACAGGGATGCTGCACCTCTTTAATGGGGTGTAGCGTTCCTCCTTTGAGGTAAGAACAGTGCGATGGTCAGGACCCTCCCTCCACATCCAACACCACACTTCTTCCACCAGAGGGGGCTAGTAGGCACCAGGTGCTGCCCCTACTGGAAGTTGGGAGACTGGGGAATCAAGAGATAGGGGAACCAATTATTGGGTGAGGGCGGAGGATTCACATTTTAGTGACACTTTAAATTTCATATTTAAGATATAGCCATCTTGGTTCTGCGTCTTCTGATCGTGATCTCCCTCCCTGAGTGTGGATCCTGTGTGGACCTGCAGAGGATGGAGGCACGGCCCTCGTATCCTGACCTTGGGTCGAGGGGCAGGTTGCAGATAATGTATGTCTCAGCCCGGTCAAGGACCATGACCAAGAAGGCCCGGAGCTCAGGAGTGTAGCTCCACCGCAAATGGATCCCGGGGGGGATGCAGACGGAGCGGTATATGCCACCTGTCCTCACCAAGCTGATCTATTCAGGGGGATTCCGGCTGCAAAAGGGGTACCGGCCCCGACACCTGACCTTGCTACTCCATGTCCTGGTCAGGGAAGTCCGGTAGGCCCTGAGGATCCCACCGGGTAACGAAAGGAGCGGAGCGGCCACCCGTACCCTTGTTCTGAGTGAAGTTCAGAGGGAGACCCGGCCTATCTACACACATACAGACAGGAAATGAACCGGTCTGAAGTCTAGGAACACCCTGGTGCGGGGTCCTGATTGAACACTGGACTTACTCGGAGGTTGTCGGACCCCCCCCCCATCTCTGATGACCGCAGAACTCCATGAGGAAAAGGGAGAAGCCTTTCAACTGCAATCTCCACCTTGAGTAAAACCCTGGAAGTTTAAACCTTAAGGCCTCCGGACTCTTTATTCTGCATTACACCGCACTACGCAGCACCAGACCTCCTATACTACAACCCCCCCCCTCCATCCTGTCTCTCTGCCCTGAGGCCCTGCTCCGCCTGTGGGGAGTAGTACCAACGACGGCTGCCATAACACCCTGCCTCAGCGGACTGCAGCAGCGCTGGTGGCCTTCACTAGGTGCCACAGGTGGCGTAGTCGAGATCAGCCACTCAACCCGGATGAGCCCGTACCATCTTCTTTAATGTGACGGCTCTGGGCACGGAGCGGGTCCGGGCCACGGCTGCACCCCATCGACAACATAGGACCCAGCTCCGAGTCCCCCATCTCCCAGGGTAGGGCTTCCAGCGTCGCACACTTTAGTCCAGGTCTGGGATGAGATCCCACAGGAGACCATCCGCAACCTCATCAGGAGCATGCCAAGGTGCTGTAGGAAGGTCATACAGGCACGTGGAGGCCACACACAATACTGAACCTCATTTTGACTTGTTTTAAGGACATTACATAAAAGTTGGATCAGCCTGTAGTGTGTTTTTCCACTTTAATTTTGGGGGTGACTCCAAATCCAGGCCTCCATTGGGTAATAAATTTGATTTCCATTGAGGATTTTTGTGTGATTTTGTTGTCAGCACATTCAACTTTGTACAGAACAAAGTATTCAATGAGAATATTTCATTCATTCAGATCTAGGATGTGTTATTTGAGTGTTCCCTTTATTTTTTTGAGCAGTGTATATATACACTGTGTTCTGAATTATTAGGCAAATGAGTATTTTGATCACATGATACTTTTTATACATGTTGTCCTACTCCAAGCTGCATAGGCTTGAGAGCCAACAACCAATTAAGTAAATCTGGTGATGTGCATCTCTGTAATGAGGAGGGGTGTTGACTACCACGGTCACACAAAGGCGACGGTGGGAAAGTGTCACAAGAGGTGAACGATGATGAGACACAATTGTCAGAAATTCAGGAGGACCAGGGTGCGGAAGTGGAAGATGAGGTGGTGGATGATATAGTAACTGACCCAACCTGGCAGGAGGACATGCAGAACGAGGACACCAGCACACAGGGGGAGGGAGGCTGAGCACCCCAACAGGCAGGAAGAAGCAGTGTGGTGGCCGCAGACAGAAGGCAGGCAACCGTTCCCTGTAACACCAACACGACGGAAGTTGCCAGTACAACTTTTAGGTCTTCCCGAGTTTGTTAGTTTTTTAAAGACTTTGCCGATAACCCCAAAAAGGCCATTTGCACCAACTGCCAGGCCAGCATCACCAGGGGTGGCAAAACTAGCAGCCTGACCACTACCAGCATGATCAGGCACATGGCAGCAAAGCACCCGACTTTGTGGGCCAATCCCTAGGGTCCAGGAACAGTGTCTGCGGGTGGCACCATTGCTTCTTCTGCTGTCGTGCATGCAAGCCAATCCCCTGTCCATGGTGCATGTGAAGATGCCTCCTGCCCTGCACCTGTCATTGCATACTCTCAAGTAGCAGCATCAGGAACACAAGGGCAAATGCGCAGCCAAAGCCCATCATGGCCACACTATTAAATTCTCACATTTCACGACTGCTTGCGCTCGAAATGAGCCTTTTAGGCTCATGGAGACGGAAGCATTCTGCAACCTGATGGCGGCGGCCGTCCCTCGGTACTCGGTCCCCAGCCACCACTATTTCTCCCGGTGTGCCGTCCCCGCATTACACAAGCACGCGTCGCAAAACATTAGCTGTGCCCTCAACAACGCAGTTACCGGGAAAGTCCACCTAACCACGGACACGTGGACAAGTGCTTGTGGGCAGGGACAGTACATCTAGCTGACGGCACACTGGGTTAACATTGTGGAAGCCGGGTCCCAGTCAGACCTTAGGACGGAACACGTCCTCCCGACGCCAAGGATTGCGGGCCCTAGGTCAATCAGGGTTCCCCCACGGTCTACAGCTCCTGAACCTCATCCTCCTCAGCCTCCTCCTCCTCTTCAGCCTTCATCTCCGAAATTACCACATCAGTCACAAGCTGGAAGCACTGCAGCACTCCCTCGGCCAAGCGGCAACAGGCTGTGCTGAAGCTAATATGCTTAGGTGACAAACCACACAATGCTGAAGAGTTGTGGACAGCTCTGAAAGAGCAGGCAGATCTGTGGCTCACACCACTGAACCTACAGCCAGGCATGGTTGTGTGTGACAGTGGCCGGAACCTGGCGGCGGCTCTGAGGCGAGGCGAGCTCACACACGTACCATGCCTGGCCCATGTGCTTAACCTTGTGGTTCAGTGGTTTCTCAAATCCTACCCGGAGCTGACGGATCTGCTTGTTAAAGTACGCCACCTGTGTGCCCATTTTAGAAAGTCACCTACAGCTGGCCTGCCCTGCCGCCAGCGTTTTATCAGAGCGGGTTTTTAGTGCCGCTGGTAAAATTATAACTGATAAGCGCATCCGCCTGTCAACTGAAAATGCTGACAGGCTGACTCTTATAAAAATGAATAAGAGCTCGATTGGGCCAGACTTCTCAACACCACCGAATGATAGCAGCGTAACAAACGCAAATCCAGTGTCTTTTCTTGGGAGGTGAATTCACATTCACATTTTCACACCCAGACATGGGTATACGCTTCCTGATTTTGGCTTTGCTCTTGTCCTTCTCCTTCTCCTCATCCTCCACCACCATATCACCAGGGTGACCGTGGTACGTGATGCAACACCCACATAATTTTTTTAAAGGGTGTTTATGATGCCCGTAAAAAAAATTTTTTATACAGTATGTTCATGTATACCCCCCCAGGGGTAAATGTTTGTCAGCCCATACACTTAGTGCATGGGCATTACAAGTATAGGAGGCCCGCTCCTTTCTAATGGGAACATTTTTTTATGAGGCCCTCCTCCACGTCTCTTTCAAGGGGCATTGGAGTGCCTCCCAATTTTTGGCAGCCCTTGCATTCACTGCATAGGCAAACACAATGGGAGACCCACTTCCTAATAATGGGAACATTGTTTTCAGGAGGCCCTCCTCTAAGTCTCTTCAAAGGGGTATTGGGGTGCGTCCAAATTTTGGGCAGCCCTGCCACTGCATACGCAATAACAGTATAGGAGACCCACTCTTTAGTAATGGGAACAATAAAAAAAGCCGGCTGATGGCTCTCTAAGAATAGTGAGGGCCGACTGCTGGCCCTTTAAGAATAGTAAAGGCCGCCTGATGGCCCTATCAAAATAGGCTTTGTAACTTTCAGAGTCCCTCCTTCATAAATGAAACACAATGTGTCTGATGATATCTCACATACCACATGGCCAGATAAGGTTGTAAAATGTTAAAATGACATTTCCTGGTGAATGCATTTGTCACGGTTGAAAGCAATGCAAAAGTGAAAAAACGCATCAAAAACGCTACATGTGAACATAGCCCAAGGTGTGGAGGAGCATTTTTGGTTTTGGTTATTTACTTTGCTTTATATACAAGTCATTACCCTGGAAAGGGTGTTCCTTAACATATTTCCCAGGAAAATCCATTTTGGTTTCGTTTTGGTATGTTTTACTGTGAGTCCATAAAAGTGGCGTAATACCTCTGACAACGTTGTTGATAGAAGTGACCTGGGAGTCAGAAATGCTTCCAGGGGTCTTCCCCATGCTGTCCCCATGTCATTTGAGCACTGTTCCCATCGACTTGGGCAATTTTTAGGCCCTCTGCAGACCGCCAGGGGGAGCTGCCTGAAAAATACTTGAGTTTCCCATAGACTTACATTGGGCTCGTTGCTCGGGTCGAGGACCTGAGTATTCCAATGTGCTCGACCCGATCATCGAGCACCCGAGCATTTTACTGCTCGGTAATCACTAAATATCATATGTCTGTGAGTGGCAAAAGTATGTGAAACTTTTTTGAACTATGACCTGCTTGCTTCTGGTCTTTCACATTTACATAGGATTAATGTGAGGACCTTGACAAGGCCATTTTAAAACTTTAGCTTTATTCTTCTTTAGCCATTCTTTTGTATAACGACTTGTGTAAGAGCTGACTATGTGGCGCCCCTGAGGGTTCAGTCGCCATAGAGGTACTGCACCTCACCGAGAGGTGTGGCATCTCCTTCAATCAGGTAAGGATGGAGTACTGCCCAGGACCCCAACACCTGCACTCAACACTACACTACTCCAGGCCGGCTGGAAGGGTATTATGCACTTCTTTGCTGCCCCGTCCCTGGCTGGAGTGGGGGGAACCAAAAGTGAGGGGGAACCAGTAGTGGGTATGGGTGGAGGACGTAGAACAGGGGAGCACTTGAAGATATGTGTATAAAAAGGGGGGCCATCTTAGAAACAGCAGGAGAGTTAGTAAGTAAGTCAGAGGAGGAGAAGTGGAAGGAGCAGGGGCTCTGCAGGAGCTCTGCTCGGGAGGCAGGCTCAGCCTGTCATTCCCAAGGCTGAGAGAGGAGTGGGAGTCAGGGAGGAAGGCTCCAGGAATAGAAGGGATCCCAGGGGGTACGGTGAGTGCAGGCCGGCACCCGTACGCCCGAATCTGCCAAGTGTCAGAGGGATCAGGCCGCAAGAATGGAACCTGTCCCTGGACTAGCCATGTTACTTCAAGTCTCGGCTGGAAAACCAGAGGCTTCTGCACTTTCAAGGTGCAGTTGCCACAAAACGCACCTAAGCCGCCGAAAAGGGCACCAAGTCAGGTTCGGGAACTTCAAGTTGCCCAGAGGGATCTCAAGGTACCCGATCGGGACTTTGTGTGGCGGGGCGCAGGGCAGGAGGGAGAAGACCCAGCGCGGGAAGTCGGTAACGGAAGAAACATACAGAAAGGGGGTCCCGTTAAGTGCTTCTGATATACTTGAGGGAGTGCTGAACCCCTGCCTGGTAAACGCAGTGCGACGTGGGAGATGGTCACCTGTACAGTGCCACCTGAAGAACCTAAAGAACTGTGAGTAAACTCAGATGACTGCACCCCACTGTTTCTGTCAGCTATTTCTACCACGTTATCCCTCCTGCACTACAACACCCAGCATCACCATCTGCACTTATACTGCCCTGGAGCTGTGCTCTGCCTGTGGAGAGCCGCACCAACCCAGCTGCCCTAACATCTGCTCCGGAGGTCTGCAGCAGCACTGGTACCCATTACCAAGAGCCACAGGTGGCGTCACGAGACAAAACTGTTAACAAACCCCTTTTAAAGAATGACCCCAGGGTACAGGCTCAGGAGCCGACTGCCGTGACATCCCCAAGAAGGTAAAGGCCCGAGTACCGAGTTTCCCCCATATCCCCCCTGGGCGAGTCAACTACACCAGAGTGTCTACAGTCAGCCATCACATTACATGCAGATGCTATATGGCATTTCAGATGTACATGATAAGACAATACTCATATACCACCCGTCCCTAAAAGTTCTTCTGAACCAAACTTAGATTGGCATAAAGCCCTAAGATGAGCCTAATTTCTTTTAGTAGAATCGCAATAGATTCAGCCCTTGTAACCATAGAACCGATGTAAAACAGTTGCCTGAAACCATCCTAATTATGTAATTCTGTTAGCTAGGATTTTACAGATTCTACAAGCTTTCCCGTACCGTCTGTAACAAATGGCTTCTGCCAATGAGGCTTTCAGGTGAATGAGAAGGTTATTTATTAAAAAGAGTAAAGTAAGAGTAATGGAAGCTGTAAGGTCTGCATCTAATGTAGAAAACTCTGTCAACATGAAAAATCACAGTATTTGGTAGACTGTGTTTTTTTTTCTAGCTTAGTTTATCTGGATGTAGTTTTGAGCTCCACATTCAAGTTCAGTTCTGGTATATATGTTGTGTATCTATAGGGGAAAGATCTTATACAGAAGAGGTCTCCAACAAATGGCCACCAGATGTTGTGAATCTACAAGTTCCAACATTCCCTTATAGTAGAAACTATTTGGGGATCTGACTCATTTATGGGTATAGACTGGGATCTAATTAATTTATGGATATGATCTGGCTTCTGTATTTATTTTGGGTCTAAATTTTTTAACAGGGCTGGTCTTTGGTCTAATTAAGGGGACTGGTGTCATTGTTTTGATCTGGGTTTTGCATATTTTGTTGGGGACCTTTTTTATAACGGTCTAGTCTTGGGCCTATTGGGTCAGATTACGGGGTCCAGATTGGCTCTGAATTTATTTGGACTGGTCTGGGATCTCAATTAAAAGTTCTGGGGTCTGATTAATTTTAGGAGCTGGTCTGGGATCCCAGTGAATATATGAGTTTGATCTGGAATTTGATCCAGCATTTTTTACTTGTGTCTGGAAGTTATCATAGAAGTTGTTTTTTGAAGGCATTTCAGCCATCAAAGATTGACTGCGCTATACCATATGATGTGATTGCTTCAAGACATTATGAGGAAGTCCAAGTGGTCATGCCTAATGTCATGTCACTCTTTTGTGGCTGATGCAATCTTCCGCAATGTGTAAAAAGGCAGCAGGTTTTTTTGGTGACTCACGGAAAATTGTTTTATTTAGCCTGGATTTATGAATTTCCTAAAGTTCAAGTCTAATTCAATTTGGATCAAATACATTTGCTCATCACTAACAAAACGCCATTATGAGTTTCTCTTTAAAACTGGAACCAGGAAGTAGCTATAGGTGATTCCAGATGTAGCAGTTGCTACCAGGACCAGGAGCTTCTAGCTTTGTCTGTGGCTGGAATTCTCTAGCATATTAATACCCACATTAGACTTAAACAGGCAGGGATCCCTAAACTCCCTGGTCTAGTTATTACCCCTAGTTTGGTTTTGAAATCCTCCTTATGACCAATCAATGATAGTTAGCACAGAATAGATTGTATTACCATATTAAAGAGCTCGGTGAAGACTTTGATGAAGGAGCCAATTATGAATCTCGGGCCGTCAGTATATTAATCAGGATAATTATTCATGGATTCATGCAGTTGCATATTTATTTTTCGCACAATCCTGATGCAGCAGAATCGGGAAGCCTTGAGATCAGATGTGACACCAGCGATTAATAGTTCGGGTTTTAATCATTGAGCTGAAGATGAAGATCGATGTAGTCTACAACTGCTGTATCTACATTCATTTTTAGACCTGTAGATCAGCGGTTGTTATCAGGCTTAGTACTTACACAACATTACTGAAGTGAATTAGGGGTCTCCAGATTTATTTAAGGTGCTTCAGTGTCATTAGCTTTGATCAAAAGGTTTAATTTTAGCCTGCAACCTAAAAAAAGGTGTTATCAAAAAATGACCTTTTATTTAAATCTGATTTTTTTCCTTGTATTTTTTTTTGGATTATTTATTTTTTTCTTATGATGTGTATTAAAAAAAATAGTAATCTTGCAATTTTTATAATGGCCACTGGGGCTGTTTTAGAATCCTATTCTTTCAGGAAAAGTTTTCCGCAGGCTCATTATCATCAGAGACAGGATTATAATGACAGGTAACTTCTCTATACATAGCTGATAACACAGGATCCAGCAAATACAATAGGTGATGTCACAACATTCCATTCATACTTCCCTTCACAATGAGTTTTGCACTCACTCATTAGTTGCTTCAATACAGGGTCTGAGGCCGTCTGTTGCTGCTAATATACATGTGAGTTTCCTGAAACAACAGGAAGTATGAGTCAAGAATAGCCCCAAGTGGCCAATGATGGGAATGTTGCTTTGTATTACAAGCACATACAAATACACAAGGGTAAGGCTTGTATAAGAAGCCGGTCACACAGACATGTACTGTACAGTGCACCATGTCAGCTTATAGCCTATTGGTCACACCCATACTATTACATCCAACAGGGTGCCCATCATTTAAAAAGTGCACCCCACAAGGACAGACAAGTCAATTGTTGGGTGCACTTACATAGCCATGTACATTTGTAATACTAAGCAACCACTGCCCCATTTATACTGGTTGTTCATCAGTATTCTGCACTTGTGCTGCCTCCATCTTTTATCATGGTGGCTGCATCCAGCAGCATTAGTAATGTGATCAGGTATTGATAAGTATGTCAGCTTGTGGATCTAATTCCTAATTCATTTTTGGAGAAATCCTTTATAAAAGCAGAAGCAGAAAATACAGCAGCCATCTTTTGTTAGATATGGCTAGTGAGAGGACATCACAGCTCACAGTTTAGACATACAGTGGTGGCCAAAAGTATTGGCACCCCTGCAATTCTGTCAGATAATACTCAGTTTCTTCCTGAAAATGATTGCAATCACAAATTCTTTGGTATTATCATCTTCATTTAATTTGCTTGCAAGGAAAAAACACAAAAGAGAATGAAGCAAAAATCAAATCATTGACAATTTCACACAAAACTCCAAAAATGGGCCAGACAAAAGTATAGGCACCCTCAGCCTAATACTTGGTTGCACAACCTTTAGCCAAAATAACTGCGAAAAACCGCTTCCGGTAACCATCAATGAGTTTCTTACAATGCTCTGCTGGAATTGTAGACCATTCTTCTTTGGCAAACTGCTCCAGGTCCCTGATATTTGAAGGGTGCCTTCTCCAAACTGCCATTTTGAGATCTCTCCACAGGTGTTCTATGGGATTCAGGTCTGGACTCATTGCTGGCCACCTTAGAAGTCTCCAGTGCTTTCTCTCAAACCATTGTATAGTGCTTTTGGAAGTGTGTTTTGGGTCATTGTCCTGCTGGAAGACCCATGACCTCTGAGGGAGACCCAGCTTTCTCACACTGGGCCCTACATTATGCTGCAAAATTTGTTGGTAGTCTTCAGACTTCATAATGCCATGCAAACGGTCAAGCAGTCCAGTGCCAGAGGCAGCAAAGCAACCCCAAAACATCAGGGAACCTCCGCCATGTTTGACTGTAGGGACCGTGTTCTTTTCTTTGAATGCCTCTTTTTTTTTCCTGTACACTCTATGTTGATGCTTTTTCCCAAAAAGCTCTACTTTTGTCTCATCTGACCAGAGAACATTCTTCCAAAACATTTTAGGCTTTCTCAGGTAAGTTTTGGCAAACTCCAGCCTGGCTTTTTTATGTCTCGGGGTAAGAAGTGGGGTCTTCCTGGGTATCCTACCATACAGTCCCTTTTCATTCAGACGCCGATGGATAGTACGGGTTGACACTGTTGTACCCTCGGACTGCAGGGCAGCTTGAACTTGTTTGGATGTTAGTCGAGGTTCTTTATCCACCATCCGCACAATCTTGCGTTGAAATCTCTCGTCAATTTTTCTTTTCCGTCCACATCTAGGGAGGTTAGCCACAGTGCCATGGGCTTTAAAATTCTTGATGATACTGCGCACGGATAGACACAGGAACATTCAGGTCTTTGAAGATGGACTTGTAGCCTTGAGGTTGCCCATGCTTCCGCACAATTTGGTTTTTCAAGTCCTCAGACAGTTCTTTGGTCTTCTTTCTTTTCTCCATACTCAATGTGGTACACACAAGGACACAGGACAGAGGTTGAGTCAACTTTAATCCATGTTAACTGGCTGCAAGTGTGATTTAGTTATTGCCAACACCTGTTAGGTGCCACAGGTAAGTTACAGGTGCTGTTAATTACACGAATTAGAGAAGCATCGCATGATTTTTCAAACAGTGCCAATACTTTTGTCCACCCCCTTTTTTAGGTTTGGTGTGGAATTATATCCAATTTGGCTTTAGGACAATTCTTTTTGTGTTTTTAAATTGAAGACAAATTAAATGAAGATAATAATACCAACGAATTTGTGATTGCAATCATTTTCAGGAAGAAACTGAGTATTATCTGACAGAATTGCAGGGGTGCTAATACTTTTGGCCACCACTGTAGGTAGAAAAAGCTATAAAACACTAAATAAACTGTACAGCTAGTGTGTGTGTGTGTGACAGTAGTGCAGAAGAAAAGTGTGTTAGATAAAGAGAATAATGCAGATTTAATTGATAGGATGACAAATAAAGTCTATGAAGTATAGGCATGGAACCAGTGCTGCTGCAGCAGTTCAAACACATGTTATTTGCCTTTATGCAGAAGCAAGCCAGCAGTATTGAATGAAAAAAGTTAACGTTGCAATTGCCTCACAAATAGTACTAATTTTTTGCACATCTATTTTATCTGTCTAATTTGACATACTTATCCACCACACTAGCAATGCGACCAGTTGCTGCTATTTAGCTGTTTACCTAGAATTTCTTGGTCTCTTTTTTTTGGGGGGGGGGTGATTTTGGTTCAAAAAACAAAAGTTAGCTCTATTGTAGTAAAAAATGTATGGTAAATGAAAAAATGTCAATGGACAAGGTAATATAATAGGTAAAAACCCCATATAATTGCATCTGGTATTAAGAATGTGAGAGCCGCCAGAAGCAGCACCACCACTGGCAGTAGTACTACCATATGTAGATCTAAATTGTCCTTCTTTGAGTCTGACAAGTGAATTAGTAATGAAAAAGTGGAGAACATTATGAACTGCTTTTCTACGGCTTAAAAAATAAGCCATTGCTTCATAGGCGGATTATATGAGGGCAATCTGGGCTACCGCCCGGGGCTTCGGGGGGTCCATGGCCAGATTGCCCTCATTATAATATGTGCGGTGCCGCGGCACATACCGGCAGACAGTGGCGGGGGGCCTCCGGACCGCTCCCCCAGCAGCGGCGCAAGGCCGCTGCTTCTTCTTCAGTCCCCTGGGTCCTCTATGGCCACCTTTCTGGTGATTAGATGTGGCTTTTGGCTACAGTACCTGAAATACTGCAGCCTCCGGTTTCCTAATTGAGGCTTAAAGAAGTCTGCTAGTTTAGGGACCGGTCCCCTCTGTGCGACCTGACCCCTCCACCTCCTGGTAGATTCGGGCGTACGGGTGGCCTCCAGCACTACCCGTACCCCTGTTGTCCATTCCACGTTCCTGGAGCCTGCTCCTGCTCCTCTCTCTCTCTTCAGTCTTGGGCCTCTCTGGCTAGGCCCTCCTCCAGAGCAGAGCTCCTACGGAGCTCCTGCTCCCTCTACTTCTCCTCTCAGACTGTCTACACTCCCAAGATGGCTTCCCTCTTTATACTATGCTCCCCTGATTTATTTCCTCCACCAACACCTACTACATGGTTCCCCCTCACTTTGGTTCCCCCCACTCCAGCCAGGGACAGGGCTCAGCAGGGAAGCAACGCATCTTGCCCCTCCTGCTGGTCTGGAGCAGTGTAGTGTTGGATGCAGGTGTTAGGGTCCCGGGCAGTACTCCTTCCTTACCTGAGAGTGAGATATCACACTTCTGGGTGAGATGCATTACCTCTGTGGCGACTGAACCCGCAGGGATGCCACATGTGTGTGTGATTGAGTGAGTGTGTGTGTGTGTGTGACTGTGAGTGTGTGTGTGTGAGTGTGTGTGTGTGAGTGTGTGTGTGTGCAGGCAGATATCATTGTGTGATGTCTGTTTATATGTATTTTTGTGTTTCAAATGTGTTTATGCGTGTACGTATATGTCTGTATATGCTTGTGTGTGTGCGTGACTGCGTGCGACCTCCCGCTGTCTCTGGGGGGGGCACCATGCGGCCTCCCGCTGTGTATAGATGACGCCTTGCGGCCTCCTGCTGTGTATAGGTGGCTACGTGCGGTCTCCCGCTGTGTATAGATGGCGCCGTGAGGCCTCGTGCTGTGTATAGATGGCTACTTGCGGCCTCCTGCTGTGTATAGATGGCGCCGTGCGGCCTCCCGCTGTATCTGGGGGGCGCTGTGTGGCCTCCCGCTGTGTATAGATGGCTACGTGTTAGGAGGGCGGTTGCAGACAACTTTATTTTAATGGAACGCAACCGACCCCGGGGTCCGCAATGCAGCCTAATGGACTGCTGCCGAACACTTTCCGGGTGGAAAGGAAAGCGACAACTAAACTGATAACCCGTCCGTGTTAACAGCACACCGGACCGGGTAAAGCGATACGCTCTATCTCCGTTAACTGCACGGAGGGAGAGCGATCGGCGACGCACCTATCAACTATCTTAGCCCTTTGTGTTAATGCACACGGAAGGGTAAGACAGTTCGCACAATCTCCAAGAACCGCATGGAGACGTGCGACCGTGGGAGAAGCAGTAGCCCTGTCTTTGATACAGGCGCTACGCTATGGGGAATGGCGCTAAAGCGGTTCACACAATCTCCAAGGACCGCAGGGAGACGTGTGACCGGAGAAGAAGCAGTAGCCCTGTCTTCGGTACAGGCGCTACGCTATAGGAGTCGGCGCTAGTATGTGGGTGTGATACCCGCCGGGTATTCGTGCACTCAGCCGGCGTGCTATCGGACTGAGCAGACCCGCTCTATATGGCTCAAACTACCTGCCTGCATAAAGCTATGGCTCTGCGAGGAGCCCAAGAGTTCAAGCGTGCACACCACAACCAACCAGCTCAAATGATCTGAGCGCGTCGCCATGTTTGTGGGAGGGCCTTTTAAAAGACTAAGCCCTGCCCACCGATGCGCCATTGGTGACGTTACCCGTGGACCAATCAGGCGGTGCCAGGTCACCGGGTCAGGTGGGTGCCAAACCACCAATCATGATCCGCCAGGTCACGGACATGCTCAGTACGGCAAACTCTGGACTTCGACTCCGCAAGCCCTGTCTCTCTCTGCAACCCAGGCTTAACATTGTTAGGCACAACTACCTGGGAGATAAACAGTGCTCGTGGACCAGCTAGGCGTTGGGGCTGATGACGATGCTAAGCAGCATCAGCCCTGGCTGGACTGAAATGGGAGACCACAGAAGGTCCTGGACTCATTTCGAAACCAGACCGATGCCTAACATTATCCCCCCCTCCACTTGATGCTCATTTTCCTCCATGAGCCGAGGGGCGAGAATGTGGTCCACCGGGACACAGAAAGGATTCACGGAACTGTGACCCCTCCGGTATACAGGGTACCCTTTTTTAGGGCGGGAAGCAGGATGGCAAGAAATGACAACTGGTTCTCCATGTGTGGGATCCTTCACGGGTGACAGAGGGACAGGACCCGCCGGTCTCTGGCAGAAAGATTTATCTCTCGCACAGACGGGACACGCGTTTACAACGTCCTTGACGTTCTGGCGCCACCGGGGCCACCAATAGGACCGTTGAAGGGACTTAGTGATACGTTTGACCCCCAGGTGGGCTCCGATCTTAGGGGCATGAGCCCAGGAGAGCACCATATTCTGTAGATTAGGTGAAACAAACGTCCTCCCCGACGGAACCGGGTTAGAGGACACTGCCGCCACCCTCTCTTCCTGAGAGTTCTTTACGACATAATCCGACAAGACCCGGGTCCTGGGGATAGACAAAGAATCTGTACCGGATGCCTCAACGGTAGGGGGATCAGAGACTACCCTCCGGGTGACTTTGACCATACACTGAGACGCACAATTCTCACTCCAGGAAGAAATTCTCCCCGTATTCCAGTCAATATGTGGAGTATGACAACGTAGCCAGGGGAGACCCAATAACACCTCGTCTAAACCACCAGGAATAATAAGAAATGAGATGACCTCCCGGTGGCCCTGAGGGAATGACATGGTGAGGGGAATCGACTGGTGGGTGATTTGCGCGTCCAGGAGTGAACCATTGACAACACTAATGTTCATTGGTCTGGAGAGTAGCTCAATAGGGATGGCATGCCTCTGGGCAAATGTACATGATAAAAAATTGCCCTCAGCACCAGAGTCCACCCACGCCTTGGCAGCAGCTGTAGATTTACCAAGAGACAATGTCACATTAAAAGATAATTTGGAGGAAGAAGTCCCGGACTTTAATACACCTCCTCCAACGGTGGTAAGACCTACTCGTTTTACCGACTGCTTGGAACCCTTATTTACGGGGTGCTCCAAGAGATGTGCGGGTCGGGAACGAGAGGAACTAGACTCAGTCTGGGATATATCCATAGCCTCAGGCTCCGGGTCGAGAGTCTTGGGTTTGGGTCTAAAGACGCCTGGTGCCAACAGATGTTGAGGTCTGGCAACCTCCAGCTCTAACTTATGTTCCGCATGATGCAAGTCAATACGGTCAGCGAGAGATTTTAACTCCTCCAGAGAGGTTGGAATCTCTCTGGTAGATAAGGCAGCCTTAATATGCCCAGCCAGACCCCTCCAGAACACCAGAATAAGCGACCGCTCTGACCAATCCAGTTCAGCCGCTAGGGTTCTGAACTGGACGGCATAGTGACTGGCGGTGGCCGAACCCTGGACCAACGCAAGAAGCTTAAGAGCTGTATCATGCGTGACCTGAGGACCCAGGAAAACACTTTTTAGGGTCTTAAGGAAAAGACCCGCGTTTACTACCACCGGGTCGTTCCGCTCCCATAGAGGAGTAGCCCACTCCAGAGCCCTGTGAGAAAGTAAAAAAATGATATATCCCACTTTGGCTCTTTTGGAGGGGAACCGTGCCTCCATCATCTCCAAATGAATGGAGCATACATTAATAAACCCCCTACAGAGTTTACTGTCCCCAGAAAATTTCTCCGGGAGAGCAAACCGGGGTAATGGGGCACTTGCAGTGGTTGCAGTATTCACCGCAGCCGAGATAATAATGTTGGCTGCTAGAGTAGCCGCCTGGGAAGCTACTGCAGTGATATCAGCGACCGGAGCAGTTTGTTCCAGAGTTCTAAGTCTGGCCTCCAGTTGCTGAATATACCGCTGCAGTTGCTGGTTGTCGGCCTTGGTTGGCAAGACCCTGGCGCTCAGATACTGTTAGGAGGGCGGTTGCAGACAACTTTATTTTAATGGAACGCAACCGACCCCGGGGTCCGCAATGCAGCCTAATGGACTGCTGCCGAACACTTTCCGGGTGGAAAGGAAAGCGACAACTAAACTGATAACCCGTCCGTGTTAACAGCACACCGGACCGGGTAAAGCGATACGCTCTATCTCCGTTAACTGCACGGAGGGAGAGCGACCGGCGACGCACCTATCAACTATCTTAGCCCTTTGTGTTAATGCATACGGAAGGGTAAGACAGTTCGCACAATCTCCAAGAACCGCAGGGAGATGTGCGACCGTGGGAGAAGCAGTAGCCCTGTCTTTGATACAGGCGCTACGCTATGGGGAATGGCGCTAAAGCGGTTCACACAATCTCCAAGAACCGCAGGGAGACGTGTGACCGGAGAAGAAGCAGTAGCCCTGTCTTCGGTACAGGCGCTACGCTATAGGAGTCGGCGCTAGTATGTGGGTGTGATACCCGCCGGGTATTCGTGCACTCAGCCGGCGTGCTACCGGACTGAGCAGACCCGCACTATATGGCTCAAGCTACCTACCTGCATAAAGCTATGGCTCTGCAAGGAGCCCAAGAGTTCAAGCGTGCACACCACAACCAACCAGCTCAAATGATCTGAGCGCGTCGCCATGTTTGTGGGCGGGCCTTTTAAAAGACTAAGCCCTGCCCACCGACACGCCATTGGTGACGTTACCCGTGGACCAATCAGGCGGTGCCAGGTCACCGGGTCAGGTGGGTGCCAAACCACCAATCATGATCCGCCAGGTCACGGACATGCTCAGTACGGCAAACTCTGGACTTAGACTCCGCAAGCCCTGTCTCTCTCTGCAACCCAGGCTTAACATTGTTAGGCACAACTACATGCGAGATAAGCAGTGCTCGCGGACCAGCTAGGCGTTGAGGCTGATGATGATGCTGAGCAGCATCAGCCCCAGCTGGACTGAAATGGAAGACCACAGAAGGTCCTGAACTCATTTCAAGTCCAGCACCAGACTGACGCCTAACAGTATGTGTGGCCTCCCACTGTGTATAGATGGCTATGTGCAGCCTCCCACTGTGTATAGATGGCTACCTGCGGCCTCATGCTGTGTATAGATGGCTACGTGCAGCCTCCCGCTGTGCGTAAAAGAATATGTGTGGCCTCCAGCTGTGTATAGATGGCACTGTGCGGCCTCCAGCTGTGTATAGATGGCACCGTGCAGCCTCCTGCAGTGTGTAGATGGCTATGTTAAAAGGCTCGGATGCCGCACACAGCATGAAGAGAGTATGGAAGAGGTTTAATTCAAGATTTGGTTTCTCCACGCAGGGAGTGTAAATTTAAGTAACACAACAATGAAACAGTAAAATCAGACAATAAACGATTGTGGTTTAACTATAACACGGAAAGGATGAACAATACGGCGCAGTCCCAAAAGTTCAGGCTGAATAAGAGAAGGTAGATTACTGGAGGCTTGCACTTATCTGTCCTTTAGCGATAACTACGTCTGTCTTCAGACACTCACTCCGGAGGGTGTCCGTCTTCTGGCGGCAGTGGGCGGTCTCGGGTCTCACCCACTGGGCCCCCAGTCCTTTTGACCACACGACAGCGGTCACGACTCCTTTAAGCTCCTCCGGCGTACAACAAACTGCATTAGGATCACTAATCCCGGGTGCGTCCTCACCCGTAGGTCACCGTCAGATGTCTGGAAAACTGCGGTGATGCAGGTAACTAAACGATCACTTTATGTAGGCCCGGTACAGACCGCACGCCCCTTGTTTTGCGGCAAGCTGTGTCACCCATTCGTCCGTCACCGCAGACAGGTCAGCACGTCCCTATTTCACCGATGACAGGGCAGCACGTCTCTTTCTCGTTGTCGGCAGGTCAGACTGTTTCTCTCCAACTGCCGGTCTGCTCTCCACAACCAACTGTCTCTTTCGCGCGAGCCCAGACACCTGACTTCCTCTCTTCCATCCCTCTCCTCTGTCCCCCAGCACTGTTCAGGAAGTCCCCCGTGCACTCTTAATCCCGTCCCCTGGCAACACTGGGCAGGACCCTGGCAGTTCCGGCGCTGGAGCTCCGCACCTGTCCCTAGGCAAGTCTTCCTTCTTACAGCTACGTACGGCCTCCCGCTGTGTATAGAAGACTACGTGCGGCCTCCCGCTGTGTATAGATGGCGCCGTGCGGTCTCCTGCTGTGTATAGATGGCACCGTGCGGCCTCCTGCTGTGTATAGATGGCTACATGCGGCCTCCTGCTGTGTACAGATGGCTACGTGCGGCCTCCTGCTGTGTATAGATGGCTACGTGTGGCCTCCCGCTGTGTATTGATAGCTACGTGTGGCCTCCTGCTGTGTATAGATGGCTACGTGCGGCCTCCTGCTGTGTATAGATGGCTACGTGTGCTCAATATTAAGTCATACAATTAATGTAAGGCTATGTGCCCACGATGCAGAAAAAAAAAAAAAAATTCCTGAGCATTTCTGCATCTCCCTGGCAGACAAAACGCATGCGGATTTTACATGCCTTTTTCCTGCCAGGGACATGCGGAAGTGAAGCGTTCTTCACATGCATTTCCGCATGCGGGTTGTCAAGCGCTTTCCAACCGATTTTAGCATCACTTGGAAAGTGCTTGACAACTTGGTCACACTGTATAAATCCATGCAACCGGCATGGATTTATATAGTGTGACCGTAAAAGAATGGTAAAAAATAAAAAATAAATATATACTTACCTTCTGATGACCTGCCGACGTCAGCAGTCGCGTGACCCGTCACATGACTAAGTGACGTCACCACAGGTCCTTTAGTCTACCGCGAGCTGCCGGCAAGCCAGGACACATCGGATAAAGACACCGGGGGCCATCAGAAGGTAAGTATAATATTTATTTTTTATTTTATTCTTTTTTTTACAGGTACTATGGTACCCCGGTCTGGAGGAGAGTCTCCTCTTCTCCAGACCCGGGTACCATCTGCACATTGAACCGCATGATATCCGTATATACACATGTAGTGATGCGGATATTATGCGTTCCAATGCAAGTCAATGGCGGCGAAAACGCCGCGCTTCCGCAAAATAACTGGTAATGCTGCGGATTTTTCCGCAATGATAATCCGCAGCGGAAATTTCCGCAGCATGTGCACAGCACATGCGGATTATCATTGGGGAACATGGCAGACCTTCTACTATGCGTTTTTTAAGCGTTTCTGCAGCGGAATTGCCGATGAGGAAACGCTTAAAAAACGCATAGTGGGCACACAGCCTAAAAAAAATTATTATAATTAATATATTAATATTGTGCCAAATTAATTTCACGTGAACTATCACATGATCTATCACAGGGGATCATGTGACATATGATACATCAGGTGTGTGTGTGTGGGGGGGGGGTGGCCCACATCTTCTAAACTGCCCGGGGCCCTTGCTACTCTTAATCCACCCCTGCATTGCTTCCATGATTACCTACCATCTTTATCATTTTTATAACTATGATGATTTTCTAGGCATTGAATGGTATGAATTCCCCCAATAGGCCTCTGCGCAGGATTGGGTGCCTGTGCAGGACTTGATCCAAAAACCTAACATTTTCTCTAACACATATCCATTGCTGTCATGATTACTATTTGATTTACCATCTTTATCAATTTTGTAAAATTTTGACTTTTCCAAGCATTGATTGATGTGAATGTACCTGGCAGACTACTACACAGGACTAAGCCCTGAGCAGGACCATTGCTTCCATAATTACTAAGTTATTTACCATTTTTATAATTTTGATAAAAATGAGAATTTTCTGGACATTGATGTAAATTTTTCGAGTAAGCCCCTGTGTGCAGGACTGGACACAAAATGTTGGTGTATAGCATTTCATACATGATCTACATCCAATGTTTGGAACTGTGACCATGTACTACCACAATGCAGCAAGGTGCTATTGACATTTCCACTTTTTGGCTGATCTGGTTCTAACACTAAGGGCAGAGACAAGCGAACGTATTTCTCGTGCGAAGATCGCATCGTGAACCTCATACTGGCTGTCTACTCTCCTGACCTGAGCTTGACAGCTGCATAGAAATAAATCATGCTGTCATGTCCAGGTCACGAGAGGTGACGGCCAGTCTGTTCAGTGCGATGTGATCATTGCACGAGTTATATGGCAGTCTGACTCTGCCCTAAACTGCATATCTGCGCAAGTTTGAACCCCTGTCCATGAATGGGAACAAAAATAATGTATCATGTTATTTTTTATCACTACCTCACCAGATCTGGTTGGGTAATCGCTCTAGGAATCAAACTCTGACTCTGTGTTAGCAGTGGTCTGGTCACCATTGTAGTCACAGAAAGCAATATACAAAGTTAATAGGGCAATGACATCAAAATGAATGGTGGCCATCAATGCCCCTACATTTATAAAATGTATGATCCAGTCAGGTTTGGCCTGAACCACAGGTTGATCCAGGTAAGTTCCTCTGGTAGGCCACTATGCAGGAAATTTCTTCCGTTCTCCTGGACTTGCAGGTAGCAGAAGAATGGTCTTCCTGATCACAAAAATAGAGATTCTTGAACAATTTTTAATTCTAAAAAGTCTGGCAGTGCAGTGGAGACTGAATTACCCATATCCAAATATGCTGAGGACCCCCATTTTGACATTACCAAGGCTGTCTTTGCATGAAATAGCTTGGAGAGATTTGAATAGAGTCCTAGGACCTGAGAGTGTCATACATGTATTTTCAAGGCAAATGAAGGCTTTAAAGTAGTTTCAATTTGCAGTGAAAAGATTTGACACAACATTTACTGCCCAAATTCAAATGAATCAGCGAAATTGAATTTTCTTGCTGATTTTTAGTGTCTTCTCATGGGGCAGAAGGTCATTTAGGCCCATCAGACACTAGTGCACAGGTGTGACTA
The DNA here is from genome assembly GCF_046119375.1 of Phyllobates terribilis. NCBI lineage: Eukaryota > Metazoa > Chordata > Amphibia > Anura > Dendrobatidae > Phyllobates > Phyllobates terribilis. Next base: position 139,788,121 of record NW_027362765.1, read on the forward strand.
CAAGCCCTGCACTTCAATAGTCATGCCTACACTCCAGAAGTCGTTATTAGTGTTGAGCCACCCCCGTAGTGTTCGGGTTCGGTTCGGTTCGTCGAACACCGGGATGTTCGAGGAACTGTTCGTCGAACTGTTCGTCGAACACCTTAGAACACCGTCGAACACCGTTAAAACCAATGGCATGCAAACAAAAACACATAGAAACACATAGAAAACACCTTCAAAGGTGTCCAAAAGCTGACAAACTGCTCAGAAGACGCTCTCTTTAAAAAAGCCGGCCGGCAATTCAGCAGCGGCATACACCGGTACCCGACAATTTAGACAAGAAGGGATAGAGCCTCACACATAGATTAGATATATAGAAACATGTCAGTCACACATATAAGAAGCACAGTGACAGTGTTGCTTACTGTACTTGTCATTTAGTGTAAAGGATTTATTAAAAAAAATAATTGTGTTTTCATGCACTGTCTCTTTAAAAAAGCCGGCCGGCAATTCAGCAGCGGTACCCGACAATTTATAACAGAAAGAATAGAGAATCACACATAGATTAGATAGATAGAAACATGTCAGTCACATATATATGAAGTACAGTGACAGTGTTGATTACTGTACTTGTCATTTAGTGTTAAAATAAAGGATTTATTAAAAAAAAAATTGGCGTGGGGGTCCCCGTAATTTTAGTCTCTAGCGGAGGTTAAGCAGACGGCTGGGGCAGATGTTTGAAGCCTGGGAAGGGGGTAATACCCACGGAGCTTCCCAGGCTACTAATATCAGCCCCCAGCTGAATACCTAGCCTTTACTAGCTATTAAAATGGGGGACCCCCCCAAAAAAATGACGTGGGGTCCCCCCTATTTTAATAGCTAGCAAAGGCTAGGCAGACAGCTGGGGGCTGATATTAATAGCCCAGGAAGGGTGCCATGAATATTGGCCCCCTCCCAGGCTAGAAACACCAGCCGTCAGCCGCCCCAGAAATGGCGCATCCATAGGATCACCGATTTGGGCGCCAAATTTAAATATCAGCCGCGACCAATCACCAATTTGGGCGCCAAATTTAAATATCCTCCGCGACCAATCACCCATCTTGGCTCCACATTTAAACACCGCTGTACTGATTGGTCGCGGACGCTATTTAAATGTGGCGCCAAAATCGGTGATTGGTCGCGCCCAGCGTCGGCGACCAATCAGCACAGCGGTGTTTAAATGTGGAGCCAAGATTGGTGATTGGTTGCGGCCGATATTTAAATTTGGCGCCCAAATCGGTGATTGGTCGCTGGCAGCGCCCGCGACCAATCAGCGATTTTTAACACAAATGTCCGGATCTTTGTAACACCATGCGGATACTGTGGGGACAGCGGCTAGGGTGTCAAGGGAGGACCGGGGAGCGGCGCTGCGGGTCGGGATACTTCTGCTGCGAGCAGTCGCTCATCTCCTGGCTTCTCGCAACGGAAGTATCCGACCAGGCAGCGGCGCTCCCCGGTCCTCACCAATACGATTAGCTGATTGGTCGCGCTCTCCGCACGCGACCAATCAGTGATCTTGGCGCTAAAGTTAAACACCGCTCTGCTGATTGGTCGCGGACGCTGCCCGCGACCAATCACCGATTTGGGCGCCACATTTAAATAGCGGCCGCGACCAATCAGCGAGCTTGGCGCCAAATTTAAACAACGCTCTGCTGATTGGTCGCGGACGCCAGACGCGTCCAATCAGTGAGATTGGCGCCAAATTTAAACAACGCTCTGCTGATTGGTCGCGGACTCCAGCCGCGACCAATCAGCGAGATTGGCGCCAAATTTAAACCCCGCTCTGCTAATTGGTCGCGGATGCCGGCCGCGATTAATCAGCATTATTGGCGCCAAATTTAAACACCGCTCTGCTGATTGATCGCGGTCGCCGTCCGCGACCAATCAGTAGTATTGGCGCCAAATTTAAACCCTGCTCGGCTGATTGGTCACGGTTGCCGGCCGCGACCAATCAGCAGTATTGGCGCCAAATTTAAACCCCGCTCTGCTGATTGGTCACAGTAGCCTTCCGCGACCAATCAGCGATTTTGACGCCAAATTTAAACACCGCTCTGCTGATTGGTCGCGGCCGGCGATTGCGACCAATCAGCATTATTGGCGCCAAATTTAAACCCCGCTCTGCTGATTGGTCGTGACCGCCGGCCGCGACTAATCAACATTGTTGCCGCCAAATTTAAACACCGCTCTGCTGAATGGTCGAGGTCGTGACCAATCACTATTATTGGCGCCAAATTTAAACACCGCTTTGCTGATTGGTCGCGACCACAACCTATCAGCATTATTGGCGCAAAATTTAAACCCCGCTCTGCTGATTAGTCGCGACCGCCGGCCGTGACCAATCAGTGATATAGTCGCCAAATTTCAACACCGCTTTGCTGATTGATCGCGGTTGCTGTCCGCGACCAGTCAGCGATTTTGGCGCCAAATTTAAACACCGCTCTGCTGATTGCGCCGGGTCTGCCGCATACATATTCTAGAATACCCAATGCGTTAGAATCGGGCCACCATCTAGTTTCATGAAATAATTAAAAAAAAAATTGACGTGGGGCTTCGCACTATATTTGTGTCCAGCCAAGTACAGCAGGCAGGAACGGGCTGCCCCCAACCACCAGCTGCCTATTTGTACCTGGCCGGACACAACAATATAGGAAAGCCCTTTTTTTCTTAATTATTTCATGAATTTCATGAAATAATTTAAAAAAAAAATACGTGGGGCTTCGCCCTATTTTTGTGTCCAGCCAGGTACAACTAGGCAGCTGGGGGCTGGAATCTGCAGCGCAGGGAGGCCCAAGCTTTCTGGGTCCCCCCAGCTGCAAATTGCAGTCCGCAGCCACCCCGGAAAATGGCGCGTTTATAGAAGCGCCATCTTCTGGCGCTGTACCCAACTCATCCAGGGCCCTGGTGCGGTGGCTCACTGGGTAATAAAGGGGTTAGGGCCAGCTTGGCATTATCAGCTGGCCCTAAGCCCGAAATTCATGGGGTCACGCCAATATTAGACATGACCACTATGAATTTCTAGTAAAGTATTTAAAAAAAACACAACACCCAGAAAAAAGTCCTTTAATTGAAATAAACACACAATTCTTTATTGTTCTAAATTAAACCATACTTACCGTCACGCCCATTCCAGCTGAAGCCAACGATCTCCTGCAATAAAAGTAAAATAATAAAGCAACCTCATCCTTACCTTTCCATGGTTCCCAGGACAGCTTCAGCTCTGCTACATCGAGATGACAGGCTGGACCGCAGCAGAACGCTGCCATCCAGCCTGTCATCCCGCAGACACTGAGAAGCGCAGGCATGCTTGCGCTCCTCAGTGTCTCTCTGTGACGGCATAAAGATGAGCCGAGGTCATGTCCAATGAACTCAGCTCACCTCATGCACGTCACTGACAGCGTGGGAAAATTCTCCTGCACTCAGCGCTTCAGCGTGAGAATTTTCCCACGCTGTCAGTGACGTGCATGAGGTGAGCTCATTCATGTCCAATGAACTCGGCTCACCTCATGCACGTCACTGACAGCGTGTGAAAATTCTCACGCTGAAGCGCTGAGTGCAGGAGAATTCTCCCACGCTGTCAGTAACGTACATGAGGTCAGCTGAGTTCAATGGACATGAATGAGCTCACCTCATGCACGTCACTGACAGCGTGGGAAAATTCTCCTGCACTCAGCGCTTCAGCGTGAGAATTTTCCCACGCTGTCAGTGACGTGCATGAGGTGAGCTCATTCATGTCCAATGAACTCGGCTCACCTCATGCACGTCACTGACAGCGTGGGAAAATTCTCACGCTGAAGCGCTGAGTGCAGGAGAATTCTCCCACGCTGTCAGTGACGTGCATGAGGTGAGCCGAGTTCATTGGACATGACCTCGGCTCATCTTTATGCCGTCACAGCGAGACACTGAGGAGCGCAAGCATGCCTGCGCTTCTCAGTGTCCGCGGGATGACAGGCTGGATGGCAGCGTTCTGCTGCGGTCCAGCCTGTCATCTCGATGTAGCAGAGCTGAAGCTGTCCTGGGAACCATGGAAAGGTAAGGATGATGTTGCTTTATTATTTTACTCTTATTGCAGGAGATCGCTGGCTTCAGCTGGAATGGGCGTGATGGTAAGTATAGTGTAATTTAGAACAATAAAGAATTGTGTCTTTATTTCAATTAAAGGACTTTATTCTGGGTGTTTGTGTTTTCTTTTAACTTTGACTATGGGGTTAGTAATGGGGGTGTCTTATAGACGCCTCTCCATTACTAACCTGGGCTTGATGTCAGCTGGCATTATAAGCTGACATCAACCCCAGCCCTATTACCCCACTGCCACCGCTACAGGGCAGTGGGAAGAGCGAGGCTAAGTGCCAGAATTGGCGCATCCTATGGATGCGCCATTTCTGGGGCGGCTGACGGCTGGTGTTTCTAGCCTGGGAGGGGGCCAATATTCATGGCACCCTTCCTGGGCTATTAATATCAGCCCCCAGCTGTCTGCCTAGCCTTTGCTAGCTATTAAAATAGGGGGGACCCCACGTCATTTTTTTGGGGGGGTGCCCCATTTTAATAGCTAGTAAAGGCTAGGTATTCAGCTGGGGGCTGATATTAGTAGCCTGGGAAGCTCCGTGGGTATTACCCCCTTCCCAGGCTTCAAACATCTATCCCAGCCGTCTGCTTAACCTCCGCTAGAGCCTAAAATTACGGGGAAACCCAAGCCAATTTTTTTTTAAATAAATCCTTTATTTTAACACTAAATGACAAGTACCGTAATCAACACTGTCACTGTACTTCATATATATGTGACTGACATGTTTCTATCTATCTAATCTATGTGTGATGCTCTATTCCTTCTATTCTAAATTGTCGGGAACAGATGCTGAAATGCCGGCCGGCTTTTTTAAAGAGACAGTGCATGAAAACACTATTATTTTTTTTAATAAATCCTTTACACTAAATGACAAGTACAGTAAGCAACACTGTCACTGTACTTCATATATATGTGACTGACATGTTTCTATCTATCTAATCTATGTGTGATTCTCTATTCTTTCTATTCCAAATTGTCGGGTACCACAGCTGAATTGCCGGCCGGCTTTTTTAAAGAGACGGTGCATGAAAACACTATTATTTTTTTTGATAAATCCTTTACACTAAATGACAAGTACAGTAAGCAACACTGTCACTGTACTTCATATATATGTGGCTGACATGTTTCTATCTATCTAATCTATGTGTGAAGCTCTATTCTTTCTGTTCTAAATTGTCGGGTACCGGTGTATGCCGCTGCTGAATTGCCGGCTTTTCATGTTTCACTGTTGGCACTGTTCCCATCGATTTGGGCAATCACTGTAATGCCACAACCACCATGGCTGTGGCATTACAGTGAGTGGCAGACAATTCCTGCATGATTGGTGCTCTAAATAGCGCCAGACATGCAGGACACGCTTTTGGTGCACGAACAGTTATCGAACATAACCTCGAACAGCCGAATTTTTTGCAAATCGTTCGGGTTCGTCGAACAACTCGAACACCGCCCAAAACAGCTCGAATTTGAGATTGGCGAACAGTTCTAGTCGAACACCGCTCATCTCTAGTCGTTTTGTGTCTCATGGACAGTCATCCTTCAACAAAAGTCAGGAGTATGCTGATGGTAAGTGCTGAAATCAGTCGCTAGTCCTTACTTGATTTTCTGCTCAAGTGCATTGCAATGTGATTCATTTAAACCACTTTTACCCCAACTTGCATATCCCACATGAAAGGATCATTGGAAATGGAGCTAGATCACAGCTAGGCAATAGTTTCTGTGATTAGAGTCATATTTTTTAGGCAAATGTGCAACAATCATTATTGATGATCAATATTAGCTTGTGGGACATGCACCGAAATCTTAAAATTGCATGATAGTGCACAGAATAGACCCCCTAAAATGTAAAAAATAGAAGATAGTGAAGCAACCACTGGAAGTGCACTGCATATGGATTTAAAGGGAATCTGTCATCAGGTATTTGTTCCCCAATCAGAGAGCATTATGATGTAAAGACTGAGACCCTGATTCCAGTGATGTGTCACTTCTGGGCTGCTTGTGACTCGCCCCCTGGGCCGTGGGGCACTCGGAGCCGGGCAACAGGGAAACGATGGGGGTAGTGGTGGCGATCCGGTTCCGTGGCTCAGGGTGGTCAGACCAGTGGTAGTCTGCTATGTGCTGTAGGTAATGTCCAACTATGCCACCCGTGGATTGCGGCTATTATGAACCGCCGCTGCAAGGCAGACCGCTGAGGCTGATGGTGTATGCAGCTGAGGTAGGGTAACTCCCCACGGGAAGAGTGCAGCCCCAGGGCTGTGTAGTGGATGGTGGGGGTGATGGTGCAGGGAGTCCCAGTACTGTTAGTGCTGGCGAAGCAAAAAGCACAAAGACAACATGTTGCAGTCCAGGGTCTTTTACTCACAGTTCGTATATTCCCAGTCACTTCTGTCAGCAATGACCGCCCAAGCCGTGCTGCGTCCACCAGGTGAGGGGCTCGGTCAACCCCCAGGCAGTTCAGGAATATGGCACAGGACCCCCTTCTATCCTTTCTCGGGCCTGCCCCACCAGTGACCAACTTTTGTCCAGCTACCGCGGATCTGCGCGGGTAAACGTGGGCCCCGTTCCCCGCCGTCCTATATGGTGCCTTCCTAGCAGGTTTGGTGAGGTGTCGCACCAATAAATGATCACGACCTCCGGTCTTTGACTGAGGGTAGTTTCTCCTCCACCAACTTGGGATCCGGTACCCTTAATCTGCCTGACCCTTCACCCGGTATTCTCATGGGTTCTTAGGGTCCCTTCTTCCTTCTGGTTTCTGAGCCCTTCTACACTTTGGGTACTTCTCTTTTCTTTGCTGTTCCTTTCTGTTTCTGTTCCTCTCTTCTGGCTCCGGCCTTCACTCTAGGCCTGCCTCGTGGAGCTGGGCCCAGACTGAGCCACAGCTCCCTGTCAGCCCTCTCTGACTGAACTCCTTCTCTCACTCCTCTGACTGAACTCCTCCCAGAACTAAGATGGTGCCCACCTTATATACCCTCCCCTAGTGTGTGAGCTCAGGTGACCAGCAACCAATGAGCTCCTACCTATGCTCAGAAACCGTCCCCTCCTGCTCCTACATCACCGGGTTTTCCTCCCCCCTCCCCACTCCAGCCAGGGACATGGTCTGTCGTGCCTGCATTACTATATAAATGGGAGCACCGTTGAACTGTCCCTCGGAAATGGGGTGAGTGTGCTCTATGCAGCTAAGTGGGCCATGGTCCATACTCCATCCTTACCCGGGAGTGGAATACCACACCTCTGGCAGAGGTGCAATACCCCTGTAGCGGCCGAACCCTCGGGGCGCTACACTTGCTGCAATTTTTATGAAATCACAGTTTTTGTTGCTGCAAATTTATCAGTTCTCTGAATGCTGAGCTCTATATAACCCCGCCTACATCACTGATTGGCAGTTTTCTGTAATCACTGTGCATAGGCAGAAAGCTGCCAATAAGTGGAGGGGTGGGGTTATACAGAGCTCATGAATATGGAGGACTACATGGCAGAAGGTTTACTAGTCCTCTAGTGATAATCTCCTGCTGATAAAATAGTGATTTTATCAAAACTACACTAAGCAGTCAAATACAGCATATAACACAGCTGGAATCAGGGTCTCAACATTATGCTGCTCCATTGAGGTCATAAATCTGCATGACGTGTAGCAGAATATTATCATTTTACTGATGGTGAAACATCAGATCAATGCAGTGCCAGGTCCCTATTTACTATATACCCCTTAGCTGTAAAGTGGTCTACCTCTATAGCATAAATTCTGATGCATGAAGTAGCAAACTGGGGGTGAAAAATTACTACTTTTTTCCTTTATTAACAAAATGGAATACTTTTTCTAGAAATCTACATTTGTCAGGTTCTATAGATAAGATGAAACCATACTACAAGGAGATCTGGAGAACAGTTAATAATGTTAATTTACAATTCATTTTAATATCAAAAGGAGGATTTGAAGTGTAAAATATGTGCAAGCTGTCGTTTAAATTGGAAGTAATTTCTGCAATTTTGTCATCTGCTGGAGTCTGATTAAATTTTGTCTTGCTGTAATTATCTGTCACTATAACGTACTGCTGTCTTCTTCCGCTTCAAAGCATTGCGGCAACAGTACAGCACAGCAGTAAGAAGGCAGAGAAGTGCTTATCACAGCATTGGATATTGGGCTCTGAAGTCTAAGGACTCATGCAGATGTCCATGTAAATCTCGTCCGATCTCGAACCGCAATGCACGGACTGGCCGTGGCTCTCCCGATCAGGACGTGACATTTTCATGTATTCCTATGAAGCTGTCATGCTCAGGTCGGGAGACCATGACCAGTCTGTGCATTGTGGTCCGAGATCGGACCGAGATCCATGGACTTCTGCATGAGCCCTAAAAAGAACCATGGTGCACAAGAAGCCTGAGTTAGGGTGTGGCAAACATGTCTATTGCTCTGGACAGCATTTTTCCAAAACCTCCAGGGAATCACCTAAAAATATTCTGCTTTACTGCACTTTAAGGGTCCTGTCATGTAAAAAAATATGGGATTAATATGCAGATTAATAGTATTCCAAAGCTATGCGGCTGTCGCACTGAAAGCCCATCACCGACTGACAGCCGGCTCTGCACTGATGCACTGCTGAGCTGGCTGTCAGTCAGTGCTGGGGGCAGGGTTATAGCTGCCACTCACTATGTCCTGAGTGGTGACTGAAGCCTCGCCGGCCACGCCACTATGACTGAAAGTCCAAAGCTTCAGGGAGAAATAAAGTTAATTTCCTCCAGGTAACCAGATTCCCAGTGCAGGAGGCACAAAGATCTAGAACGCTATTAGGCTGCGGATTAACCCCATATCGGCAGGTTAATTGTGTTTTTTAACATGACACGTTCCCTTTAAAAACACTAGCACTAATGACAGCAAAAGTCGCCATTTCTTTCTAACTCATGTTTTTCCATTTTCCGAGATGTGTCTCCAGTTGTTTGGACCCATAATGGCTGTTTGTTTGGCCTGTGTCTTTGAAGTCTAATGACCACGATTCATCAAGACTCTGTGTGTTGGAATCATATGCTCCTGATTTATTAAGAGGTGTGCACCTCCATGTGTCTTGTCCACAAATCTTACTTTAGTCAAGGACTGGAGTAAGATCTCATGACGAGTAGCGATGAGCAAGCATGCTCGTTACTCGACATTTACGAACATGCTAGGGTGTTTTCCAAGTTTCTTTGGCATGTTCAAATGTTATGTTTGAGTCACTCCGTGAGCATGATTTGCGACTGTTTGACAGCTTTAATACATTTGAGGAATGCCTGTTTCTTAGGCATACCTCACATGTATTAAAGCTGTCAAATAGTCGCAAATCATGTGCACGGAGTGACTCAAACATAACACCTAAGCACACTGAAGATACTCAGCGAGCACCCGAACATGCTCGCTGAAAGGGTTAACAGAACATGCTCGCTCATCATTAATGACGAGCTGTGATGTCACTCCCCCATTCTGTCGCGTCTTGCTCAAGCTCAGTTAATTTTGGCAGAGCTGGGTTAAACTGGCATGAAAGTGCCAAAAGTTGCAAAATTTTTGTGAAACTCTGTCTTGTACCAAACTTTTGCAACTTTCAAATCGACTTGAATGGCACAATCGCTTTGATGAATTGGGGCCTATTTCTCCGGCATGCAGTGGTTACATAATTCCTAATTACTACGAAACTGCTTTTTGAGCAATCCTTGTATTACTCTCTGCATCATACAAGTGATAGACGCAGAAAAGTAGAATGGAACGGTTGAACCACTGTCATATAACCGAGGGTTCCTGTGTATGGGCTACTTGGGAGAGATTGCTGCCGGACAAATGATCATTCAGTCAACAGCTCTCTAATGTGTACTATGGCCTTTAGAAACATTTTATCCATGTGTAATGTGGAAGATTGGTGCTGAAAGAAAAGATTATTCACAACAGCTGTCACTTCACATTCAGTTTTCATTTTATTAGAGACAGTGGATGGAAAAAAGGCATTTAGTCACTCTGAGGTCTCCTAGGACTCTATCCACCCCCTAACAATCTATTTCACTCAAAGTGGTTGGTGCCGGAAATAAAAGTATTGGCAGAAATTATCACTTACTCTGCCATGTAAATGAATATCAATGCGTGAGAGATCTTAACCATTGTTATGGATCCGGGTGGTGGAACCTCTGTGCTGTGGTGCAAGGAGGGACCAGAGGGGCATAACTAGGTATCAACTCGAACTGACAAAGGTCGAACGGCGGCTCAATCGACTCCGTGAACCAGGGAAGCACCGAGCAGAAGGACCAGGTGCTACTCTGGACCAGTCCTTGTATGAGAGCAGGTGACTCCCACGGGTCAGAAGGCAGGGACTGACCGGTACTGCAGATGAGCACGGCAGGCAGGCTGACGGGTGAGCCGGGTAGACGGACTGGCAGACACCACAGGTAACTGGCAGGAGCCTCCAGGTAGGCTGGCTGGTAGGCACGGCAGGTAACTGGTACGTTCTCTGGGTAGGCAGGCAAGCCTGGCCCATAGACAGACTGGCGGAGGCAGACCGTCGGGCTGGAGAGTGTACTTGGCTGGCGGAGACAGGTAGTCAGGCTGGCGGACTGGACTGGTAGTCAGGCCGGCGGACTGGACTGGTAGTCAGGCCGGCGGACTGGACTGGTAGTCAGGCTGGCGGACTGGACTGGTAGTCAGGCTGGCGGACTGGACTGGTAGTCAGGCTGGCGGACTCGACTGATAGTCAGGCTGGCAGACTGGACTGGTAGTCAGGCTGGCGGACTGGACTGATAGTCAGACTAGCAGCTTGACCTGAGGGCTGAAGCAGAGTTTAGAACACAGAGCTACAACCTTGCACAGGCACCTCCATTTTGGAGGAGGTGCCTTTTATATGAGAAGTCCTCCGGCCATTGGCCGGGGACTCCTTAGGATGGCGCGCGCGGCCCCTCTAAGAGGGAGGGAGCGCGCGCGCGCCCTAAGTACAGTGCCCGGGAAGCTGCGCGCGCCGGCAGCAGCAGCGGCAGGAGAGCCGGAAGACTCCGGGCCGGGAGCGCGGCGGTAAGGGAGACGGCTTCTCTGCCTGTCAGGGGGCAGAGACGCCGATGCTACAGTACCCCCATCCTCCTTTACACCCCCTCTTTTTTAAGCCTGAAAGAAATTTTTTAAGGAGAAGCAGGGCGTGGATGTTCTCCCTGGGTTCCCAAGTTCTCTCCCCTGGGCCAAACCCCTTCCAATCCACCAGAAAAAAGTTTTTTCCTCTTACCCTCTTGGTGGCCAGAATGTTCTCTACCTCATAGACGTCCTCAGCGGAGACCGGAGCTGGGGAGGTACCTGGATTGTCGGAAAAAGAATTAAGAACAACTGGTTTGAGGAGAGATACGTGGAAGGAGTTGGGAATCCATAAGGTGGCCGGGAGTTTTAACTTGTAGGCTACTGGATTGATTTGCTTGAGGACTTCAAATGGACCGATGAACCGTGGACCCAACTTATAGGAGGGTATTTTGAGACGAACATGTTTGGAGGAGAGCCAAACCTTGTCTCCCGGACGGAATTGTGGTGGGTCCAGACGTCTCTTGTCAGCATGTCTCTTCATACGCTCGGAGGATTGAAGAAGTGCGGATCTAGTGTCCTCCCAAATGGTGGAAAATTCGCTGACCAGAGGCTCTGCGGCAGGGTTGTCCACTGAAGCGTAGACGGGAAACAGAATCCGGGGATGTTGACCATAGACCACAAAGAACATGGACTTGGAAGAAGATTCGCTCTCATGGTTGTTATAGGAGAACTCGGCCCATGGTAGGAGCTCTACCCAATCGGTATGGTGCGCGTTGACGAAGTGCCGGAGGAAGCTGGTAAGGATCTGGTTGATACGTTCCACTTGGCCATTGGACTGTGGATGATAAGCAGAGGAGAAATCCAGGGAGACATCCAGCAGCTTACACGTAGCTCTCCAGAAGCGCAAAGTAAACTGGACCCCGCGATCAGACACGGTGTGGAGGGGTAGGCCGTGGAGACGAAAGATGTGATGGATGAGTCCTTAGCCAGCACAGATACAGACGGGAGACCAGGCGAGGGATAAAGTGGGCCATTTTAGAAAAGCGGTCAGCGACCACCCAAATGACAGTACAACCGGCAGAAACAGGGAGATCCGTAATAAAGTCCATAGCAATGTGTTGCCACGGGGCAGCAGGTACGGGAAGAGGCAGGAGACGGCCAGCTGGAAGACGTCTGGGGACCTTGTTGCGGGCACAGGATGAACAGGCCGTGACGAAGTCTACAACATCCTTGCGCGGGGAAGGCCACCAGTAATGCCGGGTAATGAGCAGGAAGGTCTTCCTCTGGCCAGAATGGCCGGCTAGTTTAGATGAATGACCCTAGTGAAGAACCTTCTTACAATCCGAAACTGCTACAAACGTCTTACCGGGTGGGAGACGAGACAGGTACAAGGGAGCCACATTCATCACTTTGGAGGGATCGATGATATGCATAGGCTCCTCCTCTTGATCGGAAGACAGGAAGGATTGAGACAAAGCATCGGCTTTAACGTTCTTATCCGCAGGGCGGAAATGTAGGATAAAGTTGAAACGGTCGAAGAAAAAAGACCACCGGGCCTGACGCGGATTGAGTCTTTGGGCATTTTGTAGATATGCCAGGTTTTTGTGGTCAGTGTAGATGACCACCGGGTGCAGAGCCCCCTCTAGCAGGTAACGCCACTCCTCCAGCGCCAATTTGATGGCTAGCAGTTCTCGGTCTCCTATGGAAGAGTTGCGCTCGGACGAGGAGAAACGCTTGGAGAAGAAGCTGCAGGTTACCATTCTCCCGGAGGAAGATTTCTGGGTGAGCACCGCTCCGGCTCTGGAAGAGGAAGCATCAACCTCCAGAAAGAACTGTTTGTTGCAATCCGGACGGTGCAGCACCAGGGCAGAAGAGAAGGCTTGTTTTAAGGAGAGGAAGGCCTCCTCCGCTTCGGACGTCCATTCCTTAGGATTTGCTCCCTTACAGGTGAGCGCAGAGATGGGTGCAGTCCAGGAAGAGAAATGTGGGATGAAGAGGCGGTAATAGTTAGCGAAGCCCAGGAATCGCTGAATCGCCTTCAACCACTCCAGTCAGGGCCACTTTAAGACGGCAGAGACATTCTCAGGATCCATCCGTAGACCAGTCTTAGAGATAATATAACCCAGGAACGGAAGAGAGGTCTGCTCGAAGAGGCATTTCTCAAATTTTGTGTATAGGTGATTCTGCCTGAGCCTAAGCAGGACCTGACGAACATCCCTCCGGTGTGTGGGTAGATCCATAGAGAAGACCAAGATGTCGTCCAAGTACACCACCACACATGAATATAAGAGGTCACGGAAGATGTCGTTAACTAGTTCTTGGAAGACGGCTGGAGCATTACAGAGACCAAAGGTTATCACACGGTATTCATAGTGGCCGTCCCGGGTATTGAATGCCATCTTCCACTCGTCGTCTTCCACTCGTCTCTTTGGCGAATCCGGACCAAGTTATACGCCCCACGAAGATCGAGCTTGGTGAAGATCTTCGCGCCTTTAAGGCGGTCGAACAGCTCAGAGATGAGCGGCAGGGGGTATTTATTCTTGATAGTAATCTGGTTGAGTCCCCTATAATCGATACAGGGGCGTAGTGAACCGTCTTTCTTTTTACGAAGAAGAATCCAGCTCCAGCCGGGAAGGTAGATTTCTGGATGAATCCCCTAGCCAGATTTTCTTCAATGTACTCTGACATGGCCCGGGTTTCGGCCAATGACAAAGGGTAGATACGCCCACGGGGTGGAGTGGCACCGGGTACCAGGTCGATAGGGCAATCATATGGCCTATGAGGTGGCAGTGTCTCTGCTTCCTTCTTGTCGAAGACATCTACATAGGACCAGCAAGGTGCCGGTGGACCAGGTAAATTAGCCGGAGTAGATGGAGGTCGAACCAGGCAGGTCTCATGGCAATCCTGCCCCCAACGGAGCACCTCACCGGATCCCCAATTCAGAACGGGTTCATGTCTCTGTAGCCAGGGTAGACCAAGCAAAAAGGAGTGAGACAGTCCGGATAGCACATGGAAGGAGATCCTCTCCGAGTGCAGCATTCCCACCTGAAGGGTTACAGGCTCTGTGACGAGCAAGATAGTCACCGGAAGGAGTCTTCCATCCATGGAAGCGACTGCCAATGGTTCAGCCAGAGGTTTGGTGGGAATCTGATACTTCTCTACAAGGTACTGAGAAATGAGATTCCCAGAGGCTCCGGAATCCAGGTGGGCGGTTTCAAAGAAGCGGTTCTCTCCACAGGAAATAGAAACGGATAAAGTCAAGAACGGAGAGGATTTACTCTTGCGTTGGACGACCTCTCCGAGCGGTCCTAGACACTGGAGTTTCCCGGCTTCACCGGACAGGAACGGATCAGATGCTCCTTACTACAACAGTAGAAACAGCTCTCCTCGGCTCGGCGTGTTACTTGGCGAGACTTGTCCATCTTGGTCTGGTCGATCTGCATGGGTTGGGGCGAACGTGCCCGGGGAGTTGCTGGTTGGGAGGCAGGTTTATGAAAAACAGGAGCAAGACGAGGAAATCTTCTCTCCCGGGTAGTCTCCTTAGCACGCTCCAGGAAACGGATGTCAATCCGGGTAGCTAGTGACACCAGGTCATCCAGGGTGGTAGGAATGTCCCGGCCGGCTAGCTCGTCCTTGATCCATCCGGAAAGACCCTCCCAGAAGGTGGACACCAGGGCCTCGTTGTTCCAGGCAAGCTCAGAAGCGAGGGTACGGAACTATATGGCATACTGGCCCATGGTGAGACTCCCTTGGCGGAGACGGAGCAATGAGGAGGCAGTAGAAGTCCTTCGTCCGGGATCATCGAAGACTCTCCAGAGGGCAGTGAGGAAAGCCAGAAGATCGGACGCCAGGGGATCCCCTCTCTCCCATAGAGGGTTTAGCCATGCCAATGCTTCCCCGGTGACGTGAGACATGATGAACGCCACCTTGGCCCGGTCGGAGGGAAACTGATGTGCCAGTAGTTCAAAGTGCAGCGTGCGCTGGTTCAGAAAACCCCAACATAAGACGGGGTCACCCCCAAAACGAGGCGCAGAGAGCCGGGGTCCAGAGCTGGATGCCGTGGCACTGGTAGGCAGAGGCGTCGCCGGAGTGGGTGTCGCTTGGCTCGAGGCGGACACAGGTGGGACGGACAGGCGAAAGTTGACTGACCGCAGGTAGGTCAGGATGGTTTCCTGTTGGGATCTCTGACGAGAAACCTCCTGGTACAGGTCAGCAAGTGAAGGAGCCTGGGGGCAACCGGGTTCCATGGCCCATGCAAACTGTTACGGATCTGGGTGGTGGAACCTCTGTGCTGCGGTGCAAGGAGGGACCAGAGGGGCATAACTAGGTATCAACTCGGACTGACAAAGGTCGCTCGGCGGCTCAATCGACTCCATGAACCAGGGAAGGACCGAGCAGAGGGACCAGGTGCTACTCTGGACCAGTCCTTGTATGAGAGCAGGTGACTACCATGGGTCAGAAGGCAGGGACTGACCGGTACAGCAGATGAGCACGGCAGGCAGGCTGACGGGTGAGCCGGGTAGACGGACTGGCAGACACCACAGGTAACTGGCAGGAGCCTCCAGGTAGGCTGGCTGGTAGGCACGGCAGGTAACTGGTACGTTCTCCGGGTAGGCAGGCAAGCCTGGCCCATAGACAGACTGGCGGGTTTGGACCGTAGGCAGAAGAAGCAGCGCGCGCCGGCAGCAGCAGCGGCAGGAGAGCCGGAAGACGCCGGGAGCGCGGCGGTAAGGGAGACGGCGTCTCTGCCTGTCAGGGGCAGAGACGCCGATGCTACAACCATACAATGGGAGGGGGCCATGCCAAGAGATAGTGGGGCAACTATTCCAAAAGAAGCTGCCTCCACTACCTACCATAATTTTGCAGTTTAATGAATTATCAGTAGAAATATTAGAGTGTATTCATTTTGTTGTCAACTTCCACCCTCTTCCTATTAATCATACACTTGGAATAGTCATTACTAGAGACTATTTCTTAGTGATAACATGGTGTGTAGTTAGTACATCAGGTACAGACAGCTCAGTTGTTTATGTCCAATTATGAAACCTTCACAGAACTTATATCTCATCTTTATTTACAAACTTTCAATATAATTTGATATAAATAATTTACTTGATTATTGTCTTTGTACATTTTTATGCATTCCACTAGGTCACACAAAGTGTAACAAAGCATAGCAATTTTATACAATTTTTTTTAATGAATAGTTATGTTCAAAAATTAACCCAGAGTACATACCACCCATAGTAAATATCATCCATAGGACATACCACCCAGAGTAACCACCATCCAGGGTCGTAATATCCAAAGTAAACACCAGAGTAAATACCATCCAGAGAACATGCCAGCCAGAGTACGTACCACCCAAAGTAACTGCCATCCAGAATACATACCACCAATAGTAAATACCATCCAGAGTACATACCACCCAGAGTTAATAGTATTCAGAGCAAACACCACACAGAGTAAATACCGTCCAGAGAACATACCAACCAGAGTACATACCATTCAGAGAACATACCAACCAGAGTACATACCATCCAGAGAACATGCAAATCAGAGTAAATAGGATACAGAGATCATACCACCCAGAGTATACACCACCCAGAGTAAATGCTAGCCAGAGTGGATGTCATCCACAATAGATTATCAAGGGTAGGCACCATAGAAAGTAGACACTACCTTGAGTAGATGCAATCCTGAGTAGGCACTGCCCATAGAAGAAAGGCAACACACAGTAGTCACTGCTTGGAGTTGATACCCCCTGGAATATACATATTGTACAGCAGACATCTTGTATATTGCTATTGAGAAAATAATATCCAGAGAAGAAGCCACTCCGAGTTTATAGCATTAGGTGATGACTCGACACAGAGTAGGCACCATCCAAGATAGAACCATCCGAAATAACCATAAAACAAATTATCCAGAGTAAATGTGACCCTGAGAAGACACCAACTGGAGTAGCCATCAACCAGAGTAGACAGTATCCAAAGTTTATGCTATTTAGTGAACATACAAATCAGATTAGACATCATACCACCCAGTCACTACCCAATGTGAAAACCATTCACTATATACATTAGCAATGGTAAATACCATCCAAAGTAGACAATACCTAGGGTAGACACCATTCAGAGTAGATATAATTCTAAATAAAAACTGCCCAGAGAAGATATTCTCCAAAGTAGAAGCAACCTGCAGACGACATCAGCCATAGTAGATTCCTAAGATGACATTAAGTAGAGTAGGTGGCATCCAAAATAGAACCTTCCACAGTAAATGCCATTCAGATTATATAATCGCCAGAGTAGACACCAACGAAAGTAGACATGCTCCAGAGTAGGCACCATCCAAAGTGTACACTATTCAGAGTAGACACCAACCAGAGCAGACATCACACATAGTAAACATCAGAGTTGGCATGACCTAAAATAGCTCCAATCCAGAGTAGACCTCATCCAAAGACCATACATAGTAGACACCACTCAGAATGAACATCATTGCTTGTTTTTCAGCAGCAAATAAGAAACTGCCACTTGATCCTTACTACAAAAATCTTCCTTGGCACCTCAGCAACAACCCTGTCTATACTGCTTGTTCTAGTAGAAAAGAGATTGTCAGCAGGTTTCATTGGAAATGTTGAGATTGGTGAACAGAAATCTCATGACTATGATCAGTATGTCTAATCTCCTGGCTGGCAAGTGTTAATCCTCATGGTGCTATCCTATGAATAACCATATGTATCCATACAAATACTATACAGTTTTATCATGAAATTTGCCATGTAAGAGATCAATAAAGATACTGACATATAACTGATGCCATAAACATGTGACAGGTCTGGACAGAAGGTAAATTATTGGGGTGGCTGGTGGCGGAACGCCAACATTTTAGCCCATAGGATCATATCCAATGATAGATTCACATATAATATACATCACTCCATGTACAAACAGAATATCATAGTTACAGTATATTCATATATCTTTTTTACAAGTTTTTGGAAACTTTATTTACAATGCAATCACAATGAGAGGATCCAAATAAGGATCCGTCAAAATACCCACAATGCATTTCACTGTCTATGTGGCGCTCCCTTATATGCACGGTTCGATTGTGCTATTTACAATGAGGGTAATAGGGAAAAGATTTTGGTGCTGATTTAGCAAATCAAAGAAAAAAATGAAGCATTTACCAAAGCAATCAATCTAATTCCAGCTATGAATTGTTGCTATGGAAAAATCTGATTGGTTGCTATGGACAAAAAAAGCTTAGTTATCACACCTAATTTCCCCATCTCGTCTATCATTATTCTTCAGATTTCTCACAGTGATGCCTTTGCCAGGTATATCAGATAAAGACTAGGAGATAAAGACTAGATGACAGATTTCCCAGGCAATACCAGCTGACTTTATGATCCTTATTATTTTGTCCTACTGCAGACAGAGCAGAGGGGGGAGGCTCCTGCTGCAGCCAAATTTCTTACAGAGACATGAAGAATAATTAAGAAGGATAAGGGTGACATGTAACGTGGGACAAAATAAGATTAAAGAAAAACGAAAAGATTAAGATAAGATGCACTGGGATATTTTTCATTTTTTTGTGCATTTTCTATGTTTAGTGTTCCATATAAGTAATAAAGAAGCCATCCTGTAAAAAATGCACTGGATGCCTGACATTTTTTTCTAAGGGATTTGGCACCAATTCTGGATTAGTATTTACATTTTATTTTTTCATATACAAGGGGACCATCAGCTACACACAGTGGAAGCAGCCATATTGTGGATCCCATTCATGTCGGCACTCAATTGGAACATTTTGTTTTAGTCTGATTAACCTTGAGTTTAACCTTAATCCATAGCCTTAAATGGGGTTGTCCACTACCTGAACATCTCCTCTTAAATTAGTCTCCCTTGAAAAAAGTAAGCTTTATAGTTATACTAGGAGGATTAACTGACCTGGGAAGGGTACAATGATATAATCCTATTGCCTAAAAGGGCAAAGTCACACTAGATATGACCCCTTACTAACAGATCATAAAACGTAGCCTTTATTGAACTGAATTAAAATTTATACGTTAGATAGGGTATTGAATTAAACACTTCATATTTGCCATGTAGAAAACTGTCTTCTGTTTTCATTGTGTTCAATAACAATCTATAGTGATAAAGATGGCACCCCGGGGTGTTATTCGCAAAGAGAAAAGCAAATACTGAATGCATAAAATGAATCATGCCGCACGTCCCCCCCAACATGTTTCACCAAATTCTTGGCATCATCAGGGGATGGGACAATGGCGTGAAAAAATAAATTGCCGTTCTATTGGGCCATTTGAGGACAGAGCGCAGCAGCCCAATAGTGCCGCTGATTGGCTGCAGAGCTCACATGGCATAACAATGCCACACGAACTTTGGCAAATTCAGCACCAATATCACCAGAATGATACCAGTGCAGGAGATGAGTATCTGTCATTTATATTTTACAAGGAGGACTACTTAATTTGAAAATAGGTTGTCCAGATGGGAATTGGATGTTTCGCCCCCAGCAGTTCGCCCCCAGCAGTTCGCCCCCAGCAATTCGCCCCTGGGTACATTTTGCCCCCGCACATTTCGCCCCTATCATTTCGCCCCCAGGAAGATTCACCCCCGCACATCTCACCTCACACATATCGCCCCCAGTTCGCCCCCGTTCGGGGGCAAAATATGCGGGGGCGAATCTTCCTGGGGGCGAAATGATAGGGGCGAAATGTGCGGGGATGAAATGTACCTGGGGGCGAACAGATGGGGGCGAACTGCTAGGGGCAAATTGCTGGGGGCGAACTGCTGGGGGCGAAACTTCCTATAACCGTCCAGATAGTGAACAACCCGGTAAACGTGAGGGGAAATTTAGACGTAATGACCAACACAGAGTTGTAACTTGAAGGTCTTAGGCGCCAATGCAAAATCTGTAATAGACCCACATTGTACCATATGTCTTTTATACAGTGCTGTGAAAAAGTGTTTGCCCCCTTCCTGATTTCTCATTCTTTTGCATGTTTGTCACACTTCAATTTTTCAGATCACAAAACAAATTCAAATATTAGACAAAGATAACACAAGTAAGCACAAAATGCAGTTTTTAAATGAAAGTCTTTATCTTTAAGGGAAAAAGAGATCAAAACCTATAGGGCCTTATGTGAAAAAGTGATTGCCCCCTCCCCTTAAAACATAAATGATCTGTGGCTTATCACATCTTTGGGAAGCTGAGTTCAATTTCCATAGCCACACACAGGCCTGATTACTGCCACACCTGTTTTCAATCAATAAATCACCTAAATAGGACCTGCCTGACAAAGTGAAGTAGACCAGTAGACCAAAAGCTAGACATCATGCTGCGATCCAAAGAAATTCAGGAAAAATGAGAAATAAAGTAATTGAGATCTATCAGTCTGGAAAAGGTTATAAAGCCATTTCTAAAGATTTGGGACTCCAGCGAACCACAGTGAGAGCCATTACTCAAAACAGGTGAAAACATGGAACAGTGGTGAACCTTCCCAGGAGTCGCCGGCCGGCCAAAATTACCCCAAGAGCGCAGCGACAACTCATCCAAGAGGTCACAACATCCAAACAACTGCAGGCCTCACTTGCCTCAGTTAAGGTTAGTGTTCATGACTCTCCCATAAGAAAGAGACTCGGCAAAAATGGCATGCATGGCAGAGTTCCAAGACAAAAAACACTGCTGAGCAAATAAACCATAAAGGCATGCCTCAGTTTTGCCAGAACACATCTTGATGATTGCAAAGACTTTTGGGAGAATATTCTGTGGACTGACAAGACAAAAGTTGAACTTTTTGGAAGATGTATCACAGCATTTCAGAAAAGGAACATCATACCAACTGTAAAATATGGTGGTGGTAATGTGATGGTCTGAGTCTGTTTTGCTGCTTCAGGACCTGGAAGATTTTCTGAGGTAAATGGAACCATGAATTCTGCTGTCTACTAAAAAATCCTGAAGGAGAATGTTCGACCATCTGTTCGAGACCTCAAGCTGAAGCATACTTGGGTTATGCAGCAGGACAATGATCCAAAACACACCAGCATGTCCACCTCTGAATGGCTTAAGAAAAACAAAATGAAGACTTTGGAGTGGCCTAGTTAAAGTCCTGACCTTAATCCGATTGAGATGCTGTGGCATGACCTTAAAAAGGTGGTTCATGCTCAGAAACCCTCCAATGTGGTTGAATTACAACAACAATTTTGCAAAGATGAGTAAACCAAAATTCCTCCAGAGCGTTGTAAAAGACTCATTGCCAGTTATCGCAAATTCTTCATTGCAGTTGTTGTTGCTAAGGGTGGCCCAACCAGTTATTAGGTTTAAGGGGCAATCACTTTTTCACACAGGGCCCTGTAGGTTTGGATTTCTTTTTTTCCCTTAATAATAAAGACCTTCATTTAAAAACTGCATTCTATGTTTACTTGTGTTATCTTCTGTTTTGTGATCTGAAACATTTAAGTGTGACAAACATGCAAAAGAATAAGAAATCAGGAAGGGGCAAACACTTTTTCACACCACTGAAGTACTGGTGTAATCTTATGTGGTAGAGGGACCTCTGGGCCCCCTCAGGCATCACATCTCAGCTCTGCACACTTTATGCAACCACAATATCACTCATCAGTGACTTCTCAGAAATCACTTGATCAATTTTGTATAGAGCACACAGGGAGGCAACTAGTGTGTGTAATTGATTGGTCCGTCACCTTGTACAACAGAGATTTCAGTACATGACAGTAAAAATGCTCAAGTGGACAATGAAACAAGACAAATCATGCAACGCTGTAGGTTGTGGTGGTATTTATACATTTCTCAGGAAAGTTGACTTTTTTAGAAGGAAACCCATTGATGTCCTCCTGGACTGTGAAGTCATGGTCAGGACTGTCATGGGAACTGTCCTTCATAGCGCTGTAGTAGACGGGCACGTTGTACCTGGCAGCCTTTTCTGTCCTCTTTGGTCCACATTTGCACAGGTTTTTGAAGGCTGCCCGAAACTTTTGTGACATTAGGTTGTAGATGATGGGGTTAATGGCGCTGTTAAGGTAAATGCACAGTCTGCAGAATAGAAGGAACCAAACATTGAGATAGGGGGGATCCATGAAGGAATTCACCACCACCAGAGTACGATAGGGCATCCAGAGAAGGGCAAATAATATCACGACAACTGCCAACATCTTGGTTACCTAATAAGAAAAACATAAATTTGGTCAAAGAACTGGCAGAATATGGCATATAATCTAATACTGTAAGAATAAAGTTAAAGGCGTTGTCCAGGATTATAAAGCTATGACTGCTTTTTTTTCCCAAAAACTGCACCATAAGTTGCTTATGTCAATTCATACAGTGTCCATTATTTCACAGAAAAGTGAGTATAGGGTCATTCATTTTATTAAAGTCTTTGGAACATACGGGAATATAATATGTGTGATCAGCAGTCTTTGAGGGGGTTTCGACATCAGAGACAAACCCTTTCAGAGAGTGAGAATAATATCAATCAGTTAAACACCATTGGTCCTGTATTTGGCAGACCCAGCAAACAACAGAGCTATAGAGAAAATCTTACATGTTGGCCATTCAGATGAATGGCCATCCATGTAAAACAAGGATGACTTAAGTCTGCCAGAATTGAAGCTGCTCACGTAGAATGGATGTACTTTATTCTCCCTCCATATTAGCGGTATTCCTCCACTTTCCTTCGAAAACATTCTGGTAAGTTTAATTGGTTTCTATGAAATTGTCCCTAATTTGTATGATTGTGAGTTTCAATGGAGATATGAACGAATGTGAGTCATGACAAATTACATACTGTATGTGAAGTACAGCCAGACATGTTGGTGTTATATATGCTTTAGGTAGGGAACATATTTCCAATGTAGCTACCATCTAAGAATGCGTTGTCCAGGTAGGACATCTTTATAATTTTCCAGTTCCTGACACTGTTTTTTGGTGAAGTCGATCATGAAGCTGTAGGAAGGACAATTTGAAATTGTGCAAGGCTAAGAGAAAGAAATAATGTCTGTCACTTCTCCGCCAAAGACTTAAACAAAAACTGAAAAATTAAACATAAGCTTTGTGCAAAAACCACGTTACTTCTTTCTTAGACTCCAGATACTTTCTGTATTCCTGTCCACAGAAATATGCCAAAATCAGAATGTCAGAAATTTTAGGAGAAGCAATTTATAAATGTCTTGTCAATAAAAAAAAAAGTCAAAGGATAAAAATAATCAACTATAAATCTATTGTGGTTTAAGAAACTCAAGTTGATGTTCTTCTCCAGATCAGCTCCAAAAAAGCAGATCTGTGTCCAAATTTACAGTAAGTCCAAGTATTCCTGACATTATTGGCGGCTGCCTGCAGGGGTGTCAAGGATGGAACGCTAAGTGATGAATGAAGTATCATGAAATGCTCTCTGTGCTCGGTATTACAGGTAACGCCATGTAAAACAGTTCACAGACAATTAGATGATGCAGCCAGAAATGGAAATACAGTGTAATTATAATAATTATATTGTGCCCTGATGCGCAGTATGCATATATAGTTTTTCATTTATGCTGAGCTGTTTTTGATCTAGATTTGGCTGGATTTTCAGGGACAATAAGTAGGTGCCTGACATCTATCAAAGTCAGGTTCATTAGACTATTGTTTCTGTCACGCAGAAATCCAGTCTAGAATCCCTATTAGATTTGAGTAGATCTTCTTCAAATTCGAATTCACTGAATTTTCCCTCAAAAAAATTGATTTGCATAGAATAAATCTTCCACGAATAACAATATTGAAAAGCCACTAATTGTCTGGAAAAGAAAGAGAGAGAGAGAGAGAGTCTAAATCAGCACAGAGGAGTTTATAATTGCCCTTCTTTTTTGCAATGTAAGAAGAATAAAAAAAGGCTGTTGAATTCACAATAACACTGAATGACTCTGCAGGTCCAGCACCTCCATATTTCACTTTAATCTTTAGATTATTATTCCCAGACCAGACTACAAATCTCATTTTCAATGTAGTTCACAGAGCAGTAGTACACCACAATCAGATTAGGTTTACAATGTCAAATTTTTGACATTTAAGAGCAACCTAGTAATTCCTGGGAAAAATATAGCAATTTTGAGTATTTCTTGCCAAATCCCAGCACTTTTTAACTCTGGAATGTGCGATTGCCCTGGCAAATTCAGGTCTATTGGCAAAAATGCTGCTGTTTAACTTCTGTTTATCTACACAGTACAAAACATGATTTAGAGATAATGACTAAATGTTAATTTGGTCATCAGAGATATGTTAGACACACCAAAGCCTCCCTGCTCAATTATAACCTATAAAGTTAGAAGTGTTGGGAAGGTGAGGAATATGAAGAAATGTGGAATGCTGGTAACTATAGTTCAATAGTGCCATAAATGATGTAGGACATGGCTAACTGCCTCTCCTAACTGTGGTCCAATAGAACTTACACAATGGTAGTAAGCCTTATTTCACTTTTTAGCAGAAGTCCCTGGAGGATGACTCTCCTATTTGGATGCTCACCATTATAACATTTTTCTTTACCATCCTGGGGGCCATCACTGTCATTTAATAGTATTATCATCATTTTTTTCACAAAAATGTCTTCTGGGATTGGTTTCTGAGGCAGGAAGTAAAGTCTAGCCATAGGCAGTTTTCTGGGGCTAATAATTTACAATTCTATTACTCATGTTTATTCTTTCGGACAGACCAAAACCTACCTGCTCATTTATAGCCTACGGTTAGATGTTTGTGAAGTTGTAAATTATGAAAGAATATGCAATGCTGGGATATTAGTTCAGTTGTGTCATAGATGAGAGAAGAAGTAGCTACCTGCTCCTCTTATCTGTTTCAATAGAACTGGCCACCTGGGACACCTTACAAACTTACCTTATCAATGGTAATAAGGTTCATTTAGATCCTTAGGAGTCTTTATCTATAGTACATTTTTTCGGTCAAGAAGACTTGTACAGTTTTGTTAATTTTTCAATTTCTATTTTTCTCTGCTGGAGGATTCATATTTCCTCCTCTTTGGATATCCATTGTTACATCATTTTGCTCTACAATACCATCCAAGGTGCCACCGACTGCTGCTACCTCTGCCTAACACTGATTTTTGACCAAAAGATAATCGTAAAGATTTGCATAGTTATATGACGCATCATGCATGATTGCGCATTGTAACATACCTGGCGGCGTCCTTGCATGGTGGTCCATCTCCCACTGTGCAAGAGCGCGCACTTGATCTCCTGTCCAGAATGTCTCTCTGGCTTTCCTCCTTGCTGTCTGTTTGTCTGTTTTGGCTGCATAGGGCGACGCCCGCTGAACTTCCTGTTTCTTGTACCTGCTGCGGACACGCCCCTGTTGCACCTTCAGCCTATTGCTGTCCATCTTTGGGTATTTATACCACCTTCTTCCTCAAGATGGCGCCTGAGCATTGTGTCCTGTCAGTCGGCTTTTTGTCTCTGACATGCCAGGTCCTATCCTGTTTTCCTGCCTGTTTTCCAGTTCTGTGTCTGAACTGTGGTCTGTTCTTGTGAACACGCTTCTTGCCTGTTCTTTCGCCTTCTAGGGGCCGTATTCCTAGATCTGCCTGTCTGTGCCTTGCGGTATCTGTTCCCGTCTGAACAGAGTCCTGTTTGTGTCTCTGCCTTGCGGTTTCTGTTCCCGTCTGAACAGAGTCCTGTTTGTGTCCCTGCCTTGCGGTATCTGTTCCTGTCTGAACTGAGTCCTGTCTATTTCTCCTGTCTTGCAGTATCAGTTCCCGTGTCTGAACTGAGTCCTGTCTATGTCTCCTGCCTTGCGGTATCAGTTCCCGTGTCTGAACTGAGTCCTGTCTGTGTACTCTTGCCTGCTGCCTTTCCTGGAGGCTGTATTTCCAGGCCTGTCTGAACACGCTCCTAGCCTGTTCCTCCTGCCTTCTAGGGGCCGATTACCTAGATCCGTTCTTGTATCTTGTCTGTCCTGTCTGAACACGCTCCTTGCCTGTTCGTCCCGCCTCTCTGGGGGCCGTATTCCCAGACCCGCTCCTGTATCCCGCTGCAGTGTCGGTCTCTTCCGTACACTCAGTTCCAGTCTGAACTCTCTCCTATCCTTTACCTGTTTTGCCTCTATGTCCGTTCCTTTCCTTTTTCTGCAGAGTCTGAACTCGTACCTAACTCCTGCTTGTTGTCTCTGTACTCCCGTTTGTGAGTTTGTGGTCCACTTGCTACTTCACTGCAAATATCCTGTGGGTATCTGGCTCTGCCTTTCCCTTCCTGTCTGTTCCGTGTGAACAGAGCCCTGTCCGTCCTGCTCTGACTCCTTGCTCACTGCTCCGGCAGCCTTGCTCCGCTCTGACCCTTTTGCTCACTGCTCCGGCAGCCTTGCTCCGCTCTGACCCTTTTGCTCACTGCTCCGGCAGTCCTGTCCTGCCCTGCTTCTGCCCGCTGCTCCGGCAGTCCTGTCCTGCCCTGCTTCTGCCCGCTGCTCCGGCAGTCCTGTCCTGCCCTGCTTCTGCCCGCTGCTCCGGCAGTCCTGTCTTGCCCTGCTTCTGCCCGCTGCTCCAGCAGTCCTGTCCTGCCCTGCTTCTGCCCGCTGCTCCGGCAGTCCTGTCCTGCCCTGCTTCTGCTCGCTGCTCCTGCAGCCCCGTCCTGCTCTGTTCTTGCCCACCGCTTCGGGCGTTCCCTCTCTGCTGTGGTTGTCTACCGCATCTGCGGTTCTGTGACCCAGTCTGTACTGGGTCTTAACCTTTCTGTGCTCCAGCCCGTCCTTTCGGCCAGTACCTCCCTGCCTGCATACTCGCCTGTATCCACCCATCTGCATACCTGCCGTGTTTGCTTACATCCACCAGTCTGTGCCAGCCTAACCTGCCTGTTCCAGTAATCCCAGTGTGGGTCAACCCCCGTGTCCGGAGTTTGACCTGGAGTAGCACCTGGTCCCTCTGCCCGGTTTCTCCCTGGTGCACTGGCGTCGTATGCCGTCGTGCCACCTTGGTCGGATCGGCCAGATACTTAGTCACGCCCCTCCAGGCACTCTCCGGTCCATGGTCCAGTGGAACCACAACACCCGCACACGCCAGTCAGTCCGGGCGTGTGCATAACAGCATGCTCAGGCCATGGTTCCCGTTGAGCCCCACGGCCTTCGCTCTCTGAGAAGTTTTCCAGCGAATACATGCATTAAAAATAAATAAATAAAAATTTTTTTTTTTTTCTCAGCTGAGTTCCAGGCGAATTACGCACCCGTCCAGATGGATCTATCTGCTCTCGTTCCTGCGGATCCGCCACGTTACTATGGGGATCCAAGACAAAGTCGTGCATTTGTGGAGCAATGCATGCTACACTTCAAGTTCTACCCTCTATGTTTTCCCACCGATCGGGTTAAGGTGGCATTCATTATGTCTTACCTGGCGGGTGATGCCTTGGAATGGATCAACCCCCTATATGAAACACAGGATCCGATCCTCCTGGACCTAATGGCCTTCCTGGTGGCCTTTCTAATGGTCTTCGATGATCCTAACCCGGAGGCTCCTGCTGAAGCTTCACCTCCCAATATCCCGGAGCAGCCCCGATGGGTAATGTGTGTGGGTAGCGCAATAGTCCTCCAGCCCAATGAGACTACTGCCCACCCAGAATCCTCACAGGGTGACTACGCTTTCCGGAATACTTCTCCCAACCTCAAGAGGCAGTCCAGACGTGCTAGACGTAGAGGCAAGCCGTCACGCCAGGGTCTGTCCTCCCTGAGACCTCCTGACCCCAACCTTGAAGTCCCTACTGAAGCTTCATCTCCCTGTATCCCGGAGAAGCCCCAACGGGTAATGTGCATGGGTAGTGCTCCGGTTCTCCTGCCCGAAGAGACTTCTGCCCATCCAGACTCCACACAGGAGAACTTCCTGCACCCGGCATCAGATGCTTCACCCACTTTAACCGGTGTGCATGTCAAAGGATGCTCCAAAGCTGTGGTTACCTCTGAGTCTGTGCACCTCTACTACCTGGCGGAGGACCCCCTGTTGCCTCCTGAATCCTCCGGGATACCACTCGATGACAAATGGAGAGAGACTTCTCTACACTCGGTACTCGATACTTTGTCCGCTTCGTCCTGTGAGCCTGACAATCGGTACCCCAAAGAGGTAGTTACCCCCGAGTCTCTACACCCCTCCGACCAGGCGGAGGACCTCCAGTTGTCTCCAGAACCCTTCGGGGTGCTACCTGGTAGCGAAAGGACAGAGACTCTCCTATACTCTGTACCTGATACCTCGCTCGCTTCGTCCAGTGAGTCCAACCTAGTGTACTCCGAAGCAGAGGTTACTTCCGAGTCTCTACACCCCTCCGACCAGGCGGAGGACCTCCAGTTGTCTCCAGAACCCTTCGGGGTGCTACCTGGTAGCGAAAGGACAGAGACTCTCCTTTACTCTGTACCTGATACCTCGCTCGCTTCGTCCAGTGAGTCCAACCTAGTGTACTCCGAAGCAGAGGTTACTCCCGAGTCTATACACCCCTCCGACCAGGCGGAGGACCTCCAGTTGTCTCCAGAACCCTTCGGGGTGCCACCTGGTGGTGAATGGACAGAGACTTTCCTATATCCTGGATCTGATACCTCGCTTGCTTCGTCCAGTGAGTCCGACCTTGTGTACTCTGAAGCAGAGGTTACCCTTGAGTCTCTACACCCCTCTGACCAGGCGGAGGACCTCCAGTTGTCTCCAGAACCCTTCGGGGTGCCACCTGGTGGTGAATGGACAGAGACTTTCCTATACTCGGTACCCGATACCTCGCCTGCTTCCTCCAGTGAGTCCGACCTAGTGTACTCTGAAGCAGATGTTTTCTCTGAGCCTCTGCACTCTTCTGACCCGGCGGAGGACCTCCAGTTGTTTCCTGAATTCTCCGGGGTACCACCAGATAACAAAGAGACAGTGACTTTTCCTCATTATGTACCTGATAACCCGTCTATTTTCTTCCTGTGAGCTTGACAAGATGTACCTCGAAGCAGAGATTACCCCCAAGTCTCTGTCCCCCTCCAACCCGGTGAAGGACTTCCAGTTGTCTCCTGTACCCTCTGGGGTGCCACCTGAAAATATGTGGAGAGAGACTTCCTTGTGTGCTGTTCCTGGTACTCCACCCGTTTCGTCTGTTGCTAAGGATGGCTGGATAGGAGGTAGCATCCTAGCTAACCAGATGAGATCAATTTTTCCTGTGGACAGTGGAAGTGATCTCCTTGAAGTGAACGACTGGTCCTCGAATTCCCTGCGGAAGATTCTGGCAGGCCTGAAGAAGAGGGGGCGTAAGGGGGGGGTACTGTAACATACCTGGCGGCGTCCTTGCATGGTGGTCCATCTCCCACTGTGCAAGAGCGCGCACTTGATCTCCAGTCCAGAATGTCTCTCTGGCTTCCCTCCTTGCTGTCTGTTTGTCTGTTTTGGCTGCATAGGGCGACGCCCGCTGAACTTCCTGTTTCTTGTACCTGCTGCGGACACGCCCCTGTTGCACCTTCAGCCTATTGCTGTCCATCTTTGTGTATTTATACCACCTTCTTCCTCAAGATGGCGCCTGAGCATTGTGTCCTGTCAGTCGGCTTTTTGTCTCTGACATGCCAGGTCCTATCCTGTTTTCCTGCCTGTTTTCCAGTTCTGTGTCTGAACTGTGGTCTGTTCTTGTGAACACGCTTCTTGCCTGTTCTTTCGCCTTCTAGGGGCCGTATTCCTAGATCTGCCTGTCTGTGCCTTGCGGTATCTGTTCCCGTCTGAACAGAGTCCTGTTTGTGTCTCTGCCTTGCGGTTTCTGTTCCCGTCTGAACAGAGTCCTGTTTGTGTCCCTGCCTTGCGGTATCTGTTCCTGTCTGAACTGAGTCCTGTCTATTTCTCCTGTCTTGCAGTATCAGTTCCCGTGTCTGAACTGAGTCCTGTCTATGTCTCCTGCCTTGCGGTATCAGTTCCCGTGTCTGAACTGAGTCCTGTCTGTGTACTCTTGCCTGCTGCCTTTCCTGGAGGCTGTATTTCCAGGCCTGTCTGAACACGCTCCTAGCCTGTTCCTCCTGCCTTCTAGGGGCCGATTACCTAGATCCGTTCTTGTATCTTGTCTGTCCTGTCTGAACACGCTCCTTGCCTGTTCGTCCCGCCTCTCTGGGGGCCGTATTCCCAGACCCGCTCCTGTATCCCGCTGCAGTGTCGGTCTCTTCCGTACACTCAGTTCCAGTCTGAACTCTCTCCTATCCTTTACCTGTTTTGCCTCTATGTCCGTTCCTTTCCTTTTTCTGCAGAGTCTGAACTCGTACCTAACTCCTGCTTGTTGTCTCTGTACTCCCGTTTGTGAGTTTGTGGTCCACTTGCTACTTCACTGCAAATACCCTGTGGGTATCTGGCTCTGCCTTTCCCTTCCTGTCTGTTCCGTGTGAACAGAGCCCTGTCCGTCCTGCTCTGACTCCTTGCTCACTGCTCCGGCAGCCTTGCTCCGCTCTGACCCTTTTGCTCACTGCTCCGGCAGCCTTGCTCCGCTCTGACCCTTTTGCTCACTGCTCCGGCAGTCCTGTCCTGCCCTGCTTCTGCCCGCTGCTCCGGCAGTCCTGTCCTGCCCTGCTTCTGCCCGCTGCTCCGGCAGTCCTGTCCTGCCCTGCTTCTGCCCGCTGCTCCGGCAGTCCTGTCTTGCCCTGATTCTGCCCGCTGCTCCAGCAGTCCTGTCCTGCCCTGCTTCTGCCCGCTGCTCCGGCAGTCCTGTCCTGCCCTGCTTCTGCTCGCTGCTCCTGCAGCCCCGTCCTGCTCTGTTCTTGCCCACCGCTTCGGGCGTTCCCTCTCTGCTGTGGTTGTCTACCGCATCTGCGGTTCTGTGACCCAGTCTGTACTGGGTCTTAACCTTTCTGTGCTCCAGCCCGTCCTTTCGGCCAGTACCTCCCTGCCTGCATACTCGCCTGTATCCACCCATCTGCATACCTGCCGTGTTTGCTTACATCCACCAGTCTGTGCCAGCCTAACCTGCCTGTTCCAGTAATCCCAGTGTGGGTCAACCCCCGTGTCCGGAGTTTGACCTGGAGTAGCACCTGGTCCCTCTGCCCGGTTTCTCCCTGGTGCACTGGCGTCGTATGCCGTCGTGCCACCTTGGTCGGATCGGCCAGATACTTAGTCACGCCCCTCCAGGCACTCTCCGGTCCATGGTCCAGTGGAACCACAACACCCGCACACGCCAGTCAGTCCGGGCGTGTGCATAACACGCATACTTTAGTTTCCCATATGATTTCATGGTTTTCAATTTTTGTCATTTCCATGTATTTGTATGCAGTCAGTAGGCAACTCTGTGGGCGTTCTTCTTTTAACTAATATTTCTTTGATTCCATATTTTTAAGTGAAATTAGAGAAGAATACCGCACACTCATTTGTCTCCAGTGCTGGTGGAGATAAGAATGAAAATAACGTTCCTCCTCCGACTCCTCTGTTCTGTGACCCAGTTTAGGAAAAACAATACTATATATTCACAGGTATGAATCTTTGTCTTGTTGCTCTGTGTCAGTGGTAATTACTGTGCATTAATACACAGACATCAGCAGATGTCTTGAAAATACAGGGACTTGAGAAAGTGGAAGTCACGACTCCTGGAGAGTGGGCTTTTAATAGTCTCTAGTGAGCAGTTGGACTTCTTTTAGCCTCATATGGACAATAGCCAGATAGTGACTATAATGCCACAGAGACTGCACAATTATAGCTTTTTAGCACATTGCTAAATGTCAGAATCTCTGTTGATTATAATGGGTGGGAAATGAAAGGATTAATGGGAATCTGTCATGGTAGATGAGCATTACTCTTAGCAGCAACATTTAGAAACAAATTAATTGGAACGATAGTTAATAGTATAATCTAATGGAGCTCAAAATTCCCTGCATAGACTAAAGTCCCCTATACACATTAGAACCCCATAACATTAGCCGAACCCGCTGATATCGGCAGAGTCAGATGACAACCTAATAGTTATAGGGGACTTTAGTCTGTGCAGGGAATTTTGAGCTCTGTATTAGTTTATACTGATACTTATCATCTCTCACCATAGTCCTGATAGTTCTTCACACATAACATCCAGTCCTCACAAGACCTTCTACTATTGATTCCTCCTCACACAACTGTCTTCAAAATTCTTCATGAGCTTTCCTTGTACTGTAGAACTCGGTACCCTGATCGGTCAAACTCTTTCCCACCATTGAAACCTTTAAAGGTAACCTAAATACTCAACTCTTCAAAAAAAGTCTACAACCTATAATACCCCAGCGCA